>NC_134402.1:170157690-170757690 GCF_038048845.1 Mixophyes fleayi
ACTACATTCCAGATCTGCCTAGACCACACCCTCTCCATCCATGACTCACTCGTCTCCCATTCCCTTTCCGGTGTGCTACACTGTTTTCACTGCAATTTTAAAAATTCAGACAGGTTGCTTGCAGCTTCCTATTGGTCCTCCTGCTCACACCCATCTACGTAGCCTGTGGCCATGTTAGAATCTTTTGCTAGTAATATAATGCAGAAACAGAGGAGTCTTAGGAAGAACAGTTTCTGATGTTCCTGGTGCTCCACTAAAGGGATGGAGAAGGTCGGTGTAAATTTAACAATAAACTGGGAATACTGCTTTAAATCATGTACTTGGTTTAGTACTGACATTATGTCATCATGTTGTATCAAGCTCTTTAAAATGCACACTTTATTCATTCTTAATATCCTTTCAAAGCAAATAATTGTTGCTTTTTTTTGCTTTTTAAACTATTTACAATCAAAATATTCAATATCCAGCATTTGTTATTGCTTTAAGTTCTGCTAATCCCTATGTTTTGGCCTGATGAGTGATTGTGACATCATTGTCACTTTGAGTGAGACTGGCATAACGATGCACCTGCTTTTCATGGCATTGCCAGGATGGCACTGCTGTCTTCCATCTGTTTACTAGTGACTGTATAAACAAGAAAATAAAAAAGAAGAGCAAACAATTTAATATATATTTACTTGTTTAAGTTCTTAGATTACATCTCACAGGATGAAAACATAAACAACATTATTTGGATTTCTGCTTCCTCTTCTAAAATACTAAGCAGCATTGTATATAATTGCTTTAATATTTGTAAATACTGCTAGTTACAGGAACCAAACTTCCAGGAAGTAGTCAGTTTATTTTTGGCTTTCACCTAATATATTAATTTGGGAATACAGTCCCAAAGGGATTCTGGGAACATACTCAGCAGTAACAATTTTCCTTAACAACAAATCCATGAGAACTGAAGAAAAGGCCTGTGGGTGTTCACATGTACTTTTATGTTTCCCAGCACTTGGGAAAAAAAGCTAGAGCACCATCCCAGCCATTATCACTGGCTACTGAGAACATTTCTAGTACAGTGCTGGAAAAGATTATCTCTCGGAATTGTGCTCCTTTTAATAATTGTGGTATCTGCAGTGATATTAATACTAACAAGATGAAGGGAAAGTGGCTATCTCTGACTTTACTTTCTTCAATAGTAGTGGTTACACTGAAATACATTATTAGTTACCTCTCTGAAGTGTAATGAAGATGTAATCATGGGTGTGAGTGTTTTAAAGATAAATTAGAGCAACAGACACTAATTAGAATAGTCACAGATGATATCAATTATCCTCATTAAAGTTATCTGTCAGGGTTTCTACACTACCCAAAACTTCACAGACGATGGAGAAACATTTTCACTCCCTAATCTTAATGGTGGCTGTCTTCTAGATCCGCCTGTTGTTTCTCAGGTGCTGTATTTGCACTCCTCCCGTCTATCCCGCTGCCCTGTATATCAGCAGGTTGATCCCAACTCATGGAATTTTGGTAGGTATGTATGTGGCAGGTGGCGCTGGTGTGTGCAGCAATTCAAGGGGTTGTTTTACAGGACAGGGGCTGGAGAGAGAATCGCTCTTTAGAAGTGGTAGCCACCCCCCCTCCTGGGCAAGACCATGCCCAGTGTGACATGGACACACCTAACATGACAATGTGATGCTCCCCTTGCAGATGACTTGTGACCCTGTCTCCTTGTTACTGGACCTGGACTCCTTGTAGTGATTAAATCCTAGACATCTCCTCATAGGCTATATCTCAGCAAACACACAGATGAGTACATTTATATGTAAATAGAAAACAGCGTAGCTTAATGACAATAATCAAGTCTCTGATGATTAAGACAGCCTTGCTGTTCCTGGATATCCAATATCACTACTATATCACTGGAGACAGGCTGACATGACACTAAGAAATCCGCAGCTGGGCTTGCATGTGTACCAGGCACTGAATATGACGTGGAACTCCTCCATTACCAGTTACAGCCAATGCATACTTGCCTACCTATGAAAAATAACTTCAGGGAGATTACCCAGGTAACAACTAGACACCGCCAAAAAGGGAGTGTCCTGCTGTGCCATAGGTACATGTCTTGCTTCAACCGTGGACGTACCTAGTGCCTCCCAGGTGTATTTCTAGTACTACCAGAGGGGCTTTGTGTATGGGTGGCATGCTGCCAGAGGCTGTACAGTGTAGCACAGCTGAAGGGAAGATTATTTTTATTTTAGTGCATAGTTATGGAAACACTAGTGGAATCCAAGTTGCTGTCACACTGCTTGATGAATATTAAGGTCTCCCATGTAGATGCATGGGAACTCAATTGCTTGTGATCAGAGCCTGATTAGAGGCTTGTTAGCGCCCCTCACCTCCACGCCAGGCTAATACTCGATGCGTAAAAACTAGAGATGGGCGGAACCGAACCGAACCCACCCGAACTTTGGATATCCGAGTACCGAGCTGAGCAGCTCGGTACTCTCCCGCCCTTTCCGAATCCAAATCGAGGCCGAACGTCATCGTGACGTCGTTGGATCTCGTGGCTCGGTTCTCACGATACTTCAACATTATAAATACACGCCTCCACACCAATCCATCGCCATTTGACAGAGGGAGAGAGCAGGGTGTAGTCACAGGCTGATTAGAGCAGGGACAGAGAATACAATATTCTTATTCCAATTGCTGTAACAAAAATCGCTAGAGAAGAGAGGAGGATAGAGGTTTATTTTATTTTTGTAATATTTGGCACTCCCCAGTGCTTTTGGGTTGTCCCCCATAACTGTGCATAAATATTTCTGGCTGTCAAAAGTCATATTTGTCAGCAGTATCTACCAAATAATTTTTAGCACTCCTCAGTGCTTTTGGGGTGTCCTCCCTAATTGTGCATAAATATTTCTGGCTGTCAAAGTCATATCTGTCAGCAGTATCTACCAATTAATTTTTAGCACTCCCTAGTGCTTTTGGGGTGTCCTCACTAATTGTGCATAAATATTTCTGCCTGTCAAAAGTCATATCTGTCAGCAGTATCTACCAACTAATTTTTAGCACTCCTCAGTGCTTTTGGGGTGTCCCCCATAATTGTGCATAAATATTTCTGGCTGTCAAAAGTCATATCTGTCAGCAGTATCTACCAAATAATTGTTAGCACTCCTCAGTGCTTTTGGGGTGTCCTCCCTAATTGTGCATAAATATTTCTTGCTGTCAAAAGTCATATCTGTCAGCAGTATCTACCAAATAATTGTTAGCACTCCTCAGTGCTTTTGGGGTGTCCTCCCTAATTGTGCATAAATATTTCTGGCTGTCAAAAGTCATGTCTGTCAGCAGTAGCTACCAAATAATTTTTAGCACTCCCCAGTGCTTTGCGCTCAGAATGGATTCAAAGCAGTCCACATATAATCAGAATGAGCAACCAGGTTCTGTCACCAGTCCTGATGTTAGTGTTCCCAGTACGTCATCTGGCCAAGGCAATGTCAAACAACAGAGTGTTTCCAAATCAGTGCAAAAACAAAAACCCCAAAAAATGTACTGTGTTGAAGCGAAAAAAAAGTGTTACTTAGCAAAAGTTAAGTGGCGATAATTTTTTTTTTCCAACATGCCATTCTACACACGCAGTGGCAAAGAGGGAATGAGGCCTTCACCTTTGGCTATTAGTGGCAGATCCAAAAATGTTACCGACCCTACAAGTGGTGCACAACTACTGTTACGCGTCAAAGCCGAGCTGCAAGAAAACAGTAAGGCATTGGAGAATAATGTTTGCTCTGAATCAGAAATGACACCGATCCCTGTGGAGAGTCCATCCAACAGTGGTATGTCTAATTGTGAGCATTCTGTTACTGTACCCATAAAGAAGGGCCCTTTCAGCAGTTCTGCTGATGTGTACCTGAACAGCCCGAGTGTAGCCGCTGATACACAAATTGAGGATGCCACTTTGGAAATAGAAGAGGATGAGGGGGAGATTTATGGAGGTGACGAGCGCGCTAATGAGGATGTTGATGATTATGATGCAGACAGATACCAAATTGCCTTTCTCAATTTCTATTTATATTCTAGATTATACAACGGCTGAATAGTTTTCGATTTTATTCCTAGTGGAGAGGGGATCTGATGCAGACAGATACCAAACTGCCTTTGTCCATTTCTTTGTATATTCGAATTTCTAGTTCTACAATCTATGCAGGCTGCTTTTTTTATATTCACCTACAAGTGGAGAGCGGGGGGGGCTTAGATAGCCACCAAAGTACCGTGGTCCATTTAATTCTACTTTCTAGCTCCAGTCTGTGCAGGCTGCTTTTTTTATATTCAACTACAAGTGGAGGGTGGGGGGGGGGGGCTTAGATAGCCACCAAAGTACCGTGGTCCATTTAATTCTACTTTCTAGCTCCACAGTCTGTGCAGGCTGCTTTTTTTATATTCAACTACAAGTGGAGGGCGGGGGGGCTTAGATAGCCACCAAAGTACTGTGGTCCATTTAATTCTACTTTCTAGCTCCACAGTCTGTGCAGGCTGCTTTTTTAATATTTAACTACAAGTGTAGGGTCTAATATACACCCAAAGATGATGGCTACATTGCCAATAATCAAAGATGGAGGAGGTAGGCAACCAGGTTTGACTGTGTAATTTGCAGACAAGTGTTCGCATTAAGGACGGCCTACCAGGGATTCAACTGTTTTTTCATAATTTATTAGCTTTAGAATTACCTCACTTATCTAAGAAACTGGTGGAGCACTAAATTAGGTTATTTTAGAGCCAAAAAAATTTATTTTTTTCAAAAATAGCAAAACCAAACAAAACCAAAATCAAAACACGCAAGGGCGGTTTTGCAAAACCAAAACCAAAACACGAAGGTAATCCAGATCCAAAACCGAATACAAAACCAAAACACGGGGGTCAGTGACCATCTTTAGTAAAAACGAACCGTCCTTACTTTAAAATTCCGCTTCCTTCATGTTTATGTTCCCATGTTTTCAAAACACAGGTCCACTTGGCTTTTTAATCGGGTCATAGCAATCTTTGTCACTCATTTAATTTTCATTAAAATCAGAACTGTATAGAACAGAGTTATGAACGAGAGCTACTGAGAATGAAGATGTGAAGGAGGGGGCTGTCACGCCTGCAACTGTCGCCACCCTTGTATCTCCTACTCAGTTATCCTAAAGCACTTGCCTAATGGTGACTCGTTGTCTTCAGCCTTTACCATGAGAATATGTCGAGATTAAAACCTTACTTCAATTTTCGTTCATGTTTTCTTTATACTTTGGAGAACAACTATTCTCTTATATTTTAAATGCATTTCAGTTTATACCACTCTCTGTCACAAATTTGCAGCGCCCAAAAAAGTGTCTTGACAGGGCGGGTGACTTTTCATACATTTGCATATGTGTGTAACGGAGGTTTTGGCATTTTGCGTACAAGTAGAATAACAACTCTTTTACTGGCTCATGGCAGTGTGTTGTGGGATTTATTTCTGTATTTGTGCCTTTCTGGATAACCTCACCCTTTTAAGCAGCTGCAATGAACCTATATATTGATTGAGCAACTTCCATTACTCTATTATTGTCAAGAAATGTTTACATGCTAAATTACCTTTCCCATGTTCTATGGAATTATAAAGAGACTGAAGATCAATGGTGTCCTCAATGTATGATTTTAAATCTAGAACAACTGTTTTTTTTTAAAAAAAAAAAAAAAATCCAACACATTCTAAGGTGTGAGGGAATTAGTAATAGCAATGATAAGTCTCCCTGATTGGTGAGATATTTATGGATCTTAGGTAGGGAATAAAAATTGGAATAATCATATTTTGTATTAAAATGTAGTTAAACTCCTCAGAGTTTATTACTCCTTTCTTAAAGCCTTCTCTTGGCATACATTCTAGGGCTAAAATCAATTTTAGTCTAATACCTTGGTAGAATTATTTATAATCTTATATCATTTAGCAGTCTGTTTGCTTTGTGGTTGCAATCTGTTCTATTGATTTGTACAATGCCCACTACATTATCACCAACTCTTATTAAGCAAATTAATTTTTGAGGGCTTTTGTTCATGGAAGGTCGGATCAGCTCTGCCTACCTCTGTGTTAAAAGATAACAGCGCCACCTTTAGGGGAAGCTGAGCAGCTTCAAATACCTCCTAGAGAGCTTATGTCTTGGTATAGGATGGTATTTTGACACCTGATTAGACTTTTAGTAATCAACCACATATTTATAAATAGCATGATGATGAGCAGCCCATACGTCGAATAAAGCTGTCTGTCACTCCGGGAAATGTGAGCTTTTGATGTTTGGCATCTGGAGACTTGTAAATTTGTATTGGATTTACTAATAATAAAATTGGGTCTATGTGACACTTCCCAGGAAAGTTAGGTTAGCATTCGGAATTAAAACAGGGAGATATAAATTGTGATTGAAAACAGTGTCACAGATCACCCCTGGAGACCTCAACCCCTAGAGGAGGGGAAAGGTGACGAAGTGTCTTTAAAAAGATGAAACCACTTGCAAGAAATTGTCTTTTGGTAAATCAACATTGATAAGTTGTCCGTCTTACAAACCAGTTTCCCTTGGCGCAGATTATACAACTCATATGTAAGTTTATATTTTGAAACTTTGTCCTTTTATTTTTAAATCTGTTTTGTTTTTGTTTAAACAAATTCATTGTATTTTATGAAGAAGATTGCTTGACCATGCTAACCCTTTAAATGCTGATGTGTGAATGGTTAATACATTTATCTATCAACCTTAGTGTGTGCCTGCATGTATGTTTATGTAACAGAGTCTGGAGGACTTTAGCCACTGGCTAAAAAGACAATCTTTGCTAAATGAGAACATCACAAGATTTTGTAAGGGGGAATATCTATTGTTGTGCTCAATAGGCTAAGAATGTCTGTCTATTGATGTCTTGAATTGTGCAAGAGGGATACAGCACCATTTTTGTGCAAGAAAGTCTTTCAACTGATGTCTGGTTGACAGTGGTGGAACTTGCAGTCTCTGGTGTTGTTCCAGAATATTCCATAAATGCATGATTGGGTTCGGATGTGGGGACTCGGGAACGCCATGACACATGGAAAAAACACCAGTCATCAAATCATTGGATGACTGCACATGTTCTTCAGATGAAGATGATCACTTTTTGTCATTAAGTAGCAATTAGCAGTGACCTTGCCTTTTAAGGGAATGACAGCACCAAAACCATGCCAGTAAAATGCACCCATCCACATTATAGAATCACCAAAACTCTTCACTGTTGGAAACAAGCACTATGGGCTGTAGCATTCTTAGAATAGCACCACATGTGCACTGGACTGAGTGAAGGATGATTTATCTAATCATATAACATTGCTCCACTGCTTGGTAGTCGATTTCCTATGCTCTTTGCACCACTGAACTCAAAAACATGAATTGCCAGGTGAGATAAGCGGGTTATACAATAAACGGATTATGATATCCTGCTCTGTGAAGTTCTCATTGGACTATTTTTTATTAAACTGGCTGCTTGTGCCACAGGTTGACATTTGCAACCATTTGATCTGCAGTTGCTTGTCTGTTTTGCATTACACTTTCCATTATTGCACAGATGTCATGATTTTGGAGTTAACACTTTTGCCCTGTTGCCTTTTGCTTTTCAGTTTTATGCTGAGATCACCTTAGACACCATTGCTTGAGAAACATTATTAAGGTGACCTGTCTTGATCCCTGAAGTTGCTGCCAAACCTGCCCCTACAATGAGGTCTCCTCTTGCAGACATGTTAGCCCAAATTATAGGCTACTGGAGCAGTCCAGGATTTTTGTAAGTGACCCTGATTACCTAGTTTTGCGAATCTGCATAGATTGCAATAAATCTCACTCCTCGTATTTCAATTTGCAGGGAGAGATTATTGAAATGGAATATAGAAATGGAGAGGGTGTATTTCTTATCGGATTTTCTTGCTGTGTGGAGTGGCTCATAGCCTCTTCCAACTCTGCAAAAGGTCATATTATGTCAAATGTGAAGAACCTTCTGCTTTGGTGCTCCAACTCAAAGTTTCTGAGAAGGACAAGTAAATATGAAATAATGTCCTACAGAGATTGAGACCTGAGCTACATTAAGGGCAACTTACTTTGGGGCCCATATAGTCCTAAAAAACAAGCATCACTGTAGCTGTCTAGCCTCCTACATAACGAAAATGAGGTCACAACATACTTTTCAAAAATACCCTTTGGGACATGGGGCAGGGCTATGATAACATGATTGAGTCATCAAGCCCCTCCTCCTCCAACTTCAAAAGTTAAGTGGGTGGTAACCAGGAGGGAGGCCTTCTCTTCCCGAAAACTCTACAAAATTAAGCAGTCTCCCAGAATGTAGGCAATTAAGGGTTGTATCTTGTTCAGTTTTTGCCTGTATACCCCTGGTGTGTCATTGAGACTGAGAAATAAGAAAGACACTTCCAACACTTTGGAAAATATATTGAAACAGTTAAATAAACAATTAGTTCAGGTAAAGCAAAATATCACTGTGTGGACTATTTTCTTTTCTAAATACCTTGTACATCTGAATGCAACATTACCCTTCACATGGCAAAACCTATGACGCCAAACAACGGTAAACTGCCTGTACCCTTACCATACGTGGGTAAAAGATAAAATAATCTACAATGATTATAAAGCTAGATACACTAGACTGGATTAGCGTTTAATTTGGCTACACATGTAGAGGGCTACATTGAACAAGATTTGGCCATTTGATCCCTAGATCTGAGCAGCAGGATTACTTCCTGCTCCATTGGATATTGATTACTGCACACCCCGGCAGATAGAGGCCATCTTCCATTTTCAGTCCATGGCTATGGTATTGCAGTGTTTATGGGTGTATGGGCGCCCTAAATGATCCTTAAAATGCTAATCCTACATATGTAACTTGAACAAATAATATTGTGTTACTTTGATAGGAGAAAAAATTCTGCAAAACAATCACAAATATTTTTTATATAACTTATTTAACTTATTTATTGTATTTAAAGTATTGACTGTTCAGGACAATTTAAATTTCCTGTTGCAATCAATTTCCATGCTGTTGTACACTTTTTTATGTTTTTCATTTTCTCTTCTATTCCCCTTCTGACTCAAAGACAAATTGTTACTGTCAATTACAACAGATTTCTTATTATACACATGTATGGATGAACAACTTGAATAAAAAAAAAAAGTTTGGGGAAAAAAAGTGTGTTAAAAGATAAAGGTTAAAATTTACTAGTGTACAAAACGCAGTTAAAATACCATTGGCTTAACCGTGACGTAGAAAAACTGTGGTCTGTTTTTTTCAGAATTTAAGATTAATACACACAATCCAGTTACAGCATCACTAAAGTATAAGGTTTATCGTCCAATATTTTAGCTATCACTAAAAATTTGTTCTAGTTTACAGGAAATTAGAAATCCGTCTAAAAAATCAAGTTGAAATTACTGTCCCAGGAAATGTGAAAATAACTGCAAATTATTTGGGAGCTATATAGAGTATTGCACATTTTATTACGCTAGAACTTCATAACTAGCATCTGATACCAATGTACAAAGCACAAAAAACAAAGGCAAGCCTTTAAAAAATAATACAATGAAATAATTTTAATATGTAATACTAAATATCTAAAGGAGCAATGACACCCATGCTATCTATTTTCTAAGAAGACTTGCATGTTTAAAGTACTATTTTCTTGTTTATCTCTAATTTCCTTTTGTGTGTGTGACTTTTAATATCCCATCAGTAGCAATATGGCAACTTTATTAAGGGCTTGAATAAGTAGAATTTTAGGAGGGCAAGGGTGAATGAATTATGAGAAACTGAGTGAAGAGCATACATGGAAGGATTGACATTAGAACCAGCTACATCTAAATCATACTTACCAACCTTTGGTAAGTTCCTTCTGGGAAATCCCAGGCAGGGGGGCGTGGTTGGTGGGCGGGAGGGGCGGCGCACGGTAATTTGTGCCATTTTGGCTCCGCCCAACGTTTTTCGCTGCAGGGAGTGGGGCCAGAATGTCGCGATTCACCGCGAATCGCGTCATTTTGAGGAGCAGATGCCATATGCAGGATATTTGCCTGCCCCCCCGAATTTCGGGAGTCTCCCGGAATGGAGTTGGCAAGTATGATCTAAATGCAAAAAAAGACTCGGATAAGAAACGGTAATATTTGACCTAGGAGACAAGAAGACATAAATTAATCATGATACCACTGCCCCACATGTTTATATGTCAGGTTGTTATGGGAGGGATATAAATGTCCAATACAGGTTGTTCCCCTTCCTCTGTGTGACTGTGCAAGTACTGAGTGCAGTAAATGAAGCATGAAGGAAGCACCACCCTTTTCTCAGTACCTGCACTCATCTAACTACTCGACTATTGTCCTAATTATAGTGCATTTGGGGATTACAGGTGTCTAGAATCCTTACTCTAGGCCAGACACACTTTATAATTTAATTACTATAAAACGTTTAGAACTGCACTAGATATAGGTAGTATATAAAACAGATTTTTTTTAATCTGTTTTATATACTATCTATATCGAGCGCAGTTCTAAACTGTTTATAGTAATTTTGTTATATTTTTGGAGGATATTTTAGGACAGCTGCTGTTACGTTGCTAGCGCCAATATGACATTTTATGGTTGATTATTAATAACACTTTATAACTTATAGCATTGGAAAAACACTTATATTGTTCCCCTTTCAGGGCAGTCTAATTTGAAGGGTTTTCTGTAGCAGGACATATATATATGTTGATTAAATATACCATAAGTAGTAGTTGAAGATGTGGATATATATACACATAGCATATGAATATTTAGGTAAAAGGCAAATCTGTAATATTTTGCTTGACCCTGCTCCTCCTGGTTTTATTACAAGCTCACCCCTGGATTATTAACACACATGTCAACAGTACAAACGCAACATATAGAATAGTCCTTACCACCAGTTCTCACTGTGATCCTCTAGTATTGTTATTACTAACATGGTGTCCTTATTCTTTTCTTGCAGATGAACTCACAGTGCCTGCACTTTACCCGGGTAGCCCTGAAGTGTGGGCGCCGTACCCCCTCTACCCAGCGGAATTAGCACCTGCTCTACCTCCTCCTGCTTTTACTTATCCTGCTTCACTGCATGCCCAGGTAATTGATACCAATCAGCCACGTCCTCACTCTGTATCCCACCTGCCCTTTCCTGGTACCACTGTGCACTCCACACACTAACCCTTGTTCTACCAGCTAACTGGCTCACTACAAGGAGACTTATGATACCTCTCTTGTCCTCATTCATCTTGAGACTCTCTTCATGTGGCGGGAACCCTACATCTCTGATTTTTACATCTAGGTTTAATAATCACACCGCTGGCTCTACATTATAGGTGTACACAATATTCACTAAATTATATTCTCTATAGTTTAATGCAAACAATATTGAAGGGGATAATGTTTCCTATGTAATGCAAAGGCCCGGTCTAGCAGTATATGTGAGATGACCATCATAACAGGGTTTTTGGCAAACAGTTGTTAAATAGAAAAGGATGTAGACATTTTGTTTTGATGTTTTCACAGTCAGAAGGTACTGAATGACCCCTGCAGTGATGTCAAATACTGTGGAGCTGTAGATTTGGTTACTGCCAGTAAAACAAGCTCTTGCTTGTATTTCAGTGATTAATCGTTCCATTCTGTAAATCATATTCTCCATGATAACAAAGTAAAATGAGAACAGAAAAACAATACTACTTTGTATTTATTTGTATAATATTTTTGTGTGGTTACAATGTATTGAATTCCCTTGCCCCTACCTAGCAGAACCATGGAGGTCCCATGTCCAGCACTTACTTTTAAACTTCTCAATTTTTTTACATGGGAAGCCCTAGCATCCCAACATGGGAAACTATGGTTCTCCTAGATCATGGATGAAGGTTCATTGACAAGCAGTAAATGCAATTCTTAGTGATTTTGTTGTAAAAGACAATATTGCACTGTGTCAGTTTACTAGTAATGTCTCAAGAACCTGCGCACATACTTGCTGGGTCGTCTAGTTATTTTTAGCACATCTTAATTAGCTATACTGGGTTTTAAATGGGCAACACTATTTCATATTGTTGAAACGTTTCACGATGAAACAAAAGCATTGCTTAAACTCCAATAGCAATAAGCATGCAATGTGCTATGTAAGCAATTCTGTACTGGTATATTTTTTAACCAACACATCTCTGACCAATAGTTACATTTATCCATAGTTCTTCTGTTTAAACTACAGTAAATAAGTATTTGTTTTATGTTTTGCTAAAGGCAAGAACCACTTATTGCACTTCCATGATCTATCTGTTTGCCCGTATACAACGAACAGGGACCTCCTACTTGCACAGTGTGCATCAGTTTGATAATATGTTCCATGTAGTGCATTACAGCATTCTCCAGTATGAGCCTTGCAAAATAGCAGAGTCCTGGGATTGTTGTTTTGCTCCTCCATAACAAATAATTTGCTTTATATCTGCCATATCCATACCCAGATACAATATTCATCTGTGTCTGATCATATAAATAATTATAATAAGCAGAAGGAAGCCTACACCCTAAAGCAATGCACTTAATATAACCTGTTGTCATTGGAAGGTGGACAATGCCTTTAAGTCATACTTGCCAACTCTCCCGGATTGTCCGGGAGACTCCCGCATTTTGCGAGAGTCTCCCGGACGAGTGTGGCAATCTCCCTGATAGGAAGGGGGAAAAATTTAGTTTAAACGCCGCGATTCACCCGGAATCGCGGCGTTTAGCCCCGCCCCCACTGTAAAATGACGTGATTTGCGTCATTCCGTCACGGGGGCGGGGCCAAAATGACGCGATTTCGCAGCCCCGCCCCCTACACGCCCACGTCCCAGCCGGCATCTCCCGGAAAAAGAAAAAAAAATGTTGGCAAGTATGCTTTAAGTAAACCACCCCAACAAGCATATATCAAAATACACTAATTTGGCTTTGAGGGTGATATAATAATTATAGTGATCCAGATTACCATGCTGCAGACAGTATCAAACTTATATTTTAATTCCAAAACCAGCACAATCAAAGACAAGAACCACCTGTCAATATGTACTCAGTTAATTATCCTGCCCATATTTGGTACATCAATTGTTTTATTAGAATTTGTAACAGACTGAGCAATATCAAATATCTAACTTATAGTATTTGTCATTTACCAAGTTCCCTTTCTAGTCTCTATAACAGTGATGGGCAAACTTGCGTTCTTCAAGGGCCCTCTAACCTTGAAAAGGGCCACACAGAGGAAGGAGGGAAGACACACTGGACTCCCTCCTTCTCCTCCTCCATTATGCCATGTGACCTCCCTGCGTTGTGCAGAGGAGGTCACATGACGGGGAAGTCAGCTATCCCTGGCCTGCCTTATTCCCTGCATTAACAAAGTAGAGAGTAAGATTGGGAACAGCTGGCTACGGGGCGCAGCCACCTCTGCTGTATAAGGTAGCAACACATAGCAAATGTGATTTACAAAAATGCAAACACTGAGAGTCACAAAACATTTATATTTGTGCAAATGCACCTATTTCTTTCACCTCGCACTCACATAGGTGCACATCCACATTACGATTTTTGAAATAGCCCCTTGAAAATCAAAGTGCACCTCTAGAAGTACTATTTCCCATATAAAGTGTGCTTGAAAGATGCAAATGGTGTCCTATTGGAAAAATATAACATCCCTATAAATTTTCCTTTTCCACCTCTTGAATTATACTGAAATAATCATATCCCATAAAAGAAATATTGTTATTGCATGTGGGTACATAACTAGGGAAGGTAGTCTGCCAAGCCATTCAGGTGCTACTGAGACTGGTAAAGTCTATACACAATGCATTAAACTGTGCGAGATTGTGCAAAGACAGTTAGTTACAAATAGCATTTGCACTGTGGGAGGTGCCTATGTGCACTTTCATAAATATTATCCTTATTGTGTAGAACAGTCTATTTGAAACAAAGAGTGGCAAACATATGCTGGCTCGCAGCCTCAATTGTCATTGCTTGTCCTTACCAGTGTAAACTGTATTCTCTCTTTACTGTGCTGAGCCAGATTTTAATGGATTCCTAGTCATTAACACGTCTGGTATTGCACAGTTTTCGATAGACCATGACAGCTTGAAGATCAGCCCAGTAATTGATATAATGAAATCAAGATCAGCCCAGCATCATTTTATGTTAACCATCCATGGAAAGAGAAGGTAGATTTTCAGAAACATGAATCAATGATGCAAGACTGGGCCAAAATCCAAGAAATACATAGCGTTTTGTAGACTGGTATTTAACTGAAAGGAAAGCATACATAATCTTAACTTATACAGTGTGTCATGCTGTCACAGTTTCAATATTCTGACGATGAGATACTGTATAAATGTACATATGGGGGTGATTTATAAATGCACAGCCTGTCTTCTCTGGGGTGTGTCATGTCAGTTAAATGTTGTATGTAACAGAATATCTCAGAATGGAAACAAGATGATTGCAGATCCCTGTTGGCTTAGCACGAGATAGAGAAAATGATTTCATTATATGAGCATAGCCAATAATCTAACCTTAACTGCCATACTTTTAGAGTAATGTTGTGATTGGATATATGACAACTCTGCATAGGACTTAACAAAAACTATTATTAAACTAAAGACAATTCACAGGAATGTAGAGACAATTTTTCATCCAGTGTAACACACAGCCATATAGCTCATATGCTAATCAATGACTCCCCCACTCATGTGGGAATTGTCATTGCAGAGAAGGAAGCATTATGCTGAGATTTGCAAATTCCATAACTTTGACTGCTTAAAGTGACTATGAGTCTAGTGGCTGGAAAGTGGCAGTTAGATTACTTAGTAATCCTGGACCAAGCACTGGGTTTAGACAAAGTGGGTTCTATCTTTTGCCATTCATCACTATTTTACCCTGTAAATGTATAATATACACATTTGATATATAGTTATGAAACATTTCTTGCAGTGCTATATATAGAATGATATATTCTATATGTATACCTAACAGATCACATACAAGGTTCAAAACAATATCTATTTATATAGAAAATATAAGGTATTTACATATAATTATTGCCATTGGATCACAGACCAGAATGTTGCAACATATATGTATTATGATGGCTGCTCAAGCTCTATCTATGAGCCATCAATATATTGGAGTAGATCAGACCTCACATAGGGCAAATGAACAAGTCCCTAGTCATGGTTGGCCTTACCATCTTCCCAACACTGGTTGGCTCCTCTACCAACAAACAGTCAGAGGCAGAGTTATTAAATCACCAAGAACAAAAGGGGTATACGGACATTACCAGGTAAAAACAAGAATCAGTTTGATAGTGATTTACAATGAACTCCCCGCGCCAGTGAAGGAATTGGAATCATGTCATCCTAGACTTTTATTAGTCTACCACAAATTAACTGATGGATCTGTTTATTCTATCTACACCTATCAGCCACAACAGTAAAACTACTGACAAGTGAAGTGAATAAGATTGATTATCTCATTACAATGACACCTGTCCAGGGGTGGGATATATTAGGCAGCAAGTACAAAGTCAGTTCTTGAGGCTGATGTCTTGGAAGCAGGAAAAATGGGCAAGTGTAAGGATCTGAGCGACTTTGACAAGGGACAAATTGTCATGGCTAGACGGCTGGGTCACAGCATCTCCAAAACAGCAGGTCTTGTGGGGTGTTCCCGGTATGCAGTGGTTGGTATCTATCAAAAGTGGTCCAAGGAAGGACAACCGGTAAACCGGTGGCAGGGACATTTAATTGATATAAACGTTCAGTAATTCCGGGTTTGGAAACACATCAGCTAAACAGCAAAATTATTATAGTGTGATGCATGATATATGATTCACTGCAAATCTATTTATAATAGTGAATTAATACACAATTTTCCATATCTTTCTTCACCCTATCTATATTTTATTTTGCTGCCTAACTGATGTGTTTGTAAAACTGTAACTACTGAATGTTTTAAATATATATCAATATAATGTTTCTAATGTTTATCATATCTGCTGTGCACCTTCACAAAAGTAACTTATTGTCCCTTTGTAGGAACTGTATAATGACTGGAATCATGATCACATTTGCTGTGCCTAACAACCCAATCATAAGTTATGGTCAAGACTTAGTCATCACCAAGGTGAACCAATAAGGTTCTTCAGATCATATCTAAAAGCAACAACCCCAATCGTTGCATCTACTAGCTTTTGATACCTACATGAAAAAATTATCAGGCCACGACATCCAAACCAGTACCTGAGACTATAGCTTCCTTACAAAGAAAACGGCAGATCAAGGCCATGGCAAATCACCCTGACACAGCAGTAGATAAATAGGTGATGGACCGTGAAGCTTTAAATGGGAAAGTGCACATCAAATGTACTTTCAATGTGCTTGTTATGCAGTGATGGGCGAACAACAGATAGATACATCTAAGAAAAAACACTAAGAAAATAAAAGAAGGGAGAGGAGAGATGCACAGTCCTGCTCAACTGATGAAGTAAAAAAGGAGTAGATACAGCCTTAAACCCCATAGTAAATATTGTAAGCATATCTTATGTGTTCGATTTTATTTGGCTAACTTGGCAGAATTTGGCAGTGAATTAAGAGACCGCATTGAGATGGGGCTAATCACCTTAGACTTGAGCTTTTCAGATCAGACCTCATATACCGTACCTGTCACAACTAGCCAAGTTAATTTACTGCTGAACTGAGGTTCCCAGATACAGCCCTGATCATTTCAAGGTTATTTTTAAGCTGTCTTACATCAGCCCTTATGCTTTGCATCAGATACCTAGATGAATTCCATGTTTAGAAGTAGATATTTACTAATTAATCGTGTAGGTCTCCCATCATAAAGGCTCATTCATCCCTCTGACAGCACATGAAAGATGAAGATGTCCTTTATTTGCATGAGAACATTGTGTCAGCACTTCTCGTAAGTATGCTGTGGTTCAGTGAACAAGATGAAAGGGCCGTGAAGAAAGCACATATACAGTTCTATTTCACCTTGATATCTAGAAAGAAACTTCTCAGCCTAGAGCAATAAGGCACTACCCAGACTATATTGCCCTCAGTCAGGTGACAGACAAAGCCTCAAGCTTTATGTTGTATTCTTGTTCACTCAGTTCAAGTCTTGGACAGACTTGTAAGATCTTGATAGAAATACTGACTGAACAATGTTCAGTTGTATGAAGTCTCAAGTCGTGTGACCACTGATCCATGCTGCTGTGGCTTTTCATAGGAAACTGCGGTTAAGAGTTAATGGATTAAAAAAAAAAAAGTCAATACATTATTAGCTTTCTTTTGAGTAGTTATTTGGAAGTAAGAACTGCTTAGTGTATATGATGTGTGTGTTTAAACAGAAAAGCTGGACACTATATATTATAGCGTTTTTCATAGACTGCGTTCTCATGAATTTTGCTTCAGTCCACAAAATGGTTACCTTAAATGGGCTTCATTTGCTGAACACAAAATGGCCAATGTGCAGTTCAGAATTATCTTTGGTGACATAACACATCTTGATTGGTACTTTGGTACTTAGATTACTGACAAAGCTCGTGGTTATTTGGAGCAAAATGGAAGCTTTTGTGAAGTGGTTGGGCAAACACCAATTCTGTGGTGTAAGCAATTAAAAAGTGAGATTTAATTTTGTAGAGTAAGATTGTTAAAATGAGATAATGGAATGTAGAGGGGGTACTTTTAGGGGCATACCTTGCTGTGCGAAGGGGCACATAGTCAATTTTACTCCACAAAATGACTAGAATTTCATACCAACTCACAGTGGCAGTCTTTGGGTTTTGTCCCTATACTTAATGCTATTCCGCATCTCCATGTTGCACATCAGGAGAGAAGCTAATTTGTAAGTGTATTTTGATCAATGTAATAAAAAAGCATCACACACGACACATATAAGGCAGTCCCGGTGTCTTCACGATTTATTGAAGTCATAAATAATTGTAAGAAAAAGTGAAAGATTTCATTTTAATGTAGGTGGTGGTTCTAAAGCTGTGGGTGGTTGGAGTTTGCTATGACATTTGCACAGTACATCTCTTCAGATTTTTCAGCCTCCAAAACCATAAAAGTTGGTTTCCACTGGACAGACCATATAGATGCATTGGTGTAAAACCTAGGTGAGTTGCAGTAGGCAGCCAGTGCATATTGTAAATGAGGTCTAATGTGTGTAGGTGACAGGTCACCTTTAACAAATTCAGCAATTGGGGTGCTTTCATCATCATCATCATCATTATCAACAACATTTATTTATAAAGCACCAGCAAATTCCATAGTGCTTTACAATTGGGAACAGACATTAATAAAACAATACCTGGTAATACCGACAGACAGAGAGGTAAGAGGGCTTTGCTCACAAGCTTACAATCTATGGGACAATGGGAGTTTGATACACAGGGGTAAGTGCTACATCATATTGAATATTTGTCCAGCTAGAATGCAAAGGTTAAAAAGTATTGAGTGGGCTGTATAATCAGTCACACAACTATTTTGATCAGAGGGTTGTTGTCTTGTGTTAGCTATGCAGAGGGTGGTATAAGGGTAACCTAGGGAGAATAACCTTGTCTGAAGAGGTGGGTTTTCAGAGAACGCTTGAAGGTTTGGAGACTAGAGGAAAGTCTTACTGTGCGAGGGAGGGAATTCCACAGAGTGGATGCAGACCGAAAAAAGTCCTGTATCTGGGAGTGGGAAGATGTGATGAGAGTGGAAGAGAGACACAGATCTTGTGCAGAACGGAGATGTCGATTTGGGGGATATTTTGATACGAGTGATGAGATGTATGTCAGTGCAATCTTGTTGATGGTCTTGTATATAGTTAGAAGAATTTTATATTGGATTCGTTAAAATACAGGCAGCCAATGTAGAGACTGACAGAGTGGCTCAGCAGAGGAAGCACAGTTTACAAGGAAAATCAATCAAGCTGCTACATGCAAAATAGATTGTAGGGGTTTGAGTCTGATCTTGAGAAGACCAGTAAGGAGGAAATTACAATAGTTAATGCCGGAGATGATGAGTGCATGAATTAAGGTTTTTGCAGTGTCTTGTGTGAGATATGTGTGTATTCTGGAAATGTTTTTTCGATGTTTGTGTTGACCCTGTGACAGTGAAGGTGTCAGAAATTATGCCTGACAGCTTTACTGCACTGCTGGTACACAGGCATCCTACAACTGTCAGAACTAGCAGAGCCCAAAACCTGAATCATGACTGTATATAGTGATTTGAGCTGCATTTTCTCTGCGCAGATAGGGGTTAATATGTGCATTAGGGTATCTCAGTGCCACCCTGTAGGGTGTCTTTGGAATGTGGACTATCTACAATGGAGACTCTCTTTTCTATGGGGGAAGGTGCATATTTGTGCAATATGCATGGTGAAAATGTTCAGACGGGTTAGATTTCTGCCAGCAATACATTATCTGTCTATCCAAGTAATCCTTTAAATCCATATCCATGACGAATTTGAATAATAGAAAAATATGATTTTAAGATATAATTGAGAAATGTCAGGTGTGTCTTGGGAGACTGAGGATACATAGGAGCCAATGCAATGTTTTACCAGATAGCAGAGAGCAAAGAATATTTCTTAAATCAGATGTATTACCTGGGGCAGAATTTGCTATTCAGTTAATAACCTATATAAATACAGTTCAAATTTGCGTAGTCATTTAGATATTTGTTTAACTTACACAGCATTATTTGGGCCATGTCACTTAATAAGTAATAAAAAAAAATCTTTGTTAAAATACACTAGTCACAGATTGGAATGTATGATTGTTTTACTGGTTTCCTCTTTACTTATTTTGAAGAAGCTGCAGCAATATTTTAGTTTGTTAGATTTTGATGCTGTGAACTGAATACATCAGTAACCTGCGTGTGGTTGAGAGTATTCTTTCCTATTCTTAGCTCTCCAGCTGCGGTTTGTCTTGCGCCACCTATCAGCAAGTGACGGCTGACAATATGTGGCTGTAGGCACATAAGAGTTATTTGTAGTTACACCTGTGCCTGTCCCCGCTTCTCATAACAGATGAAGTTGACGTTTAAATATAACAAATCAAGGTGGTGCACTCGGTGTCAGCAATCACTGTCAATACAGGAAAATAAATAGCATGAACTATCTAGCTCTGCATGTGTTCCTGAGCCATTTCATTATTCCATCATTTCATCTGTGTTGTCTATAATAGAATACAATACAATGCATCCAAATCCTGAATATTTTGAGGTACTGTTACAAAGAGTAGCAATATACAGGGCTGTTGTATGGCTGTTCTGACGGAACAGTTGTCCAAAAACAAAAATATGAAAGCAATATTGGCCTTATGTTTGCCCCGATGGTCCAATAGTCTAATAAAAATAGCTTTTGTACATAATCACATTGTCTGTTCATTTTTTTTAAATAAAGCTTTGATATTGTTGCAATTGATCCGTTAGGAAGCATTGTCTTTGTAGAACCAGGATGTGCATGGGGAGACTTCACATGGCTCAGAGAGAAGAGTTGTCAAGGCCTTTAGCGGTGGCTTTGGATTATTGACCAGAATCTTCCCTCTACTTCTTTTGTATATCTCTCTATAGATAAATTCCTTCATTGCCTCCACAAATGTCTGTCTGACAAAATTTGTTATAGTACAGACCAAGTATATTATAATGTATTTAAGTGCTTTGCTGTCTTTGTGGTTGTGTATCATAAGTTGTCTAATCTTAATATGTTGCTCTCTGGCATGTTAACATATTGAGAAGTATGCTTAATAACGGGAATTTCATGCATAAGTCACTCACTTGTATATGATTTTCAAACTTAATCTTTTTTTCACCACTCCTAACATATAAAAATATATTAATAATCTTTATTAGCCCACATTGGGCTTTATAATTCCTCTGTCCAGCACTCCCAGTACATTGCATTGATCACTTGACACTGGTATGTGTTCTGCACCTCTCTTTCTAGAGAACACAGTCTGTCATCCCATTCTGATGCTGCATTCTAGGCAATGCTGCCCATCCCATTCTGTCCACTTTCACTATCCCTCAATTCAGAGACCTGGGTAGGCAATGTTTTTCCCTGGTATGCGGAATACAGAAAACGGTAGGTGATTTTATAGACTTTTTTTCCCTTTGGTCAATATTATTTAATTGTAAGCTCTGAAAATTATGATCTATTGTATGAAGAGATGCAAGGGCCGAGGAAAATGCCCAGATACTCTAAACTCCATCATTGAATTTAGAGAGACGTTAACGCCTTTAGGTCTACGTAACACTAAGAGGTTATAGACTAAGATAAGTAAGGTTCCCATAACCCCAGGTTAGGTAGCACGTCGGTGTTACTTAAAACTTAAGGATAACAGGATGCAAATGATATGCAAATATAGTTCCAACTGAGTCCCTTAAACTAATGCAAGTTTAACGTGATCATAAGAATAGTAACACATTCAGTTCATCAAGGACAACTCATTGCACCCTTAGGTGAACTTATTAATAATAATAATATAATAACACTGTTATATAGATTTGCCCCAGTGTCCACCCTGTTTGACATTGTAACAGATTTAAGGGTCCTGGCCATGGGGTGGGGTACAGTATAATGACGCTGAGTAATCCGACAATACTTACTTAGACACCTTGACACGTCTTTCCCGACGACGATCGATGACGACTTTTGTGGCAAGCGACAGTAGCCAATCCCGATGAAGCAAGAATCTGGTGCGATTTGAAGACATCACTTACATCGCTGCTGTTAAGGGGCTATTGTAAGTATGTGCCCATGTCCAATGTAGTTTACAAACCGTTCTACATTGGGCATGGGCACATACTTACATTACCCACTTAACAGCAGGATCATAGCATCGGCGATGTAAATGACATCATCAAGTTTCGCCGGATTCTTGCTTCATCTGGATTGGCTACAGTCGCTTGCCACAACAGTCGTCATCGATCGTCGCCGGGAAGGAGTTCTTTGGTGTCAAGGTGTTAGCGTAAGTGTTGTCAGGGTAGTCAGTATCGATATGCTGGCCATGTAGGTTTACAATTTAATAAAGGTTCCAGGTTGTTATCTTCTACTACTTAATGTTAAGTCTCTTGTCATAAAAACACAGCAGCATCTTGTTCTACACTAAATGCCTTAGCTCTGATCTCTAGCAAAAATCTAGCCAAATAATCCAGTATTGATTCTGATGGTTCTCAACTACACGTAATAGGATTTTCTATAAAAAAAAAAAACAAGGAGGAATGGACATTTTGCCATCCTGGGGTATTTGTACCCCTTTGTATAAAATATTGTATAATTATTTTCCTTCTTTGTACTCCATATTCTATCACATATGTTGCAAATTTTTCTACCATTTCCATCTCTTCTATGTTAATGAGTATAAATTAGGAGTGTTTTAAACAATGTCCAAATAAAATGTCACTTTTACAGAATATACATAATGTATTTAATGTCATTTTTCTGACTGAATTGGCACTCCATATGAACAATGCTGGAAATTATACAGCCTGTAGAGTATAAAGAACAATTTAAAATATGTGAACAGAGAACATCAACTTTTTAAGGAATAAAAAAGATAACATTTTTATATCCTAAATAACTTTGTAGAATAGGAATAGGAATATGGTGTGAAATTGTATATTCTTTCCATAAAAGACATTTAAAGAACATTTTCGGTTTCCCCCACATTTATAGATAATATCCTCTGTTAGTAGCCAATGAGAAAGAAGTATTCCC
Source organism: Mixophyes fleayi (assembly GCF_038048845.1). Lineage (NCBI taxonomy): Eukaryota > Metazoa > Chordata > Amphibia > Anura > Limnodynastidae > Mixophyes > Mixophyes fleayi. The sequence continues at coordinate 170,180,469 of NC_134402.1, forward strand.
TAGACAGATCTCCCTGACTCACTATGAGGAATCCACGGGATACAGGATATGTGTGAAAGTACAAAACGTGGGGGTGTAAAACTTTTCTAATTTCTATTTTGTAGAAATGTGCCTATTTCCCTGCCTAGTGCATACATAAGTACATGCCCACATACTGATCTTGGGAACTGCCTTTGGAAAAATCACTATGCTGCCAATGTTGTAAGATTGAGGGTTTGACTGGAATGTGCATGGTGGAAACAGTTAAACTATCATGATAAAATCCATCCTACTAACACTTTGACATCCCCTTTCGTTCATTTCATTTCAGCTTCATTTATGTATAAAACAACAAAAATAATGCTACTGGTGGGATATCTGGTCTGCCTCAATTACAACTGTAATGTTTGTGTGTGTTTATTTTATTGGTCCAAATTTGCTTTAAATGTGTTTTCCCATAGAGCGTACACCTGGAAGCTGCAAAAGGTATTTTCACTGTTTCCAAAGACATATAAAATTTAAGTCAATTTGCAGCAAGAAAAATGGTGTAGGCCTCTAATTCCTACTTATCCGCACCTTCAGTCTTATTTAAGTAATCGTGCAAAATAAAATGTAAAAATTAAAATAGTCTGAAATTACCTATGCGTTGTGGAAGGTAAATGATTTGCACCTCTTTAAAAAACCCTTTGCATTTAGCCATATTTCCCAGAAGGAGCACAGAATACTAAAGAGAAAATTAAGCAATAAGGTCATGCTAGTAGTCATATCTCAGTATTGCCTCATGTTCCCTGGAGTAGAGATGTCATTTAGCAACAATTGCTTAATGAAACAATGGCAGTGACAGTATTATTTGGATGGATAGTAAATAAACTTATTCTGACCACACAGGGACTGATTTTTTTCACTTAGCCAAATCACCGAACAACAAATTGATTTCCAATATGACCACCCATATTGGTACTTCGGCCAAGTTGCTGAACCACATGAAGGCCTATTAGTGTTGTTGGTAGGTGTCCTACCACATTGACCAACATGTCCAATAATCATCTGATTGTTGTTGACTGGATTATTAGCTGGCATCTCGCTTGTTTTTTGCCACATGATATTGGATGGGTTAACTAGCTTTAATTACTGTGTTTCTGCTAGAGATTCTAAAATCATGGATTCCATGCCCTAAATGTAGAAGTTGCCCATGTGTAGTGCCTTACTTGGTGCATTAAATCAAAAACATAAATAGTCTGGACAAAGATTGTATAATAGAGGACTAAATTAAATTTGTATGCTGCTTCACAAATTATCTCAGAGCTCCTCAGGGTAGAGGTACGTTTTGTGAAGTATGAGTCTGGGTTTTAAAGTCATGTGTTTTCTGAGCACAGTCTGTTTGATTAACATGTAAAAACACAGGGACTGCCCTAGCTGTGTTAAAGAAGCTTGTATTTTGTCATGGCTGTATTTATTTATTATTCAATGTGCACATTTTTACCATATATGGTTCATGTTTCATCATAGCATAAAACATATGTTCATCAATCTGCCATGTGATGTCCGTTTGTGCCATGAATCTAAGTGAGTTTGTGCACCGCTATATAGTACAGAGTCAATCTCCAGAAAATAAAAAATGTTATCAATAAATCCCGCTCCAACTAGTGGAACCAGAAGGTCCTATTAAAGTTTTGTTTCCTCTACTAGCATAGATGGTATAGCATAGATATTAATACAATATATCACATTAATTGCATGTTTTATAAATATAAAACTTAGTGTGTGTGTGTGTCTGTGTGTGTGAGCTATTGTGTGTATGGTTGTGTATATGCCAGCTTGTAGTGTGTGGTGTGAGGGTGTTTTTAATGAGTTTTACCTATTGTACTGTGTGTGTGCATGTGTGAGGGACAATCCTATGGGGTGGAGCAGCCATTGCCACAGGAAGTTGGCTCACATTTGATATGTAATTATAACAGCCCATAACAGGTTTAACAACATTTGTGTGCTAGGGGGCATATTCAATTAAGACGGCAGATCGTGACTACACACAGTTGCACGCATGAAGTGTCAATATGGTACCGCAACATCAGGGATTTCCCTTCACAAACCTATGGGCTGTGAAGGGAAATACGCAATGTTGCGGTAACGGGAGTGTGCAGCCACGTGTAACTGCTATCTGAATATGCCCTAAAAACTGATTCTGTACATGGCAGAAACTTTAAGTCAATGTATTAGAAAATGGAATATCCTTATCAGGTGCCATCTATAAGTGCCAGTAGATGCTTCTCCAGAATAAAAGCTTGGAAAATGATAAAGGTGCACTGATCTGACTGAACCTTCTTGATAAAACTGATTGGAGAAGCTGCAGCAGCCATCCAAGTGGGTACATACCATACAGACTGTGTGTGTTCCAATCTCTACAAACTATAATGCCTGGGACTGCAGTCATTACCAGAGCTGATGGGGCAGTAGCTCCTAAACTGAGGGGGTCCTGTGGATCGGGCTACAATGGATATACTGGTTGCAGGACTGGGTTATTGAAAACATTTTTTTTTCTTGGAGTAGACATTAAAGGTGAATTTGAAACCACTTAATAATGAGACACTAACCTAAATTGTATTATCTTTGATTTGTTTCACACAAAGTAACACTTATACAAATAATATTCATAATTCCATAACTCATTTTTTTTAACTCATAAGATCGTTATTTGGGATAAAACATGGTAATATCATGTTTGTTATCTTGATTTATCTTCAAATGATTATATAGCCCAAACAGACTGCTATAGGCGTGCCTATGTCTCAGCTCTAATTTTTGCATATGATTTTGTGCCATTTTAGGTGCGTTGGTTCCCTCCCTCAGACGCTACTTCTCAGGGCTGGAAGTCCCGCCAGTTCTGCTGAGTAATGTGTAAGTATGTTTTCTTTTAAGTTATTTTATAAATAGATATTATAGTGGTTGAAGTGGAAATTTGGAAGTGGCGGTATGGAAAATGTACGTGAATGGAATTTTATAGTCTTACACTCTAAGGAGCAGGAAGTGACGGTATGACATACAACCTTATTCCGGCCCACTTCCTATATATATGATCACACACATAATACCAAGTATCAAGGCTTTCTACTTGTTTCATAATGAGGCAAATCAATTCACTTACTTTCTGCCAAAGACAAGAAGCGTCTTTTGCACTTGCCTGATCCTGTCTATTTGTACCTAAAGAACATGCCCCTCCCATATGCTTTACTGCTTTTGAAAATATTCTATGATTGAATGCATAACAGTTCAGATCTAAGGGACACCTCTTATAACCAACATGCTTTTCTGTGAGATCTGCCAGTAGTAAGCCTTAACATTTGACATTTCTGAACTACAGTTGATTTTGTAGGCAAAAAAAAAGCGTGGAAGTGTAAAATATTATTCATTGACATGGGAAATCAGCTTGATGTTTGATGCCTGTTATTGTAAGGGGTGACATCATTCACATATAAGAAGATGATCTCGTCTTGTCACCTCTTATCACTATTTAAACATACACCATGACTAATGTAACCAATGTTTATTTTTCCTTATAACAATTTTAAGAAAAAGAAATAGCATATTAGGATTTAGAATGAGCTGTAATCTCAATTGCATTGCATAAGCAGTGTCCTCAGCCTTGTACTTAAGAAACATACTTTCAATCAGCCTTCTGGCCCAGTTTTTAACAAAATAATCTTGTGCCACGTCCTCTCTGCCCTTGGCACAGAGTTGGCCGTGGCGGCATTAGACAGAAGAGTGAGCACTGCGTTGTGCAACAAGAAACGTTGACTTTGGAAACATAGGTTGTTCTACTTTGTAAGCAAGGGCTGCTTGTTAGTCCCTGTCCGGCCCTGTGCAGCTGTAATATTTCATTTTTAATAATGGCCAATTGAAAATATGCATTTTACAACATGGCAGATTATAAATGGTCTAGCAGTAAGAAGGTGTGATCTTTTCAGGGGCTTAAGGCAGTAAAAGAAAACAGAGAACTTTTGTAACGGTTTAAAAATTGACACTGTTAAATAATAAATTATGTGCTGCACACTGGTGTATGACAAAAGTTACGTGGTTTCTATAAAGCTATATATAAATCCTTTGTATGTTGCAGCTCTGCAGATCTGTGTACTTACCTTTATGAGATTAGTGTCCCTTTATTATCAGAGGGCAACAGAGAGATACTGAAGGTAGATTTGTGAAACAATCAACTTAATCTTAACATTTACCACTGGTAAAAGTCCAAATTGAGATGTATAGGAGTTATGGTGAATGATGAACTTGATATTTGATAGTATTAGTTAATGAGACTTTTGAAAGAGATGAACTATCTTTTTTTTGTGTAATGCTGTGATCATTTTTCCCACAGGAAAATGTCCACAATTTTGCAAATCTTTTGCCTCAAATCACTGTTAAATGCCAAAATAAAGATATTGGCAAAAGTCCTGGCCCTTAGCCTTAATGAAAAGTTGACATCATTGACATACCCTTTCCTGTCTGGAATTATCCTGGGCATGTCTACAGCTGTTAATGTTAGACAGATCTGCAGGGGCAGGCTGAGCTGGGGGGCAGGAGGTCATCCGCCCCCATGATGGTCCCATAGTGGGTCACTGGGCCACCTGCATTTTTTTTCCTTAAAATGTTCCTAAAAGGCTGCTGAGTCGAGTCTTGCCCCTTGGGCTAAAATTTGCCTGCCCTCCCCTGTCTATGGGAGACCTTGGCTGCATATAGTGTAGGTCTCAAATTAATTAAATGGGGAAGATCACTGTATCAGCCACCCAGGACCTATGTAAAAGTGAATGTGCTAAATTACTGTTGTTTGGAGAGGGAGGTAATGCAGGAGTTTCTCTGTCATCTGCTTTGTTTGTTCTGCCCGTTGAACCTCATGCTTGAAAAATTAGAATGGATGATAGGCTAAAAGGGCTACGTGTAGGTTTTTATACCAATGTAGCAGTGCAGGAGAAACTAAAACTAGATAGATAATATGCAATTATTTTTAATGTTGGAGTGGAAATCCCAACCTACGCTATGTACCTTATAGAAGAGTTCAGCCTTTACTCTTGGTTGTCTATTAAATGTGGAAGTCTGTTATGATCCCCACGTCTGCTTGGAGACACTCTTGTGTATTGTGTATTGCAAGATTACATGTCTAGATATCACCGTGACTAAAAATGTAAGAATAGCTTTCACTTAATAAGGAATTTGTCTTGCAAATGACGTGGGACAAAGTGAGGCAATAGAGGAAGTTGTAATTGCCAGAGGTGGGTAGAATTACATATTAAGGTTGAAAAAAAAGACAGGTCCATCAAGTTTGGTTTTTCATCAATTATAATTGGTCCAGAGAAAGGCAAACCAAATGTTCCAATGTGACAGCAGCTAATTAATTCTCATTGGATGGAATGAAATTTCTTCCAGACCACAAAATTGGCCATGTGATAAATTTCCTGGATCAATCCCCAATCAATCTTCCATTCACAACTAAAGTTCCCTTGTCCACTGTATGGTCATCGGTACCAAAATTTAATTAGACCAATCTTTGTATTGTAATCTAATATATTTATACATATTAACTAGGTACTTAAGGTACTTTTTCTGTAATGTACTAGTTTTTTACGATCTTGTCATAATTTAACCTCCCATTCCTGTTATTAAAGAAGTAGCTTGACTAATATATAGATAATCCTATTGTAAAATAATGCTCCATTTTCCTGATATCATGGAGGATGCTTGCCTCTGAGCCCTCTCAAGTTCTCCTATAACCAGACAGTTATTTTGTCCACACACATATAAAAGGCATATTAAACAGATCCTGTCATTTGTTGGGCAGACTGTACAAACATATTGCAATGGGTACAACATTTTGCATGGATCCATGATTGTACAAACAAGTCTATTAAGTCATTGGCTAACAGGATTTACATTCCAGCTAACCAAAGTATCATTGCACTGGAGTACAAGACAAGGTGATCAAATTGAGTTGACATTTGGGCCAATGTGATTTAAAGCAACAAAATTGGTTCACTAAATCTGGAGCAGACCTAGACTTTTTTATAGGGTGGGCGCTTTTGCATAGCCACGCCCCTCCTTAACTCTGGTTGGTCTGGTTGGCCCCGCCCCCTTCACCCCTGATTATCAGACCTCTCCACCACAATTTAATGGGATGAAGATTGCTGCTGCTGGGGGGGAGTGGTGATTGCCCTGATTGCCCATCTTTGGATCCGCCAGTGCACTAAATTGCCATGTGTGGGCTTTTTAACTGAATAGACAATCAGTTCAAAATATTTCACTTACAAATCCATGTTTCCAGTAAATCCCATCTACATCATATGTTATCATATTCAAATATGTAAACTAACATCCACCCATATCCTTATAACTGTTATATCCATCACAAATTAAACTACTACAACTTAAACTTCTATTTTAAAAGTATGTTAAGTATGTATTTCATGGCACACCTTACTTGTGCGCATAATATTGTAAAGCACACATGGTGCAGGTTTACTCATGTTCCATGATTTTCCTAATAGGCCTTACTGTCAGCAAAGCTTTGCAACAGTGTAGAGCATAAAGATGTGAACTGAAAACCTTATTAGTGCCTGTCTGTTTGTTTGCAAAGCCATTAAATGAAATGTATAGGCAAGCAATCATTTAACCAAAGCAGTATTTGCACTAAGCTACTAATTAACATCAAAATATAGAGAGAGGAATTTGAGACCCTTCTATAACCCAAAACATGTTTGACAGGTGGTTGACTTCAGCCCTGTTAAAGACTATTACATATTTACTTTAATTTGTATTTGTTATTTTACACAAGGCATGTTCTCCCTGCCTTCCTCCCCCTCTTCTCCCCATTCATCCATGACATGTACAGTGTCTGTACAACAAAAACATACGTTTGCAGATTATACTTTTTATATGTTTGTGTGTGTTCCTTTGAATCATTTTTTGCACTTTGTTTTATCCTTAGGTTTAAAAATGAAAAATAAATGATTCTCATAATTGGCATTTTTTTTCTCATCATATAATTTCAGTTTCAGTTTTACATTAGTCATTGAAAAATGTTCACTATTCAAGAGAAATATAACATATTGTTACCAGATTTCGAAATCTAAAACAGAAGACTTTATATATTAACTTTTGCATATATCATAGCATCAGCAACCCAGGCCGTGCTTAGACCATGGCCGCATTTGATTGAAAGTTGAAACCAAGTACAATTTCTGATAGGCCCTTTCCCTTGCTAATCTTAACTATAGAGAGATATGTACAATCTCCAGAGAGACTCCCAAACTAGGGGGGGAGATCTGGAAGTGGGCAGAGACATGGCATGATGACACATCACCATGCCTGCCCACTGCAGTTGGCAAAGAGTGGGCGGTGTGTGATGATGCAACTAGTCAGCATCTGACCACTTGATGATGAGAGGACATCATCAAGTCATGCCCATCTCTTCTTTTCATTCATCTCCTCAACATCTCCTGGAGGGGTTGTATGAAAATGAGGCAAATCATTAAAACCATGCTCCTTGGACCTGTGCACTTTTATCCACTTATTATTGCCCTTTTGACCATAATTTTCTACAATGGTTTGCATAATTTGCTCAGCAAGAAGCGAATAAATTAGCATTGTGCAGTTTTTCATTTATATTGTATAGTAAGAACAGATTTTATTTCAGCAAATATTATTTCTTTTTTTAGAAAACACAATCACCACCAACTCATTTTAAACCCCACTGGCTTAGTTGGAGCCATAGGTAAATTGCCTGGGGCATAATTTTGTAAAGGACAGAAGTTCCAAAACAAGGATTGTCACTGAGAAGTCTGTTAACCATAATAGCAAGCAATTCACTAACATCAATGCCTCCTTGGGGCTTCACTGAGCATGCGTCATTCTCCTTGCCGATTTCCGATTGTTCAGAGCAGGAATCGGAAGTTAAGGTAGAAATCGACCATGCTTAAAAAACATTTTATTTTCAAAGCAGGCGGGCTGGTGTGGTGCCATACTGCCATACTTATTGGGCTTATAGCGTTCTGTGGCCCCGGATTACATCACATTCATCAAGGATTTGTTTGATCCTACCAACTCCTCCAATCAGAAAATGCTAAATTTAGTACAACTGCAGACCCCGCCACCTTGGCCCGCAAATCAATGCCGTACAGTTATAAACAGGCTCATTGATGCTAAAACAGGGACTATTTGTACTGTGGGCCTTCATTTCTTCCAGTTTCTATATGAGCTACGTGTTTATGTGTTCAAAGCAGAAAATAACTTATTGCTCCCTGAATGTACTTTAATAGGGGACAACATTTTAACAAATAGAATGTTCACTAAACTGTCTTCTGTTGCTTATTTGCATACCATTCCAGTGGCGGTATGAAAGATGTAATAGGAATGTAAGTGAATGGAATTTAATCGTTTTACAATGAAGGCAGTAATTGGCGGTATGGCATACTACCGCATACACCCCCACTTCCACCTCTGCCTGTGATAAGCTTCACTTTTGTCTATTAATTGATAGAGATTTCAGCGGAAATGTCTTTTACAACCAGTCTCTACCCAACAATCTCTACAGAAAAACTCCAATGTTGTTTTATCTTTACACTCTTTTATTATTTGGACAAACATTGAGAGCATCTCTGAACTCTACTGCATGTACTCTACATCTCCCTACAAGAATTTGAACATGTTAACATCTACTTGTGGAAAAGATTAGTCTAATTCTCGGCAGTCAATTGGTTAAACCCATGTTTTTCTACTTTTTGATACAGCCTGATCCTTTAATACATTCCAGAAGAGAATAAGCAGCATAGGAGTGAGACATTCATGTGATGTCACTGCTGTGAAATGAGTGGGGTCGCATACCTTTCACTGTTAGGTCATTCACATTAGTTTAGGCTCTCTCTCTTGCAGTACAGTGTTACAATGTTAAAGTGTCTGTCCCTGCAACTACAATATCTTGTTTCGTGAAAGATGCTAATTAGTGAAAGCAGAAAGTATCCTGTGTATAAGTTTGTTAACTACATTTTCCACTAACAACAATAGATAATAGCAATATAAAATTAACATTAACAGCTAAAAGACCAGCGGGTAAATGTAAGCTGCGAGTTTCTGGCAGGTTTGAAAAGTGGAGATGTTGCCTATAGCAACCAATCAGATTCTAGCTATCATTTTGTAGAATGTACTAAATAAATGATAACTAGAATCCGATTGGTTGCTATAGGCAACATCTCTGCTGTTTCAAACCTGCCGGAAACTCGCAGCTTGTTACATTTACCCCCAGATGTTTCTCCTCATTTGACCAGGTTTCACATTCTCTCTATAAATGTGTTGTTATTTTCCAGAGAACAATTGTGTAGAGTTAGAATGTCTTTTGTTTCAGAACAAATGGTATTTTTTTGGGTGGTATATTAGGATATTAGGTAGTATATTAGGATAAATATATTTTTTTCACTTTGTATTTTACAGAAAAATGTATTTATTATTATTATTATTATTATTATTATTATTATTATTAAGGTAGATAACCCTGGTTTTGCCCCTTCATAATTTACCAGGTAAGTGTTATAATATTTTATGCATAAAGGGGGTGTGAATTATATATTCCGCAAAGTTCCATTACAATTGTTTATTAACATCATGGACAATACCCCATAACCAAGCTTTATGTCCAGTCACTTTCCAGGTTCTTGTCATGCATTAGCTCACATACTTCATGTGCTCTCTCCTTACTAAGTTCCAAAAGGAGGGACTGCCCAACAACATGATCCATCAGAATATTCCTTTCCTTTTTTGGTCAGTGCACTCTCTCTGATATTCTCTTATCGAGGCCCACTGTGGGTCTTTGGCCTATTGATTCTCCTTTTTTATGGCATCACTGAGGTTTCCAGAGCAAGTAGAATGTGGTACAGTACATTCTACCTAGAACACTATGCAGGGATGATCTGTTGCTCAGGAACCACTTGCAATAGTTGCCAGTTGGTGCACAGTGTGTCAGCCCTGTTCCTGTGCATGTGGGTCCTCAACAAGTCATGTGTTCAGACTTTATTAATTTAATTGGCTTTCAGTCTGTAGAAAGAGGTGGGCTAATTAGTGACCCAGAAAAATAGATTACCTCACCTGTGCATAATTAAAGAAATCCTAAAAACATGAACTGTTGGTAGGTCTTGAGGACTTAGTTTGAGCACCTCTGCGCCAAGGTATCTACATTCATGCTCTAGTGCATGAATGCGTTCATGTATTGAAATTGTTTGCTTAATATGAAAGGGAGCACTATTTTTGAAATTCCATCGAAGCACAAAATAAACAGCAAGTTTTTGGAAATTGTTACTTTGTTCTAAAGACTTCGATTTTTATAAGGCTAATGTAAGGTGCAGGTCTGATAACTTGCTTCCCCTGAGCAGAAATTCTTCTCAAACACCATTAAGATCAGTTTGTGTATATTCGCAATTCAATTGTTTAAATTTACCTCAATGGGAATCTGCCAATTCGTACAGAGTATACAATGAAGTAGTCAGGTTTAATTGACTCCACACTAATTCTCATGAAAGAACAGCAATCAATGTTATAAATTACATTTCTAATTATTAATCTGTAAAAATATGTTATACAGTATAAACAGTCTCAAGCTCTGGAACACAGTGAGGTAATTATCACATAGATACAAATACAGATTACAGTCTCAACAGAAGCTGCATGCAAAATCTTTCTAATTAGGTTTACAGCAGAAAATAGTTACCATTGCTACTGGAGCAGTCATTTGCCTCAGCAGCTGGAAAGACTTTTGTGCAGTGTAAATCTGTTCGGAACAAGGCACCCCTCTGGTAACATGGTGGACAATCTGTTCTGAAGTATCCTTGTTTTCATTTTACATTTTAGAATTGCATTTAGATTTCTGCATAGGGATTTGACACACAATAATTTAACCTAAATTGTCCTTGATTAAAAATTTCAATAAACATTTTATTTTTGTGGAGTTAAGATGTTAGCTTTAAGCTGGGGAAGGCTTGTGAGGGTGCATGACGGCAATTTCTGCAAAGACCTCTCGTTATTAAAGATGCTGGAAATATGTGGTTTACAGAGCTACATAAAACTATATGTGTTATGTTCAAAAATAATGTAGGATTGACATTGGGAGATGGACAGAGCTGTGTGTAATGCTGTACTTGGTGCAATGATTTATCAGCATGTAGTGATCAAGGAAGTCTCAAGGTTTGGCCCTTAGATTCATGGTTTGCTGGTGAATCTGTGAAATAATAGCAAGTTACATTTTCAGATAGGTCCCCAGTACAATACATTCAAAACATTAAACTTTATTAGTTTCTAATAAACTAGACCTTTACCGGTTGAAATGCTGTGCCACTCTTGCCAAAAATTCCCAATGAACCCTATATTATTCTCCTCCTTCCCTTTCAGTCTTGGGTATATAAGTGTATTTTGATAATTTTTCTGCTCTTCTTTAAATTCCCTCTTAATGCAGTGTCTACTATATCTCCTCTCACTAAGTCCAAAGCTAAGTACGTCTGATCTCTTTTCGAAACCCTGTGAGCTGGAGCAATTATGTTTCATCCTTAGGGATTCACCTTTAGGTATGTTCTTAATAATAGAAGGAAAATGGAAACTGCTGCTGTGTAGTACACAGTTTGTAGCACTGTGTTTACGGTAAAGTTCTGTCTCCAAGTTGACATCCTGTTTGTCCATTTCTCAGGTCAATTTTAAATTATCATTAGAGATGGTCACTGACCCCCGTGTTTTGGTTTTGGATTCGGTTTTGGATCTGGATTACCGTCGTGTTTTGGTTTTGGTTTTGGTTTTGCAAAACCGCCATTGCGTGTTTTGGTTTTGGTTTTGGTTTTGTTTGGTTTTGTTTTGCTATTTTTTGGGAAAATCCATGTTTTTGGGCCTAAATTAACCCAATTTAGTGCTCCAACTGTTTTAGAGACAAGTAATCTAATTGTTGAGGTAATAAATCATCCAAAAAAACAGTTTAATTCTTCGTTGGTAGGCCTATTCTACACACAAAACAGATTGTCTTCCTCTCCATCTATGCATATTGGCAATGTAGCCATCGTCTTTGAATGTATATTACACCCTACACTTATAGTTAAATATGTAAAGAAATGGAAAAAGCCAGTTTGGTTTCTGTCTCTCAAGGCCCCCCTCCACTTGTATAAAATACCAAAATATTCAGCCATTATAGACTGTACAATATTAATTGACATGGAGAAAGCCAGTTTGGTTTCTGTCTCTCTAGGCCCCCCTCCACTTGTATAAAATACTAAAAAATTCAGCCATTATAGACTGTACAATATTAATTGACATGGAGAAAGACAGTTTGGGGTCACTCTGTCTCTCTAGGCCCCCCTCCACTTGTATAAAATACCAAAAAATTCAGCCATTATAGACTGTACAATATTAATTGACATGGAGAAAGCCAGTTTGGTTTCTGTCTCTCTAGGCCCCCCTCCACTTGTATAAAATACTAAAAAATTCAGCCATTATAGACTGTACAATATTAATTGACATGGAGAAAGACAGTTTGGGGTCACTCTGTCTCTCTAGGCCCCCCTCCACTTGTATAAAATACCAAAAAATTCAGCCATTATAGACTGTACAATATTAATTGACATGGAGAAAGCCAGTTTGGTTTCTGTCTCTCTAGGCCCCCCTCCACTTGTATAAAATACTAAAAAATTCAGCCATTATAGACTGTACAATATTATGAAAAATGGACAAAGCCAGTTTAGGGTCACTCTGTCTATGACACCCTACCCTTAAGGATAAATTGCCCTAACAGCAGCCTTTCAAGATGGTATGTGATATGGAAATGCCACAAGTCCCTTTCCTCTTTGGGGGTAGATTGCACCCTACACTTACATAGAAAGTTTTAAAAAGATGTTATCGGCATCATCTTCAGCTTCATCCTCACCCTCATCAGTGTGTACGTCATCATCACAGACTATCAATTCATCGCCGCTTGAATCCGCCATTAGAGAACAGTCAGTGCTTGGATGTCTTGGATGGTGAAGGCCTTCCTCGTGGAAGATGTAGTTCATTTTTATAAACATCATTTTCTCCACATTTTTGGGAAGTAACCTTCTACGGCGATCACTGACTAAGTTCCCTGCTGTGCTGAACACTCGTTCAGAGTACACACTGGAGGGTGGGCAGCTTAGGTATTGCAAAGCAAGTTTGTACATGGGTTTCCAAATGGCCTGCTTTTCTTCCCAGTAAGGAAAGGGACTGTCTGACATTTCCATATCAACTACCTCTTGAAAGTAATCCTCCACCATCCTTTGCATGTTTATACTCATATTGGATGGAGTTATGGGCAAAGTGACACATTTTTTTGAAAAATCCTTCAAACCAGCCCAGATGTTAAATTGTTCTCGTCTGCCCCCTGTGTCTTCCCTGCTTCTTTTTTGGAAATTTAATTTTTTACGAGCAACAGCTTGAGAAAGTGAAGGAGGACACGTCGTCAAGCCGAGGCCCAGTTCAGCGGCCAACTTGCTGAGCAATAGCTCCTTGCAAAAGTTCACATCTCGCTCATTTACAAGTAAAGACTCAATGTAGGTTTTAAACCTTGGATCAAGCACAGTGGCCAAAACGTACTGATCCGAGTTCAAGATCTTAATAACTCGAGGATCATTGTGAAGCGAATTAAGTACTTGATCGACAAGGCCAACATACTTTGCTGAATTGCTTGCTTTCAGCTCCTCCTTCATTTTCTCAAGCTGCTTTTCCAATAGTCTAATTAAAGGAATGACTTGGCTCAAACTAGCAGAGTCTGCACTGACCTCACATGTCACAACTTCAAATGGTTTCAGCACCTTGCACAGCACTGAAAGGATTCCCCACTGTGCAAGAGTGAAATACATCCCCCCTCCTTTCCCAATGTCATGACTTGTGCAATATGCTTGGATGGCTTTGCGCTGTTCCTCCATCCTCTGAAGCATGTACAGGGTGGAATTCCACCGAGTTACCACCTCTTGCTTAAGTTGGTGGCAGGGCAAGTTAAACTGCTCTTGGAGCTGCTGTAATCTCCTACATGCTGTGGCTGAATGCCTGAAATGGCCTGAAATTTTACGGGCCACCGAAAGCATCTCCTGCACCTCACGGTTATTTCGTAGGAAGCTCTGCACCACCAAGTTGATGGTGTGAGCAAAACAGGGAATATGTTGGAAATCACCCAGCTGTAATGCTCGCACTATATTGTTGGCGTTATCTGAAATGACATACCCTGGGGAGAGTCCGAGTGGTATAAGCCATGCATCAATCACATCTCTCAGTTTGCGTAACAAATTGTCAGCCGTATGCCTGTTAGTGAAGCCGGTGATACAAAGAGTGGCCTGCCTGTGACAAATGTTACGTAGTGGTGTACATGCTGCTGCTGTTCCTGCTGGTGAAGGTGAATGACCAACCCAGTGGGCTGTCACAGTCATATAGTCTTTGGTTTGGCCACTTCCACTTGTCCACATATCTGTGGTTAAGTGAACAGTGGGCAGAATGGCATTTTTCAGCGCAATCTCTACATTTTTACACACTTTTTGGTATAGTTGTGGAATAGCTTTACGGGAGAAATGGTGTCGCGATGGAATTCTGTAACGCGGACACAAAACCTCAATTAACTGTGAAAAACCAGCTGCGTTTATTGTGGAGATTGGACGCAGATCTAACACTAACATTGCAGCCATGGCGTCTGTGATTCGCTTGGCGACTGGGTGACTGCTGTCATATTTGCTTCCCCTCGCAAATGATTGTTTCACAGTTAATTGCTGAAATGTAGGACTGCTCATTTTATTCACCTGCCTCTGGGATGACGATTCACCCCCAGCAGCAGCAACAGCAGCAGCAGGACTAACGCTTTCTTCAGAGGAATCAATAATAGTGCCGGAGTCATCCAGCCTTAAGTGGGATGCCGGGCTAACTCCGAGCGCTACTGAGGATATTGATGAGGATGGTGTGGTGGGTGTATTTTGTAGCCGTCGGTATGTCGGTGAGCGGAGGGTCTTAGCTGATGAGGGAGTGCTTGTATTCTTTTGGGAAGAACTTTCAGCTTTTCCCAACACTTTGCCATGAACTCTCGTTAAATGGCGTAACATAGACGAGGTTCCAAGATGGTTAAGGTCCCTCCCTCGACTGACTGTGGCTTCACATACACTACAAATGGCTATACAATTGTTGTCTGGATTTGGGTAGAAATAATTCCACACATAAGAAGTGGATTTTTTTGTTTTATGCCCAGGCATGACAATGGCCTTTTTCTTGTCACGTGCCAGAACTGCTGCCACTGGTGCAGGACTTACACAAACAACCTCATCCTCATCAACATCCTCATTAGCGCCCTCGTCGCCTACACAAATCTCCCCCTCATCCTCTTCTAATTCCAAAGTGGCATCCTCAATTTGGGTATCACCGGCTACACTCGGGCTATTAAGGCACACATCAGCAGAATGCTCACGATTAGACATCCCACTGTTGGATGGACTCTCCACAGGGATTGTTGTCATTTGTGAATCAGAGCAAATATTCTCCTGTAATGCCTCACTGGTATCTTGCAGCTCAGCTTTGACGCGTAACAGTAGTTGTGCACCAATTGTAGCCTGGGTAACTTTTTGGGATCTGCCACTAATAGCCAAAGGTGAAGGCCTCATTCTCTCTTTGCCACTGCGTGTGTAGAATGGCATGCTTGCAATTTTTTTTTTATCGTCACTTAACTTTTGCTCAGTTACACTTCTTTTTCGCTTCAATACAGTAAATTTTTTTTTGGTTTTTGTTTTTTGCACTAATTTGAAAACACTCTGTTGTTTGACATCGCCTTGGCCAGATGACGTACTGGGAACACTAACATCAGGACTGGTGACAGAACCTGGTTGCTCATTTAGATCATATGTGGACTGCTTTGAATCCATTCTGAGCGCAAACCACTGGGGAGTGCTAAAAATTATTGAGTAGATACTGCTGACAGATATGACTTTTGACAGCCAGAAATATTAATGCACAATTAGGGAGGACACCCCAAAAACACTGAGGAGTGCTAAAAATTATTGAGTAGATACTGCTGACAGATATGACTTTTGACAGCCAGAAATATTAATGCACAATTAGGGAGGACACCCCAAAAACACTGAGGAGTGCTAAAAATTATTGAGTAGATACTGCTGACAGATATGACTTTTGACAGCCAGAAATATTAATGCACAATTAGGGAGGACACCCCAAAAACACTGAGGAGTGCTAAAAATTATTGAGTAGATACTGCTGACAGATATGACTTTTGACAGCCAGAAATATTAATGCACAATTAGGGAGGACACCCCAAAAACACTGAGGAGTGCTAAAAATTATTGAGTAGATACTGCTGACAGATATGACTTTTGACAGCCAGAAATATTAATGCACAATTAGGGAGGACACCCCAAAAACACTGAGGAGTGCTAAAAATTATTGAGTAGATACTGCTGACAGATATGACTTTTGACAGCCAGAAATATTAATGCACAATTAGGGAGGACACCCCAAAAACACTGAGGAGTGCTAAAAATTATTGAGTAGATACTGCTGACAGATATGACTTTTGACAGCCAGAAATATTAATGCACAATTAGGGAGGACACCCCAAAAACACTGAGGAGTGCTAAAAATTATTGAGTAGATACTGCTGACAGATATGACTTTTGACAGCCAGAAATATTAATGCACAATTAGGGAGGACACCCCAAAAACACTGAGGAGTGCTAAAAATTATTGAGTAGATACTGCTGACAGATATGACTTTTGACAGCCAGAAATATTAATGCACAATTAGGGAGGACACCCCAAAAACACTGAGGAGTGCTAAAAATTATTGAGTAGATACTGCTGACAGATATGACTTTTGACAGCCAGAAATATTAATGCACAATTAGGGAGGACACCCCAAAAACACTGAGGAGTGCTAAAAATTATTGAGTAGATACTGCTGACAGATATGACTTTTGACAGCCAGAAATATTAATGCACAATTAGGGAGGACACCCCAAAAACACTGAGGAGTGCTAAAAATTATTGAGTAGATACTGCTGACAGATATGACTTTTGACAGCCAGAAATATTAATGCACAATTAGGGAGGACACCCCAAAAACACTGAGGAGTGCTAAAAATTATTGAGTAGATACTGCTGACAGATATGACTTTTGACAGCCAGAAATATTAATGCACAATTAGGGAGGACACCCCAAAAACACTGAGGTGTGCTACAAATTATTTAGTAGATACTGCTGACAGATATGACTTTTGACAGCCAGAAATATTAATGCACAATTATGGGGGACACCCCAAAAGCGCTGGGGAGTGCCAAATATGAAGAAAAAATAATAAACCTCTATCCTCCTCTCTGCACTAGCGATTTTGGTTAGAGCAATTGCAAGAACAATATGGTATTCTCTGTCCCTGCTCTAATTAGCCTATGACTACACCCTGCTCTCTCCCTCTGTCAAATGGCGATGGATTGCTGTGGAGGCGTGTATTTATAAAGTTGAAGTATCGCGAGAACCGAGTCCCGAGATCCGACGACGTCACAATGACGTTCGGCCTCGATTTGGATTCGGAATGGGCGGGAGAGTACCGAGCTGCTCAGCTCGGTACTCGGATACCCAAAGTTCGGGTGGGTTCGGTTCTCGGAGAACCGGACCCGCCCATCTCTAGTTATCATTGACATTTAGGTTGGGTACATGCTACAGAAAATTTCTCCCAAGGCGATATCTTTAGCGATTTTACCAACGATTAAAGAAAAAAAAAAAGTTTTGATCAGCATACCAATACATGTGTACACATTAAACACCTTTACAAGATTTACCTTCAGATCTGTGCTGGCCATCTGTCATAGCCATTGGCTGAAAAGACTGTGACTCTGCACACTCCATAGAGATCTATGTCTATAGACACTCATACACACTGCAGAATTGGAAAGACATCATTCCATCGTTGAACGAGATTTTTACTGCGGTTTAAAAATCAAATCAAACGATACAATGTGCTTTGGAACGATAATGATTCATTGTTTGAGCATACACACTAATGCGGCTTCGGTCCGAACAGTCATTTATTGTGTGATTGGCCCGATAATCATCTGAAAACCCTGTACTGTGTACCCAGCCTTAGAAACATTTTTAGAATACAAATCTGCACAAAAACCATAACAATCAATTAGCCAGGACTAATTTGCTGTAGACATATTAAAGCTCTTTGGTTTCTGTACAGGCTTGCTTTTAACCCTTATTGAGGTTTATTTAATAAATGGTGTACAATACCAGCGCTGTCCTCTAATTCATAGCAACCAATCACATGCCAGCTTTCAGTCTAGTCAGAGATATGACTGTTAATATCTGGGTGCTCTGGGTTACTGCCAGTGTGTTCTCAGCCTGATTGTGTGTAGAACCTGTGCGATTGTTTACTGTGCTTTAGCTATATAGTTGTATAGAATGTTTCTTACACAAGGAGAGGGAATCTTCATATCAGTCAGGCATTTATTATTGTGTGTGTCCAACATGTTACAGCATGCTTTACTGGTTGCAATGCTCCCATGGAAATCCAGCTAATGTTAGGAAGTATGTTGACCTAGAGTCTATAAAGACTCTTCACCTAATGGGCATAGCATATTTGGTTGTGTGCTCTGGCTTGTCCCATGTGTACTCAAATAGATAATCACCTCTGAAAATTATATTGTCTTTGAGTTTCAACCCTGACCAATGGACACAGAATATTCAGAGATTACTAAAATAGATCTTGACACTTATGATCATCATCATGATCAGTTATTTATATATCTCCACTAATTCCTCAGCGCCGTACCGAGAACTTGCTCACATCAGTCCCTGCCCCAATAGAGCTTACAGTCCAAATTCCCTAATATACACACACACACAGACAGAGAGAGAGAGACTAAGGTCAATTTTGATAGCAGCCAATTAACCTCTTATCTTTTTGGAGTGTGGGAGGAAACCGGAGCACCCAAAGGAAACCCACACAAACACAGGGATTACATACAAACTCCACACAGATAAGGCCATGTTCGGACGTCAAACTTATGACTCAAGTGCTGTGAGACAGAAGTGCTAACCACTAAGTCACAGTGCTGCCCGGCACAGTGCTGATCAGGATTCTATCCAACACTTTATTGTAAATAAATTTGTGAAACTACAACTTAAATGTCTAACGTCTGGTCACACACTCATAGTAAAACAGTCAAACTCTCACTTTAAAAGAACCACTACCATTCTAACACTGGGGTCACCGACTGGTTACAGTTTTAGCACCTGTCTATAACAAAAGGTAACTTGAGAGGATTTTGAGATGAGCTACCTTATTAATTAAAGGCATTCTGAAATTAGAGACCTAAAAAAGTCTTTTACCAACTGGCATTAGAAAATACATAATTTTACTAACAATTTTAGGCATGTAAATAGATAGGTATGGCATGTAAAATTTCTATCTCTTGTTGGTGGGCTCCATAATTCCCATTCTCCATGACTTGTTCCATTCCGGACAAGTCATACTGCCCAAAGACACCTCTCATCCTGTTTCTGCATCCCCTCTACATTCCCCTACTGATTGTAATTAATAATATAATATTACATATTATATTAGAAGAAACTGGTAAACGCTGCTTCGGTGTCTGTTGGACTGTAAGCTTGTATGGGTAGGGTCACTGTTTTCTCCTAGTTCATGATGCCATTGTATGTAATCTATGCAGCAAATATATATATAAATGTGGGATGATAATGATAAAAAGACATTGAACGCTTCTGTGTCTGACAGTGTCCTTGCCAGTTAACCCTTAGTGGGCAATTATGATCACTGGCGCACAGATAATTGCATGCAAGCAATCATGTAATTGCTTTCATTATCTGAATTCTACTAGAAAAAGTAGACAATCTGGGTGCTGATGGTTGCAGCATTTGTTTTGCATTTATCTGAATACCAGGTTTAATAAATGCCCCTTTAGGATTAATTGATGCAGGCCTATTTTTGCCTATTTGTATGGTCGTACATTTATCTTAAATAGGGGATTTTGCTCTTCACATGTGTTTAACAATAAAAAAAGATCATAAACACATGCATGCCTCCCAATATTACATATTTGTAAACTCGGACATTTAGGTCACCCTCCGGATCCAGCCAGGCCTCTGGTTCAATGGTCCAATACTCTGAATGACATCTCTCTATCAGTAGTACATGCATCAGAATTGTTGCATTAAAGGGAGACATATTCCTAAATGTTGTACTCACCATTTTGCCCAGTTTAGGTCCTTATCGGTTTTTGGGGAACACATCAATCGGTAATGGACCTCACACTCTTTGTTTAATACGAGTATGATACACATCTGTTCACAAAAGCTTTATCACTGCTATAAACTGATGATAATGTTTTGCTTTGAAATACAAACACAAAAGAATCATTCAATATGACATTTACTAAACATGAGATGTTTTTTTTTTTCAGGTACCAGGTGTGTGATGGTGGCTACAGTCTGTCTTGTGGGTATTAATGTGTTCTTCCTTGTTGGCCACTGGAGTCTCAGGCTATTCATCAAAACAACAGTGTGCTGGTAAGTTACAGACCCCCTGAGGCCACACCGTAAAAAACTAAACTGAGTCATAATTTCCATACCTCCTCCATCCTCGTACATTCTTTGTGCGCTGTTTGACCTCCGGATTTTGTCTTTGAACAATGTGTTGAAGACATGTATTATGATAACTGTGGCAGGGCGTGTCTATGAGTTGACCTTGTGTGGCCGGGCCCAGTTGTAATGTACAACATTACCACCCACCAAGGACACACAGGAAAAAAAGAAAAAAACACTTTTTATTGTAACATCCTAAAGCTTTTAACAAATGTACAGTGATTTCTAAAGCTTCACATCTCAGTAAATATAAATGTGATATAAAAAAATTTTGTGTACTGTATATTAAAATACAAAGTGAAATGGTGTAGGATTTGGTGTATGTTTATTGATTTGAATATCATTGTTTTTTCTCATTTACATTAATGTCTCTTTATACTTTTTTACTGTCAAGTTGGTCTTGGAAGTATGTAAATTGATGCAAGACAGCTTACACTGTCTCTCGGATATGTATTACCTCTTCAGTAAAACTGGGTCATTTTATATGCTCTTCCGTCATACAGGAAATATAGGGCAGTCACAGGAGAGCTAAATTAGTAAATGGCTGTTAACCATTGAGGTGCTGGGTGAGGGACATTTGGCAAGGTTCAAGTAAAATCAGCAGTCTGTGCATAGCTGCATTGTTCCCTCTAGTGGTAGTCTTTTGAATCTATCTACAGTTTCTCGCAGATTCCTACAGCAGTGCAAATATATTCATTATCCGAACTGAATTTTGAGAGAAAACTCTGCTAATAAAGGTGTTTTGCACCTTAAAGACATACAATTATTTGCATTGTACATTTTTGTGCTGTTGGATTTGCAAAGAATAAAGTTTTTTTTTAGTTCTTAATCTCTGGGGTTTTTGTTTTGTCTTTATTTCATTACTCATTCTTTTTGGGAGCATATCTGAATATATATATATATATATAATTTTTTCCTGAGTGTAGCGTTCTCAAGTTTTGGCAGCAGTCTGTCAGCAATGGTAGACTCAGAGCTTCCTAAGAATGCATATAGTAAAGCTGAGGGTACACAGTGAATGTATCTCCAGACTGGATGGCCTTTGCCCCTAACAGATGGCGCACATTCACATATCTCCTTTCCCAGATATGACCACTGCAGTACTGTACATTGATTGGCTGTTTATACCTCCTAACTGTCCCAATTTGAGGGGACTGTCCCAACAATTAGGGCCTTTATCCCGATTGCCAGTACTGTTGGGAGGTAGCGAGAGTCACATCCAGCAGTGGCAGGTGGTCGTTTAGAGGAGGGAAGGGGGATTAGTGGTGGCGTAGTGCTTACAAAACACTAGGCACCCCCCCAGTGGATGTGACATGCCCACCTCGTCATGTGACCATCCCCTTTTTTGTGTGCACAGGGACATGTTGGAAAATAAGGGTATTGTCTAAACTTAAACAATCCCTCTAACTCTAGTAATGGGTTTGTCATGGGGACGTCTACCACCCGGGCTGGTCCCATAGTGTGCTAACTTGGGCTAGGTCACTGGGCCACCTGCATTGTTTTCCCTTTAAAATCGGATGTTGAGTCAAGTCTTGCCCCCCGGGCTAAAATTTGCCTTCCTCTCCTCCTATCCTGCCCCTCTGGGGAAATCCTACCTTCCCTCCTGGGGTCTCCTCAGCTTTCTCTGGTGCCTGGTTTGCTTCTGGTGTCCGATTTGTTGGAGATCTCATATATTAAGGTGCCTTTACCTCCTGGGATGATCTGCGATCTTAGTATCCAGACCTTTGCTCTAAATTCTATGAGTATTTCCAACTGTGGCACTTTGTGAGCTGTCTCCTCAGGGGTGCTTCTCTCCCCACCCCTACTTCACCCTTATGTCTCTCCTCACCCTTAAGTAGAGGTATGATTTCTTATATTTACAGCTTAACCCTTGACACCCTTTTGCCTCCGCACGAGAGGGAGTGGAAGATGTGCCTATCCCCCCTCCCCCCAAGTAGGATTATTGGGAGATTATAAGAAAACAGCCACCAGCTCCATTTCCACCTTGGTCAAAGAAAATACATATAAAGTATACTATTGATGGTACCTCACCCCTGGCAAGTTAAAATGTTTCCCTCTAGCTCTCTATTATGCTGGCGGAGTTGTGGCCAGATGGGCTCTTTTCTACATATATGGTGGTCCTGCCCTAAAGTTTTCTCCTTTTTAGACCAAGTTAAGGCCCTCCTCTCCTCCCTCCTTCCGTGTCCCATCCGTAAAGACCCATGGTCTTTTCTCCTCTGCTATCCCTGACGATGACAGACAATCACCGAAATTAGCTTCCTACATCCTTGCTGCAGCACAGTGCTTGGTAGTCAAGTCATGGAAACAGGCTGAGCCCCCCACTATGTCAGCCCTACGCTCCTATATCTGGTTTATTGCGCAAATGGAACAGATCACACACCATTTACATGATAAGGACGATAAATTTCACCAAATTTGGGCTCCCTGGCTTTACTTGTAACCCCTTCACTCCTTTACCAGCCCCCTCCCTTTAAGTGTGCCCCCATTGGCGAGTAGCTCTTTTGTTGTCTGACCCTCAGAGTTCTGCCCCTCTCCAAAACAATCTGTAGTACTTCCCTCTGCACTCTATTCTACTCCAGCGATGACCAGTGCCCCCCACCCCCTCACACCTCATATTCTTGGAAAATGTTCTACAGTTTGAACAATTAGGGAAACAATTGTTTTCCTTTGATTCTCCTGTGACAATGTGTTTTCTTCTGCTCGAATGTTTCTCTTTGCATTGTTATCTATGTATGCCTGTTTTTGCAATGTACTAATTGTTGATCCCTGTCTGTATATCAGTACTATTTCTCAAAGTAAATAGTTTAAAAAAAAATATATAAAGTGGAGTACAATACGAATAAATGAAGCAGGCTGCCTACCTAAAGGGCTCACAACTTAGATTAAGGCTAAGCTGGATCCTTACTAAAACACTAATTGCCTGAAGATGATGTATCGAACATGATTAGCGCACTTAAATCCTTTTTGGACAAACCCAAGAATATAGATTAAATTTAATTTTTATATGTTGAACAGGGTTATGCACATCATGGTGTTTTTGCTCATATGGTAGCACGGTGGCGTAGTGGTTAGCACTTCTGCCTTACAGCGCTGGGGTCATGAGTTCAATTCCCGAACATGACCTTATCTGTTTGGAGTTTGTATGTTCTCCCCGTGTTTGCGTGGGTTTCCTCCGGGTGCTCCGGTTTCCTCCCACACGCCAAAAACATACTGGTAAGTTAATTGGCTGCTATCAAAATTGACCCTAGTCTCTCTCTCTGACTGTCTGGGTGTGTGTGTGTCTGTGTGTTAGGGAATTAGACTGTAAGCTCCAATGGGGCAGGGACTGATGTGAGTGGGTTCTCTGTACAGCGCTGCAGAATTAGTGGCACTATATAAATAAATGATGATGATATGAGTACTCTTTTAAATTACATTTATACTTTTTAAATCATAGTTCTGATAAAAGTATTTATTTATTTTTAAAAACTCTTTGGGCCAGATTTACTAAGCTGCGGGTTTGAAAAAGTGGGGATGTTGCCTGTAGCAACCAATCAGATTTTAGCTGTCATTTTGTAGAAAGTACTAAATAAATGAAAGCTATAATCTGATTGGTTGCTATAGGAAACATCCCCACTTTTTCAAACCCGCAGCTTAGTAAATCTAGCTCTTTATCTGAAGAGGAAACAGCATGAAAACAGCATAATAAACAAGAAAATATGTATATACAAGATGTCTCCTCTTATTTAATTTTTTTTATAATTTTTTATTTTCAATGGTCAGTTAAGAAAAAACATGCAGCACAACAAAAATACTGTGTAGCATACACAATAAAATCACAACAGTTATTGTGGTACATCACATACTAGGGAAACATTAGACAAAACTGACCAGTTTTTACAGTTTTAAAGAGAAATATAAAGAGGGTGTAGGAACAAAAGGGGTGGGGGGGATGGGGATTTAATTTAGAAGCTGCCAGTATATGGAAAATAAGCTTGTTAGTAGGGTCGCACTCATCAGAGAGGGGGCAAGAGAGAAGGAACGACCAGGTTTCCTTAATGACCTGTTGTTCTGATACAGAATTTAAAAGCACAAGGACCATGGTCCAGAAAGGAAAAATGCAAGGGCAAGTCCATCAGATGTGGAGCGTCGTGCCCCTCTGACCACATTTCCGCCAACAGATCGGAGTGGACGTGGGAAATATTATAGATAGTTTATCTGGTGTATAGCACCACCTATAGTACAGTTTGTAGGCTGTTTCCTTAATTAGTGTAGAGATCAAGCTCTTGCCAATCACCTCTCTGACCTCCTCCCAGCAAGACTCATCCGGGGGTCCCAGGTCTCTCTCCTATTCCCGTTCATAGCGTCCTTTTGTGTCTCTTATCAGCCAGTTATAAATCCCTTCTCTGTTAAAATGCGGCCATTTTAACACACTAGAATCCCAGAGCCGGTTTCTTGTGTAGTCACAATTAACATGAGCCATCTTCAGGATAAGTCTCTATTTCCTGTATGTCGGTGTCACTGTAATCTGCCTTTTGTTATCAATTTAAATCCTGTTGGCATTATTTAAGCCGGAAAAAGCTATCCCACCCATTACAAGAACATCCAATTGTTCAGCTCCATTTTCACAAATATTCTCCCCTTTACAAGTTCCATTATACTGTACTCACACTTCAGTGGCCAAGGGGGCTCAAGGGTTAATTTTTTACTAGATGGAACTCTGGGTGAAAATGAAGGATAAGATCTCCTAACATAATACAATTAAAGTAAAGCAAAAAAACAATGATTAACTTTACAATAAAAGTGTGCATAATTATGGTATTGGATGGCATGCGTAAAATGAAGGCTTGGTGTCAGTTTGGGAATGTTCTAATTGGAACTTGGGTTAGTGGTACTATTTAAATCAGTCATATTAAACCTGTGTTTGTTTTATCAACAGTAATGTTTATTGAAAGATTTTTTTAAATTTAGAGGGGTAAATAAAAAAAATAATTAAAAAAAGTGAGGTACAGTACAACAATAGCAGATGATTGGAAGGTTTACAATGAAGGTAATGGACACAATGTTAATACAGATTCATTAAATCTTCTGATAATTGTAATCATTGCTTTAAGTTGTTCACTGCCATGTTGTGGTAATTGTATGTTATGATTCAATTAAATTGAAATGTGTGGGATATGCGTTGTTATAAATTGGGATACACTACATATTCATTCCATTTGTACATATTCATTTCACTAATAGATGGGGGACTTTTCCAATTTTGGGCAATTGTCTCTCTAGTTCCTATCAAGATATGTCCCATTAGATACCGGTCGCGTTTTAGAATATGAGGCAGGTATAGATGTAAAAGACCTGTGGTTTTTCTTAAGTTTTTTATAACTCAGGGAAATGTATGACAACACAAAATTACATAATCTTGCAAAACTATAAACTACAAAACCTAATATCAAATTGATTACTCTTCAGCATAGCTGCAGGCCAAACATGACGTTCCCAGACTGAAGAGGGAAGACGCCAAACTGCCTCTCTGCATGTCAAACTAAGTAACTAATTATACCCCCTCTGTGGCTGTATATAGGAAGAAGCCTTCAAATGTAAAACCTCTGGGTATAACCACAGCTAGACTTTAAATCTATGTCAACATCTATATGCCAATGGAGATTATTTGTCATTCAGGGTAGGCATCTGGAATATTTTTACAGCACATATTCACAATAATAAGGATAGCTTCAATATTGTCTGTAGTCTATCTTAAGGCATGGGTTCAAATGAATAAGATAGTATTTATAATACTATTATTTAACACTCAATGGATATCTGAGATGTTCTAGGGGGTGTTTTCTTTCCGACTTTTATTTATTTTTTTACGTTGATTTTTTGTATATATATTTTTGGATTTGATTGCAATTAATACTGATTATTTTTTATGCTTTGTTTAAAAAAAATAGTGCTCCCAAAAAATAAAAATAAACTATAAAACAAAGGTTTTCCAGTGCTAAGAAATACTAAATGAAACATAAATCATTTAAAATACCCATTTATTGGAATGCAAACTTTAAAAAGTTATAAACAGTATGTCTCCAGTACAGTTGTATCCTACAGTGTAAATCAATCAGTTATTGCTACAAATCAACTGTCCTAAATTAATAATAATAATAATAATAATTTAGGACAGTAGATTTGTAACAATGACTGATTTCATCATTTTGATATAATTGTATTGGAGATTTACTTTTAATCATTTTTTTGTAATCCAATAAACGGCCAATAGGCAAGTAGTTTTGTGACAAAGAAAGAGAACAATGAACTGCGCAGATGGTATCCAATTCAATCATATAACTGTATAAGTACAGGTCACTACTAACAAATTGCAAAAGCATATTCAAAGAATCATGGGAAAAATAAAAATAAACATGCATCTTTTATTGCACAAGTTATTTAAATAAAAACACATGTATACACAGTCTTAGCTCATATAAAAATAGTTGATAACAAAATTATTAGCTACTACTAAGCGATCAAAATGCAGTGTGTCCACTGCTGTGTAAGTTCTGCCCACCTCACTTAGGTTGTTGTATGTTATGGGGATGATATCTATTCTAGTTTTTTTGACTCTGGATTTCTGTCAATTGTATATTAAGGTCCTTATTATCCACAATCTAATAGTCCTCTATGAAAAACCGGTCATTAGAGGTGGTCGTTACAAGTTCAAATATTTAGTATCAATGTTCCGGACATTTAGCGTAAGACCCAAGAATGGGTAAAATTGTGACATCCACACACTCTCTGGTCGCTGATATCAAATGTCTATCAAACTATTCTTTTATTGATACAACTCACCCAAAAGGACACTAGCCGTACTACACAGTCGTCCGCTTAAATGCTCCTGACGTCCTTATCCACTCGGCTGTCTGTATCTAATAGGACTTACTCTTGATGCGCACCAGAGGTTGTGTCCGGACAGAATTAGGTAACAGCCATTAAGTTCCTCCAGTCAAAGGTGAAAAAAGTGGTAAAACTGGAATCAAAGCCACAAACTAAAGACCACTGTAGTAATACTACTGGATCATCCGTATATTGGTCTTGTAATTAGATTGGTGGTTTCTAAGCATATTCTAAAACAAATCAAAGTGACGCGTTTCGTCTACCTAAAGACTTTCTGAAGCCATATAACATGTATCTACATATCCATCTTTAAATAGAACCAAGAACCTTCATTGGGCAATCAATTACAGGTGTCATAATTGACATAAAAAACAATTTCTAAAGCTCAATGTTATCACATAAGCCATTCTAATTAATTTAAATAAATATAAAAATATTATAAAATTCACAAGATTCTTCAGATTCCTATACATGATGATGATCAGTTTCATATATTTGATCAATCTAAATTTTTAACCCTTAATTACATTATACATATTATCTCATATCCTATCTTAACACTTTCATTTACCCCATATCAGAATATATATGCAGACCACATATATATGGATTGTTGCAATGGAAAACAACTTATATTTTTGTTACTAACAACTAATATAATATTATTCCATTTTTTTATAACCATAACTAAATAGTAGCTTGAACTTGTGATCTAAACTACACAATTCGAACACAACCTAATATACATGAAAAGCAACAAAGAAAACATTCCCGCACTATATACATATCCAATCCCACATAGGAACAAAATGATCATCGAAGGTACCAATCATTAAATTCCATGGTCCTTGGCAGAACTTACACAACAGTAGTCGCACTGTATTTTGATCTCTTGGTGGTTTCTATAAAATTGCTGCTATTCTGATATTTTTGTTATCAACTATTTTTATATGAGCTAAGTCTGTGTATACATGTGTTTTTTGTGTGTTTTTATTTAAATAACTTGTGTAATTAAAGATGCGTGTTTATTTTTATTTTTCCCATGATTCTTTGGATATGTATGCTCTTGCAATTTGTTACCAGTGACCTGTACTTACACAGTTATATGATTGAATTGGATACCATCTGTTCAGTCCATTGTTCTCTTCTTTGTAGTATTGAAGTGAAGGATTGACACTTCCTTCTTCCAACAGCTGCATTCGGGATCTTTTCGATGATTATTTATAAACTTTTATGTACAACACTTTGAAATTAGCGCCCAAGACATCTGTGTGATTTTAAGTAGTACTCTGAGCCTTTTTGCTATTTGAATATTTTTACACTTTTTTCATTGGTGGCTGAAACTTTCAATAGCAATATTAATTACAAATCACTATAACACCATTGTTTTTTCCCTATTGATTAATAGCTAAGCTGAGATCATTTATTGCATAATTGCCAACTGTCCCTAATTTCTTTTTTTTTAAACTTTTTATTTTGAACTGCATCAAATATATAACAATCAATACAGGTAGAAATAAATAAATAAAGCATACATAGAATGGAACAACCATAATACATCACGTAACCAATAAGCCAAAATTAATAATTTAGTAACACACTGGACATTATGACAAATGAGGCTGAATAGGACGAATGCACTTAAAGGGCGACAGGGTTTGTAGTAAGCTGAACACTGACCTGAAGGTGTTAACATGGGTTGGCTCCGGTTTCCTCCCACACGCCAAAAACATACTGGTAAGTTAATTGGCTGCTATCAAAATTGACCCTAGTCTCTCTCTCTGACTGTCTGGGTGTGTGTGTGTCTGTGTGTTAGGGAATTAGACTGTAAGCTCCAATGGGGCAGGGACTGATGTGAGTGGGTTCTCTGTACAGCGCTGCAGAATTAGTGGCACTATATAAATAAATGATGATGATATGAGTACTCTTTTAAATTACATTTATACTTTTTAAATCATAGTTCTGATAAAAGTATTTATTTATTTTTAAAAACTCTTTGGGCCAGATTTACTAAGCTGCGGGTTTGAAAAAGTGGGGATGTTGCCTGTAGCAACCAATCAGATTTTAGCTGTCATTTTGTAGAAAGTACTAAATAAATGAAAGCTATAATCTGATTGGTTGCTATAGGAAACATCCCCACTTTTTCAAACCCGCAGCTTAGTAAATCTAGCTCTTTATCTGAAGAGGAAACAGCATGAAAACAGCATAATAAACAAGAAAATATGTATATACAAGATGTCTCCTCTTATTTAATTTTTTTTATAATTTTTTATTTTCAATGGTCAGTTAAGAAAAAACATGCAGCACAACAAAAATACTGTGTAGCATACACAATAAAATCACAACAGTTATTGTGGTACATCACATACTAGGGAAACATTAGACAAAACTGACCAGTTTTTACAGTTTTAAAGAGAAATATAAAGAGGGTGTAGGAACAAAAGGGGTGGGGGGGATGGGGATTTAATTTAGAAGCTGCCAGTATATGGAAAATAAGCTTGTTAGTAGGGTCGCACTCATCAGAGAGGGGGCAAGAGAGAAGGAACGACCAGGTTTCCTTAATGACCTGTTGTTCTGATACAGAATTTAAAAGCACAAGGACCATGGTCCAGAAAGGAAAAATGCAAGGGCAAGTCCATCAGATGTGGAGCGTCGTGCCCCTCTGACCACATTTCCGCCAACAGATCGGAGTGGACGTGGGAAATATTATAGATAGTTTATCTGGTGTATAGCACCACCTATAGTACAGTTTGTAGGCTGTTTCCTTAATTAGTGTAGAGATCAAGCTCTTGCCAATCACCTCTCTGACCTCCTCCCAGCAAGACTCATCCGGGGGTCCCAGGTCTCTCTCCTATTCCCGTTCATAGCGTCCTTTTGTGTCTCTTATCAGCCAGTTATAAATCCCTTCTCTGTTAAAATGCGGCCATTTTAACACACTAGAATCCCAGAGCCGGTTTCTTGTGTAGTCACAATTAACATGAGCCATCTTCAGGATAAGTCTCTATTTCCTGTATGTCGGTGTCACTGTAATCTGCCTTTTGTTATCAATTTAAATCCTGTTGGCATTATTTAAGCCGGAAAAAGCTATCCCACCCATTACAAGAACATCCAATTGTTCAGCTCCATTTTCACAAATATTCTCCCCTTTACAAGTTCCATTATACTGTACTCACACTTCAGTGGCCAAGGGGGCTCAAGGGTTAATTTTTTACTAGATGGAACTCTGGGTGAAAATGAAGGATAAGATCTCCTAACATAATACAATTAAAGTAAAGCAAAAAAACAATGATTAACTTTACAATAAAAGTGTGCATAATTATGGTATTGGATGGCATGCGTAAAATGAAGGCTTGGTGTCAGTTTGGGAATGTTCTAATTGGAACTTGGGTTAGTGGTACTATTTAAATCAGTCATATTAAACCTGTGTTTGTTTTATCAACAGTAATGTTTATTGAAAGATTTTTTTAAATTTAGAGGGGTAAATAAAAAAAATAATTAAAAAAAGTGAGGTACAGTACAACAATAGCAGATGATTGGAAGGTTTACAATGAAGGTAATGGACACAATGTTAATACAGATTCATTAAATCTTCTGATAATTGTAATCATTGCTTTAAGTTGTTCACTGCCATGTTGTGGTAATTGTATGTTATGATTCAATTAAATTGAAATGTGTGGGATATGCGTTGTTATAAATTGGGATACACTACATATTCATTCCATTTGTACATATTCATTTCACTAATAGATGGGGGACTTTTCCAATTTTGGGCAATTGTCTCTCTAGTTCCTATCAAGATATGTCCCATTAGATACCGGTCGCGTTTTAGAATATGAGGCAGGTATAGATGTAAAAGACCTGTGGTTTTTCTTAAGTTTTTTATAACTCAGGGAAATGTATGACAACACAAAATTACATAATCTTGCAAAACTATAAACTACAAAACCTAATATCAAATTGATTACTCTTCAGCATAGCTGCAGGCCAAACATGACGTTCCCAGACTGAAGAGGGAAGACGCCAAACTGCCTCTCTGCATGTCAAACTAAGTAACTAATTATACCCCCTCTGTGGCTGTATATAGGAAGAAGCCTTCAAATGTAAAACCTCTGGGTATAACCACAGCTAGACTTTAAATCTATGTCAACATCTATATGCCAATGGAGATTATTTGTCATTCAGGGTAGGCATCTGGAATATTTTTACAGCACATATTCACAATAATAAGGATAGCTTCAATATTGTCTGTAGTCTATCTTAAGGCATGGGTTCAAATGAATAAGATAGTATTTATAATACTATTATTTAACACTCAATGGATATCTGAGATGTTCTAGGGGGTGTTTTCTTTCCGACTTTTATTTATTTTTTTACGTTGATTTTTTGTATATATATTTTTGGATTTGATTGCAATTAATACTGATTATTTTTTATGCTTTGTTTAAAAAAAATAGTGCTCCCAAAAAATAAAAATAAACTATAAAACAAAGGTTTTCCAGTGCTAAGAAATACTAAATGAAACATAAATCATTTAAAATACCCATTTATTGGAATGCAAACTTTAAAAAGTTATAAACAGTATGTCTCCAGTACAGTTGTATCCTACAGTGTAAATCAATCAGTTATTGCTACAAATCAACTGTCCTAAATTAATAATAATAATAATAATAATAATTTAGGACAGTAGATTTGTAACAATGACTGATTTCATCATTTTGATATAATTGTATTGGAGATTTACTTTTAATCATTTTTTTGTAATCCAATAAACGGCCAATAGGCAAGTAGTTTTGTGACAAAGAAAGAGAACAATGAACTGCGCAGATGGTATCCAATTCAATCATATAACTGTATAAGTACAGGTCACTACTAACAAATTGCAAAAGCATATTCAAAGAATCATGGGAAAAATAAAAATAAACATGCATCTTTTATTGCACAAGTTATTTAAATAAAAACACATGTATACACAGTCTTAGCTCATATAAAAATAGTTGATAACAAAATTATTAGCTACTACTAAGCGATCAAAATGCAGTGTGTCCACTGCTGTGTAAGTTCTGCCCACCTCACTTAGGTTGTTGTATGTTATGGGGATGATATCTATTCTAGTTTTTTTGACTCTGGATTTCTGTCAATTGTATATTAAGGTCCTTATTATCCACAATCTAATAGTCCTCTATGAAAAACCGGTCATTAGAGGTGGTCGTTACAAGTTCAAATATTTAGTATCAATGTTCCGGACATTTAGCGTAAGACCCAAGAATGGGTAAAATTGTGACATCCACACACTCTCTGGTCGCTGATATCAAATGTCTATCAAACTATTCTTTTATTGATACAACTCACCCAAAAGGACACTAGCCGTACTACACAGTCGTCCGCTTAAATGCTCCTGACGTCCTTATCCACTCGGCTGTCTGTATCTAATAGGACTTACTCTTGATGCGCACCAGAGGTTGTGTCCGGACAGAATTAGGTAACAGCCATTAAGTTCCTCCAGTCAAAGGTGAAAAAAGTGGTAAAACTGGAATCAAAGCCACAAACTAAAGACCACTGTAGTAATACTACTGGATCATCCGTATATTGGTCTTGTAATTAGATTGGTGGTTTCTAAGCATATTCTAAAACAAATCAAAGTGACGCGTTTCGTCTACCTAAAGACTTTCTGAAGCCATATAACATGTATCTACATATCCATCTTTAAATAGAACCAAGAACCTTCATTGGGCAATCAATTACAGGTGTCATAATTGACATAAAAAACAATTTCTAAAGCTCAATGTTATCACATAAGCCATTCTAATTAATTTAAATAAATATAAAAATATTATAAAATTCACAAGATTCTTCAGATTCCTATACATGATGATGATCAGTTTCATATATTTGATCAATCTAAATTTTTAACCCTTAATTACATTATACATATTATCTCATATCCTATCTTAACACTTTCATTTACCCCATATCAGAATATATATGCAGACCACATATATATGGATTGTTGCAATGGAAAACAACTTATATTTTTGTTACTAACAACTAATATAATATTATTCCATTTTTTTATAACCATAACTAAATAGTAGCTTGAACTTGTGATCTAAACTACACAATTCGAACACAACCTAATATACATGAAAAGCAACAAAGAAAACATTCCCGCACTATATACATATCCAATCCCACATAGGAACAAAATGATCATCGAAGGTACCAATCATTAAATTCCATGGTCCTTGGCAGAACTTACACAACAGTAGTCGCACTGTATTTTGATCTCTTGGTGGTTTCTATAAAATTGCTGCTATTCTGATATTTTTGTTATCAACTATTTTTATATGAGCTAAGTCTGTGTATACATGTGTTTTTTGTGTGTTTTTATTTAAATAACTTGTGTAATTAAAGATGCGTGTTTATTTTTATTTTTCCCATGATTCTTTGGATATGTATGCTCTTGCAATTTGTTACCAGTGACCTGTACTTACACAGTTATATGATTGAATTGGATACCATCTGTTCAGTCCATTGTTCTCTTCTTTGTAGTATTGAAGTGAAGGATTGACACTTCCTTCTTCCAACAGCTGCATTCGGGATCTTTTCGATGATTATTTATAAACTTTTATGTACAACACTTTGAAATTAGCGCCCAAGACATCTGTGTGATTTTAAGTAGTACTCTGAGCCTTTTTGCTATTTGAATATTTTTACACTTTTTTCATTGGTGGCTGAAACTTTCAATAGCAATATTAATTACAAATCACTATAACACCATTGTTTTTTCCCTATTGATTAATAGCTAAGCTGAGATCATTTATTGCATAATTGCCAACTGTCCCTAATTTCTTTTTTTTTAAACTTTTTATTTTGAACTGCATCAAATATATAACAATCAATACAGGTAGAAATAAATAAATAAAGCATACATAGAATGGAACAACCATAATACATCACGTAACCAATAAGCCAAAATTAATAATTTAGTAACACACTGGACATTATGACAAATGAGGCTGAATAGGACGAATGCACTTAAAGGGCGACAGGGTTTGTAGTAAGCTGAACACTGACCTGAAGGTGTTAACATGGGTTGGCCAGACCAATGTGTAATCCAGTGGGAGGGATCTTGATTGTTATAGGAGGCTGCACTTCCTCTTCTGGTTCATTCCACAGCACGAGATCCCACCCACCCACTCCTTTGGTAGGGTATGTCTGGTTATGTTGCGGTAGGAAGGCACTGCGTTCAGCGGCTGATTTGTGGGCGCATTGGTAGTTGTCGTAGGTCATTGCCCCCCGTTGAGGCACCAGTAACTCCCTTTTTGGCCCTTCGGTGAGGAGGGTCCCTGTTCGACTCGGTGAGGGAGGGCAGAGTGAGTTTTAAAAGGGGCAGTCACTCTGACGACAACTCAGCGCAAAAGTTATGTTGGGATTTGTTCCCCGTGGTGGTGGACGTACGGCGGTTTGCGCCAGTCCACTCGTGATAGTGTTGTCAGCTTGAGAGCTGTTTCGCAGTGCCCTTTCTCCGCCACCATAGGTCTAGTTAAAATTAAAATCATAATAAAAGTTCTGGCAATTTTTAATAACTCATTCAAGTCTCCGTGTCTTTATTTGCATGCAAAGGTTTTTAGAATTATAAGGTTGATGTAAGGTTTACGAAACATACACGGTGAGCCCTTTATAATTTACAACAGTAAGAGAAACACAAACAAAGAATACCCATGATGCAGAATTTTGATTTATATTTAAGGAGAAAACATGAAGGAATAGAAGGGAAAAGAAGAAGGGGTGAGTGAAGGCGGAGGGGGGTAGGAGGAAAAAGGGCAGGTAAATATTAGGGGGGGGGGGGGACGTGCTCTAATATATTCCAAACCTGGAGTGCTTGAATTGTTGAATCGGAACCAGGGTTCCCACTTTAAGGAATTTAGACAGAGTGTTGTTGAGTAGGAAAGTAATGTATTCTATACAAAATACATGTACATGTGCTGTTTGGGTGGGGGGAACAGTTTCTAGGTATTAATAATACATACAGAGTTTGATGGGGCTGTTGAGAAAATGTATTAAGAGATATTGTTCTGGTAGCCTGGTCAATCCAATCTAGTAATAGACTAGAACTGTTGAATGACAGGGCATTACAACCAGATGTGGAGAAATGTGCCTATTTTATCACATTCTCTCCAGCATCTGTTGGATGAGAGGGGTTAAATGCAACTCATTTATTCTGGGTCTTTGTACAAATGTGAGTAAATCATATACAAGTTTTCTGTTATACACACATTTATGAAGGCTGTAGCTATTGTTTCCCTGATGGAAGACCATCCCTCGTTGTCAAAAGAGATCCCAACTGTCCCTAATTTCTAAGAACAGCCTCCCATTTATAGGATTTATCCCTGGGGATGTGCCCAATATTGATGCACAGTACAATTTCTTATTCTGTATATTGTCTGCAATTCTCTGTTGGTATTCTTATTCTTTTTGCTTTAGAAGTTCACATTTATTTATAACGGATATACAAAATACAAAAACTTACATTACAACCAGTTTCAATAAACCTACCCTAAAGGGGAATGCAGTACATCAATGTCTGCATAGGATACACAATTCTTCATGTGCTTAGATGCTTCCGCCCAACTACAAACTGCCCATAGAAATTATTTAAAAATGTTGGCTATGCAATTTCATTAGGCAGAACTTGATCATGTAATTATAAGATATTTTATATTAATGAAGAGTAGTTTTCTTTGGAATAATGTAACTTGCATTGAACTTGACTTGATTCTGAAATGTTTGCTTCATATTCCCTTTCTCTACTAATTTCCCAATGTGTCTACATGATTTACCTTGATAGGTTGGGCTATAAGTAAGTAGGAGGAGGAGAGAACATTTCGCTCATCATCATCAGGCAGTAGTTCACACTGGCCATGTTGGCACATGATGTGTAAAATATTCAGTCTTAGATTTGCTAATCTTATTACTCATGTCACTGTACATATTGTGCATTTTAGTCCTTTTTTTTTAAACTCAAAAGTTAACTTATTAATGGAGCAGTATACAGACTCTGACGTGCTTGGATGGGGTTAAATCAACAAAGTATTTATCAGTAATGTCAGCGCCAAAAGACCATGACAGATTTACATTTTGTTATAAAACAGAATATGCTTTAAAGAGCTTGACAAAGTGAAGCAAGATGCTCTTAAGTGCTCATAGAATTTAACTCATGCTCAGAAATTAGAGTTACTCAGAGTTTTAAATCATCTCAATCATTATGTAAACCTACGAAATCTGGTGCCAAATAGTAATTTGGAAGATAATTGCAGACTTTCAGGTTAGAACACATCTTTGTTTAAAGATCAGTGTGTAGTATTTATGAGATCAATGGATACCTACAAATGTTTGTTGCTGAAGTACATGTAGCATGTGCCAGAAACAACATTCTTGTCAATGATGGATATCATTTACTATAAATAACCCAGAAACAAGACTGACAGCCCTAATAAAACATAAACCTTCAGGTTCACTTCACGTTCCTGCCACAACTGGACCATACCACCTTACTAAATATTTCCTGTAAGGACTAGGATCAATGTAACGTTTTTCTGGTTACTCATCGTCACTCATTATCAGTGACATGTTAAGGAAATACTTGTAGTGGATAATAATGCCAATATAGAGTCACATAGTAGGGCTAGTTTGGCCTGTTTCCACCATGGCATTGAGTATACCAACGTCTGAATTTGTGAAGGAGAGATGCAGGAGCCTTCCTGCCACAAGAACGTTACTTAACTGACACCTGGTTGGTGGGGGTGGAAAATGCTGCTACATGAACATATTGCTGAATTCAATTCTAATGTAAACTGTAGTAAATATATCTTTAAATAATGTAACTCTTACATTCTAAGTAACATGAGCCCACCCAGATAAAATATGTTGGGCATGTCTTTTAACAGAGAATAGCAGCATTGAAAAATAGACACTGGCAAGTTCTAACCTGCAAGTAACAATACATGTCTTCCAATAATTTGATTCAGTGATCTATTTATCTAGCAGGTAAAAGATCTGTGCTACAATAAAATGGCCGCCGCTCTTCAGCACACAGATCATTACTTATATGTGTGCTAGAAGAAAATGGTCACCGGTCTCATACACTGTGGGCAGATGAAGGAGCAGAGTCTTTTAATCATGTGGCAACATACTCTAAAAGAATGTGCCTGCTTATAGAGCATGTGACCAGCTTCAGAGGAAGTGAGAAGAAGAAGACCATGTATATCATACTGGCACATACCAGTCCACTTCAAGCACTATTAGATTATATTATCATCATTTAGTTATAAGGCGCCACATATTCTGCAGCGCTGGACAGTCGGCATACACATACATGTACACAACATAACAAATACATCATAAAAGTATAATAAATACAATTAAGCATTATAGCACACATGTGGTACAAAATTAAATTATGACTAATGCTCAAGCAATTACAGACAGATTATTGTGCACGATACACTAAGTCACTACTCTTAAAAACTATTCACACCCTGATTTGCAGAATGGACTGAGAATTTGCAGCCCAGTAAATAAAATAATTACATGATTCTTATCAGCTACAAAATAAGAAATAAGACAAAAAAATTTGTGTGTCGTCAAAATGCTAGTTGCAGTGTAAAATGAGTGGTGTCGCTTGTATCTATCTATACCTTTTACATATCTAAAATGTTTTCAGGACACAACATGAAGAAAAATCTGGTATTGTTATCATTATATCATTATATATAATATGGACTATACAATTTATCACATTGTTTACACAGGTAGTAACTGATGAAGCAAATACAATTACATTCACTTCAGTTTTGATCTGTAAGTAATGGCATGCATAGGAGATTGGATTAAGGTCATATAACTGCATAGGGTTTGCCTTCCTTGGGGTCCTGGCTCCACTGCTGAATTTGCAGGCAGCAAGGGGTCAAATAATGATGACAAACACACAGATGCATGTGACAGTGTAAGTGTTTGAAGGACTTTTTTAATTGCTTCTATACAAACCTATCCTGAAAACACTTGTGACTTGATTTTAAAGTATAGATAGGGTCTGTTATTAGCTTACCATATACAATTTGGAACAGTGTTCCTTATGAAGTGGGGATGATATCATGTGACAATCAAGGCTATTATAGCACTTATATTGTAATTGCTGAACAAGGACATTTATTTATTTTTTTGTCCTGCATTTCTGTACTTTGCATATCTAAATGTGCCTTTATTTAGATTTGAGGGCATCTTGCGGCCCCTGGCTTCTTAGTAGGTGTATCTTTTGTGAGTACTGGAGACTCTATATAAAGATACATTATGACGATGACACTAGCAGCACTATCTGGCCATTTTTGATTGGTTGTTAGCATACTGACCCTGCAGGTGATAGTACTTCATTCATTGGCGTTACAACTCCATTATGTCAAGTTGTTGACATCTATTGTTTGGCTTGTTATTATTTCTGTTTGGGCCATTGCAGAAAAAATTTAAAAATGGATGTGAGAGAGTTTGTTTCCCATTACATTTTATATGGAGAATGTGACTTTATCTTTTATTTATTTATAACACTGTAAAACACTTTTCTTTCTTTCTTATGTATATGGCACTGCATGAAATTATTATGCGTACGAATAGGGTAATGCGATTGTCGCATTAACTACTGGCACTGTCAAGCTCTACGCTATCGTGGAGTGTAAGTATAAACATTTGTACCCCTCATGCAGAAATACAGCTGTATTTTCAGATGAACCTATAAGATATGTGCAGCTCAACATACACATGTAAGTGTGTAGAATTCATAATAATATAGTAACATAGTTGATGAGGTTGAAAAAAGACACCAGTCCATCAAGTTCAACCTATTTTGGATCTCCTGCGATCCTGCACTTATATTTGAAATTAATCCAGAGTAGGCAACCGCCCATCTGTTTCAATTTTGAAAATCCCCCCAGACTCAATATTGCAATCCAATTTTTACCCTATATCCACTACTATCCTTTATTTTAAATTAACGGTCGTATCCCTGGATACACCTTTCCGCTAAAAATTTGTCTAACCCTTTCTTAAACATATCTATTGAATCTGCCATCACAACCTTCCCTGGCAATGAATTCCATATCTTGACTGCCCTTACTGTAAAGAACCCCTTCCTTTGCTGGTTGTGAAATTTCCTCTCCTCTAACCTTAGGGGATGACCACGTGTCCTGTGTATGGTCCTTGGGGTAAAAAGTTCCCATGAAATCTCTCCGTATTGACCCCTAATGTATTTGTACATAGTAATCATATCTCCCCTTAGACGCCACTTTTCTAAAGTAAACATGCCTAAACTGGCTAACCTTTCCTCATAACTTAATGACTCCATACCCTTTATCAATTTTGTCGCCCTTCTCTGAACCCTTTCTAGTTCCAAATTATCTTTTTTATAGAGTGGTGCCCAGAACTGTACTGCATATTCAAGATTTCTTACCAACGATTTATACAGTGGCAAAATTACACTGTCTTCCCTTGCATCTATGCCCCTTTTTATGCATGCCAATACTTTGTTTGCCATTGCAGCTGCTGCTTGACATTGAGCACTATTGCTAAGTCTACTGTCTACGAGCACTCCCAAATCCTTTTCCATTATAGATTCTCCCAAATTAATTCCATTTAATTTATAGATTGCGTTCTTGTTTTTGATCCCTGAATGCATAACCTTACATTTATCTGTGTTAAACCTCATATTCCATTTAGCCACCCAATCCTCCAGTTTATTTAAGTCCCTCTGTAGAGAAGCTACATCTTGCTCTGATTTTATTACCTTACAGAGTTT
Organism: Mixophyes fleayi; assembly: GCF_038048845.1. Taxonomy (NCBI): domain Eukaryota; kingdom Metazoa; phylum Chordata; class Amphibia; order Anura; family Limnodynastidae; genus Mixophyes; species Mixophyes fleayi. Next base: position 170,220,818 of record NC_134402.1, read on the forward strand.
AGTGTCATCTGCAAAAATAGAAACTTTACTCTCTAAACCATCACCAAGGTCATTAATAAATATATTAAAAAGGAGTGGTCCCAGCACGGAACCTTGAGGTACTCCACTTAAGACTTTTGACCAATTAGAAAATGTTCCATTTATCACAACTCTCTGTTCCCTATTCTCTAACCAGTTTTCGATCCAAGTACAAATTTTGATTTCTAGACCCAGTTCTCTTATTTTGTAAACCAACCTCTTGTGTGGCACTGTATCAAAGGCCTTCGCAAAATCTAAGTAGACCACATCTACTGTCCTGCCCTGGTCTAAGTTCCCACTAACTTCCTCGTAGAAACTAATTAGATTAGTTTGACATGACCTATCCCTCACAAATCCATGTTGATTCCCACTAATAATTTTATTGCGTACCAAGTAATCCTGAATACTGTCCCTTAAAATACCTTATAGTAGTTTCCCCACTATTGATGTCAGGCTTACAGGTCTATAATTCTCTGGTTGTGATCTCGTCCCCTTTTTAAACAACGGCACCACATCTGCTATTCGCCAATCCCTTGGTACTGAGCCTGATAAGATTGAATCTCTGAAAATTAAGAATAGCGGTCTAGCTATTTCCGAGTTTAACTCCATAAGGACCCTTGGGTGTATGCCATCTGGACCTGAAGCTTTATTTATCTTAATATTCTTCAGTCGCCTTTGGACTTCTTCCTCTGACAACCAAGTATTAATTAATGGCATGGTTTCATTTCCATTTTTATGTATTACTCCTGCCATTTGTTCCTCTCTGGTAAATACTGAAGAAAAGAACGTGTTTAATATCTCTGCTTTTTCCTTAGTATCATTTATCAATTCACCCATCTCACTTTTTAGGGGTCCTATATTATCTTTTTTAATCCTTTTGCCATTTATATACTTAAAAAACTTTTTGGGGTTTGTCTTACTTTCTTTTGCAACGTGCCTTTCATTTTCTAATTTAGCCAATCTAATTTCCTTTTTGCATGTTTTATTACATTCCTTGTACCTATGGAAGGACTCCTCTGACCCTTCAGACTTAAACAATTTAAATGCACGCTTCTTCCTTTGCATTTCTTCCCTTACCTTTTTATTTAGCCACATTGGTTTAGACTTAATTATTTTACATTTATTTCCCATAGGAATGAACTTATATGTGTATGTTTCCAACAACATTTTAAAGACAGCCCACATTTCTTCCGTATTTTTTCCTTCAAAGGCTTTGTCCCAGTCTATGCTCTTTATAGACTTCTTTAGCATATTAAAATTTGCCTTTTTAAAGTTTAAAGTCCTAGTTGATCCCTTATACTGTTGTTTCTGGAAACTAATTTCAAATGAGACCATATTATGATCACTGTTTCCCAAGTGCTCCTTTACTTGAATATTTGATATTAGGTCTACATTGTTTGTTATTACTAGGTCCAGTATAGTCCGGTTCCTAGTTGGTTCCTCAACTAATTGGGACATGTAATGGTCTTTTAGCGTGCTCAGAAACCTATTTCCCCTAGCTGTACCGCAGGTCTCAGTACTCCAATCAATGTCCGGATAATTAAAATCCCCCATAATTAAAATTTGACCTAGTTGTGTAGCCTTTTAAATTTGCTGTAGAAGTTGGGCTTCCTCAATCGTACTAATATCTGGCGGTTTATAGCATATCCCTATCAGAAACTTCTCTGAACTTTTTCCTCCGCTGGATATTTCCACCCACAATGCCTCTATATTATCACCAATATTCTCGTATATAACTTCCTGAATACTTGGTTTTAATTCTGGCTTAATATAAAGACATACTCCTCCTCCCCTTTAATTTACCCTATCCCTCCTGAAGAGAGAATAGCCTTCCAAGTTGACTGCCCAGTCATGGGTATTATCCCACCAGGTCTCAGTAATACCTATTAGGGATGTGCACCGGCGACTTTTGAGGTCTCGTGTTTTGTGTTTTGGATCCGGATTTTCGTTATTTTTGAGGTTCGGATTTGTCTCGCAAAACACTTGACGAAAGGTCTCGGTTCGGATTTAAGGTTTTGGATTCGGATTTTTTTTGAAAAAAACATAAAAAGTTTAAAAATCAAGTTTTTGGGCTTATTTTCACTCCTAGGCTATTATTAACCTCAATAACATTCAATAACAAGCATTTCCACTAATTTACGGTGTATTCTGAACACCTCACAATATAGTTATTAGTCCAAAACGTTGCAACAAGGTATCTTTCTGGACTGCGTAGAGGAGTGGGTCACCACAATATATATTAAAAACCCTGAACTTTTATGATTCGCACCAATAAATGTACCTGGACTGCGTAGAGGAGTGGGTCACCACAATATATTAAAAACCCTGAACTTTTATGATTCGCACCAATAAATGTACCTGGACTGCGTAGAGGAGTGGGTCACCACAATATCTTAAAAACCCTGAACTTTTATGATTCGCACCAATAAATGTACCTGGACTGCGTAGAGGAGTGGGTCACCACAATATATTAAAAACCCTGAACTTTTATGAATCGCACCAATAAATGTACCTGGACTGCGTAGAGGAGTGGGTCACCACAATATATATTAAAAACCCTGAACTTTTATGATTCGCACCAATAATTGTACCTGGACTGCGTAGAGGAGTGGGTCACCACAATATATTAAAAACCCTGAACTTTTATGATTCGCACCAATAATTGTACCTGGACTGCGTAGAGGAGTGGGTCACCACAATATATTAAAAACCCTGAACTTTTATGATTCGCACCAATAATTGTACCTGGACTGCGTAGAGGAGTGGGTCACCACAATATATTAAAAACCCTGAACTTTTATGATTCGCACCAATAAATGTACCTGGACTGCGTAGAGGAGTGGGTCACCACAATATATTAAAAACCCTGAACTTTTATGAATCGCACCAATAAATGTACCTGGACTGCGTAGAGGAGTGGGTCACCACAATATATATTAAAAACCCTGAACTTTTATGATTCGCACCAATAATTGTACCTGGACTGCGTAGAGGAGTGGGTCACCACAATATATTAAAAACCCTGAACTTTTATGATTCGCACCAATAATTGTACCTGGACTGCGTAGAGGAGTGGGTCACCACAATATATTAAAAACCCTGAACTTTTATGATTCAAACCAAAAAATGTACCTGGACTGCGTAGAGGAGTGGGTCACCACAATATCTTAAAAACCCTGAACTTTTATGATTCGCACCAATAAATGTACCTGGACTGCGTAGAGGAGTGGGTCACCACAATATATTAAAAACCCTGAACTTTTATGAATCGCACCAATAAATGTACCTGGACTGCGTAGAGGAGTGGGTCACCACAATATATATTAAAAACCCTGAACTTTTATGATTCGCACCAATAATTGTACCTGGACTGCGTAGAGGAGTGGGTCACCACAATATATTAAAAACCCTGAACTTTTATGATTCGCACCAATAATTGTACCTGGACTGCGTAGAGGAGTGGGTCACCACAATATATTAAAAACCCTGAACTTTTATGATTCGCACCAATAATTGTACCTGGACTGCGTAGAGGAGTGGGTCACCACAATATATTAAAAACCCTGAACTTTTATGATTCGCACCAATAATTGTACCTGGACTGCGTAGAGGAGTGGGTCACCACAATATATTAAAAACCCTGAACTTTTATCATTCGCACCAATAATTGTACCTGGACTGCGTAGAGGAGTGGGTCACCACAATATATATTAAAAACCCTGAACTTTTATGATTCGCACCAATAAATGTACCTGGACTGCGTAGAGGAGTGGGCACTGGGCACCACAATAAAATATATAAAAAACCTTCAACAGATCTGCATTACACTACACATACGGCTGCTCCTCCATCCTCTCCATCATATACATGTTGGAGTTTTAGCGTGTGACAACCTCTTGTTTTTGATAATGTCAGTGCATTTTGAATATTTTTCAATTTGCCCCACACCACTGAATGTACTTTATCTATGATACGCAATACGCATCTATCTATCTTGACTGCGTAGTGTGGTGGCCCCGGTACACAATTTGGTACCGAGGCCACAATATAATTAAAAAACCCTCCACGTGTCAGAATTCCACCAAACAAGTATCTGGACTGCATAGTGGGGTGGCCCCGGTACCCAATTTGATACCGGGGCCACAATACCTCCTCCAAACATGGTACAGACAATTCGTCATTGAGATCCCAGACAGACAGGGTCAAAGTGTTATTGTTTGACTTTGTAAACCCAAAAAACTGTCCCTGTTGCACATAGTCGTGCAATGAAGACTGACTTTTTCATTTAAAGGCACGATCTTTCAAGTGTAGTGTTTGTAAGTCTAAGTCATATTATACTTTTGGAAACATTGGTTTATTTTGTTCCTCTTTATGGTAATTAGTAATAGAATTAAAGTATGAAATAGAATTAAAGTATGAAATAGAATTAAAGTATGAAATAGAATTAAAGTATGAAATAGAATTAAAGTATGAAATAGAGTGGTATAGAGTTGTAGTGTGGTATAGATAGAGTGGTCCACACAATATAATAATAAAACCCTCAACTGGTCAGAATTCCACCAAACAAGTATCTGGACTGCATAGTGGGGTGGCCCCGGTACCCAATTTGATACCGGGACCACAATACCTCCTCCAAACATGGTACAGACAATTCGTCATTGAGATCCCAGACAGACAGGGTCAAAGTGTTATTGTTTGACTTTGTAAACCCAAAAAACTGTCCCTGTTGCACATAGTCGTGCAATGAAGACTGACTTTTTCATTTAAAGGCACGATCTTTCAAGTGTAGTGTTTGTAAGTCTAAGTCATATTATACTTTTGGTAAAATTGGTTTATTTTGTTCCTCTTTATGGTAATTAGTAATAGAATTAAAGTATGAAATAGAATTAAAGTATGAAATAGAATTAAAGTATGAAATAGAATTAAAGTATGAAATAGAGTGGTATAGAGTTGTAGTGTGGTATAGATAGAGTGGTCCACACAATATAATAATAAAACCCTCAACTGGTCTGAATTTCACCAAACAAGTATCTGGACTGCGTAGTGTGGTGGCCCCGGTACACAATTTGGTACCGAGGCCACAATATAATTAAAAAATTGGGCATCAACTGTCACCGTTGTTTAATATCTGATACACCTAAATATGGACTGCACAGTGGAGTGGCCCCGGTAGTAAATTTGGTGCCGGGGCCACAATACCTCCTCCAACTTCCAAGTGTAGTGTTTATAAAGACAGACAGCGTCGAAGTGTTATTAGTTGACTTTCTTAACCCTAAAATTGTCCCTGTTGCAAATATTCGTGCAATGGACAGTTACTTTTTTATTGAAAGACTCAAACTTTCAAGTGTAGTGTTTATAAAATATAAACAACAATACAGTAGTTTTAGAGCACGTCAATACCTCTTGTTTTAAATTATGACACGGCATTTTACTTTTGGTTTAATTTCTTGTATTTTTTTAAATTTGGTTTTACTTTTTGAACATGGCAAACGACTGTTGATTGGTCATATAATGCAAAAAAAAAAGGTCCAAGATGGAATTGTCCTTGGGCCCTCACACCCACCCTTATGTTGTTTAAATAGGACATGCACACTTTAACAAACCAATCATTTCAGCGACAGGGCCTACCAAACAACTTTGGCTGAAATGATTGGTTTGTTTGGGCCCCCACACCAAAAAAGCTATTCATCTCTCCCTGTACAGACTAAACAGGCTCTACTGAGGCAAGATGTCGTCCTCATCCTCAACCTCTGATTCCTCTCCCCCTACAGTGTGTACTTCCTCCTCATCACACATTATCAATTCGTCCCCGCTGGACTCCACAACCACAGGTCCCTCTGTAGTATCTGGAGGGCAGTGCTGTACTTCATTGAGGAATTGATTATTCATTTTTATAAACATCATTTTTTCAACGTTGTGAGGAAGCAACCTCCTTCGCCGCTCACTAACCAGGTTCCCCGCTGCACTAAAAACTCTTTCCGAGTACACACTGGAGGGGGGACAACTCAGGTAAAATAGAGCCAGTTTGTACAGGGGCTTCCAAACTGCCTTTTTTTCCTGCCAGTAACAATATGGACTGTCTGACATGTCTACTTGGATGGTGTCAGCAAAGTAATCATCCACAATTTTTTCTATTGTGACAGCATCCAATGCAGCGAGAGTAGACATGTCTGCAATGGTTGGCAGGTCCTTCAGTCCGGACCAGATGTTATCAGCATCCCCGCCAGTGCCTCTTTTGGGAAAACTGAGCTTTTTCCTCGCAGCCATAGATGTGGAAGAAAATGAGGGTGGAGCTGTTGGCATGTCACGGTCCTCTTCAGAGGACAATCTCCTGACCAGCAGGTCTTTGCACCGCTGTAGACTTGTGTCCGCCGGAAACAGAGACACAACATACGCTTTAAACCGAGGATCGAGCACGGTGGCCAGAATGTATTCCTCTGACTTTAAAAGAGTGACCACCCTCGGATCCTGGCAAAGCGTACGAAGGGCTACATCCACAAGAGCTACATGCTTGGTGTAATCGCAATGGCTTACCAGCTCCTCCCTCACTTTCTCCAGCTGCTTCTGCAACAGCCTGATCAGGGGAATGACCTGACTCAAGCTGGCAGTGTCGGAACTGACTTCTCGTGTGGCAAGTTCAAATGGCTGCAGAACCTTGCACAACACGGAAATCAGTCTCCACTGCGCTTGACTGAGGCGCATCCCCACTCCTTTGCCTATGTCGTAGGTGGCTGTGTAGGCCTGAATGGCCTTTTGCTGCTCCTCCATCCTCTGCAGCATATAGAGGGTGGAGTTCCAGCGCGTCACAACCTCTTGTTTGAGGTGATGGCAGGGCAGGTTCATGCTTTTTTGATGTGCCTCTAGTCTGCGGTAGGCACTGGCTGAATGCCAAAAGTGTCCAGCAATTTTGCGCGCCACCGCAAGCATCTCCTGCACACCCCTGTCACTCTTGAGGTAATGCTGCACCACCAAATTAATGGTGTGGGCAAAACATGGGACGTGCTGGAAATTGCCCATATTTAATGCCCGCACAATGTTACTGGCATTGTCTGACACCACAAATCCCCATGAGAGTCTAAGTGGGGTAAGCCACTGGGAGATAATTTCCCTCATTTTCTCTAATATGTTGTCAGCGTTGTGCCTCTTATTAAAGCCTGTAATGCACAATGTTGTCTGCCTTTGCATGAGCAGCCATTTTGTAGATGCTGCTACTGATGCAGCTGTTGCTGTTGCTGCGGAAGGGGATGCATCTACCCAGTGGGCTGTCACAGTCATATAGTCCTTCGTTTGCCCAGAACCACTTGTCCACATGTCCGTGGTTAAGTGGACAGTGGGTACAACCGCATTTTTAAGAGCACTGAGGACACTTGATCGTACTTCTCTGTACATTTTTGGTATCGCCTGCCTAGTGAAGTGGAATCTCGAGGGGATTTGGTACCGGGGACACAATACCTCCATCAACCCTCTAAATCCCACTCCACTGATAGCGGACACCGGGCGCACGTCTAACACCAACATTGCAGTTACAGCCGCAGTTATACGCTTTGCAATAGGGTGACTACTATCGTATTTTGTGGTCATGGCAAACGACTGTTGGACGGTCAATTGTTTTGTGAAAGACTTAGCGGTCTTACGACTTCCCCTCTGGGTAGATGACCGACTAACAGCAGCAACAGCAGCAGTGGCAGTAGTAGGCGTACCGCTGCAGGATTCCTCGGATGAATCCCGTATTGAGGAGGACTCAGTCTGGCTGCTGACTTGGGCTGCAGGACTGAATCTGATGGAGATTGTGGAGGAAGTTGACGGGGAGGGTGTTGCTGGTGTGTATCCAACTGGACCACGGGATTTAGGTGTCCCTGTACCGATGAGGGTCCTAGCCCCAGTTCCTGAACTAACCACTGAACTATGAAGGTTATTCAGGTGACGTATAAGGGAGGATGTTCCTAGGTGGGCAAGATCCTTACCCCTGCTTATTTGAGCTTTACATAAGCTACATATGGCCATACATTGGTTGTCTGGATTTGGATAAAAATAACTCCAGACCGAAGAGGTGCATTTTTTGGTCTTCTGACCAGGCATGACGATGGGCTTTTTCATCCCATGGACATCAGCTTTTTCCCCCCCTGGTGCCTCATTTACAATAACCACATCACCATCCTCATCATCAAGTTCCTCCACAGCGCCAGCTACATCATCAATAGCCTCCTCCCGAGCCACCTCTTCCCGTACAGTGATGGGAAGGTCAGGCTTGACAACCACCAACACCCTTGGACTCGCCTTGGGGATTTGTGATAATTTCTCTTTAGAAGGCAGAGTTGTTTGCTGTTTTGTTGCTGACAGCATAACTCTCTTCAATTTTTTGTAGGGGGGGGGGGAGGAGGAGGAGGGCTAAGATCCGTGGGTGAAGCTGAACCACTAGTCATGAACACGGGCCAGGGCCTAAGCCGTTCCTTGCCACTCCGTGTCGTAAATGGCATATTGGCAACTTTACGTTTCTCCTCAGATGATTTAAAGTTTCTCTTTTTGCTACTTTTTCTTAACTTGGGCTTTTTGGATTTTACATGCCCGGTACTACGAGATTGGGCATCGGGCTTGGAAGACGACGTTGATGGCATTTCATCGTCTATGTCATGACTAGTGGCAGCAGCTTCAGCATTAGGAGGAAGTGGGTCTTGATCTTTCCCTACTTTATCCTCCAAATTTTTGGTCTCCATTATATGTAGCACAAGATACTGCAGAATGTGTGAACTTGGTAATATTGCAGTACCAATGGACTTATACTGCTGTATTGGTTTTGCAAATTTGGTTATAATTATTATATATTTTTTTTTTTTTTTAAATTTTTTATTTTTTTTTACTTTTTTTTCATTTTTAAAAAACTTGGGAATAGTGGGGAAAAAACTATGCCCTTAGAAGCACAGAGCACAGGACACAGCACCACTGGACTGAACAGGACACGGCACAGGACCCAGCAGCACTACGGAACTCAGCAGGACAGAGCACAGGACACAGCACCACTGGACTGATACTGCAGAATGTGTGAACTTGGTAATATTGCAGTACCAATGGACTTATACTGCTGGATTGGTTTTGCAAATTTGGTTATAATTATTATATATTTATTTTTTTAAAAAATTTTTTATTTTTTTTTACTTTTTTTTTATTTTTTAAAAACTTGGGAATAATGGGGAAATAACTATGCCCTTAGAAGCACAGAGCACAGGACACAGCACCACTGGACTGAACAGGACACGGCACAGGACCCAGCAGCACTACGGAACTCAGCAGGACAGAGCACAGGACACAGCACCACTGGACTGATACTGCAGAATGTGTGAACTTGGTAATATTGCAGTACCAATGGACTTATACTGCTGGATTGGTTTTGCACATTTGGTTATAATTATATATATTTTTTTTAATTTCTAATTTTTTATTTTTTTTTACTTTTTTTTTATTTTTTAAAAACTTGGGAATAATGGGGAAATAACTATGCCCTTAGAAGCACAGAGCACAGGACACAGCACCACTGGACTGAACAGGACACAGCACAGGACCCAGCAGCACCACTGACCTCAGAAGGACAGAGCACAGCACACAGCACCACTGGACTGATACTGCAGAACACAGCACAGCACAGCACAGCACAGCACTGCACAGCACTGCACAGCACTGCACAGCACAGCACTAAACAGCACAGAACTAAACAGCACAGAACTAAACAGCACAGAACTAAACAGCACAGAACTAAACAGCACAGAACTAAACAGCACAGAGGACCACCTAACACACCCTCCCTCTACCCTGATCAATGCCCGAGTGAAGATGGCGGCGACTAGCGGGGAATTTATAGGATCCGAGTATCGCGAGATCCGACAACGGGATTATGAGTCAGAGCCTCAGTTTCACTTTTGAATTTGGCGCCAATACCCGGATCTGTCTCGGATCCGACTCGGATCCGCAACGTTCGGGTGGGCTCGGATTTCATAAATCCGAGTGCGCTCATCCCTAATACCTATAATATCATACTGCTCATTCATTGCTACTAGTTCTAACTCCCCCATTTTACCTGTCAGGCTTCTTGCATTTGCAAGCATACACTTAAATCTTTTGCCTCCCTTAGGTATTTCTTTTTGCTTTAAAAAGGGCCGCTACTTATCGGCTATGCTTCCCTTTCCCCCCTCTCCACCCCCTTTACTCTTGTTAAATTCCTCCTTACTACTCTCAATGTCTATCCCATAAATACTTGCTTGCCCCTCCCCCCCGGAGCCTAGTTTAAAATCTCCTCCAACCTTCTAACCATCCTCTTCCCTAGCACTGGAGCCCCCTCCTCATTCAGGTGCAATCCATCACGACAATAAAGATGGCAACTGACCGAGAAATCAGCCCAGTGCTCTAAGAATCCAAAACCCTCCTTCTTACACCAATCTTTTAATTCATACGTGTATGTTTGGGCACAAAATGTGTCAAACTCTAAATGCTTTAGACATACAGCTGCTCTGTATGTCTAAATTGCCTTCATTGTTGCACAGAGCATTGCATTGCAATATGTTAATGCTATATAAAGATAAGAGAAAATAGACCAATACCATGATTATCTATGAGGATCTATGAACGTCCCAGCTGAAACTATCCATCATATTACCACTACCAGGAGTTGTTTATTGTGCATATACCTACTTGTCCCTCCTCCATAGACTTTTTGGACAGTAGGGTCGGTCTACTGTGGAATATTGTTCTATTAGACATTGGCCCTACTATACATTTGGACGTTGGATCTCAGTATTTTATTCTATCATTCCTGTGTGGTTTTTATGTGTTTTTGATTTTATATTGCCCATTTGTTATTGTTCTTTTTACGTTGTGTATTTCTAGTGCTATATTTATTTATTTATTTATCTTATTGCTATTGGTGTTTTGTATTTGCTATCAATTTATTTTATGGGGGGTATTCAATTGTTTCTTTTAACGCGCTAAAACAAAAAAAAACGAGCGCTCGAAAAAAACTTCATATTATACGGTAATTTTGCGCGCGTAAACAGTTAATACGGTACTTACTCGCTGCCAGCGGGCTGAATTTCAGCTCGCTGCTCAGGGAGCTGCGAGATGAAATTTAGCGAGTAATTACCGTATTAACGGTAATATTTTTAGAGCGCTCGTTTTGTTTTGTTTTAGCGCGTTAAAAGAAACAATTGAATACCCCCCTATGTGCCTTAATAAGAGTATTATATTACTTCTAGTTTAGTTACCCCATAATAAAACTTTGATTTTACCCTCATGTATACTCCCATTTGAAACGAACACCATTTCATCACCATATTTATTCATACTCATATTGGGATAATTCAGTGCAATACCTATATTCATCTATGAAGAAAATTTATATTCATCATTTGTCAGATACATGTGTATTAAACTATTACTTTAATGTGTATAAAACTATTTACTTTTACTGTATGTGCATAGCACACACTATAACCTCATTCATCTCAAACAGCGTTCACGTTGGAAAAACTAGCATTTTGTATGCGGACTATTACCTTGTTTGCCCACTTGCTCCCCCTTCAGGTAATTTTAATATAATATGAGCAAAATTTCTCCTTGGTTTTGAGTAGTTTCACGTGCAAAGCTAGTTGTACCTGGTTACCATCCCAAAACACTGTCCGTGTATCCTATCTTCGTATGAGATTGTTGTCTATTGTCACGTCTACAAATTGGTGCAGTGATGTTAAACATGATCTTGTACTCTGTAAATCACTCTATTTATAAGGCACTACCAGTAGGGTCACATAACAAACTATCTAATTCAGAAGGGGACAATGTTTCTTTTTCCACTCTCCACTTACTGTTAAAATGGTGAAGGCAACATTCTGCACTTCGAATTCTCCAGGCCCAGAGCGTCCTAAATTGGATGGAGTGTCTATTACTTAATCCAGTCTGTTAATAGTGAGCCTATGAGCAAGATTTGCCTTTAAACACATTGCCGTTTTAAATTTAGCTGTTAAAGTCGCCGAATATCGGCGATTTGCAAAAATCGCTCCTTAATACATTTACCCCCAGATCTCAGAATCTCAACTGCTTGTAGTTGTGAGTACAGTCCAATCCAGTGGTTGAAGTGTAAATTTAGAAGTGGCAGTATGGAAAATGTAAGTGAAAAATGTTTTAAAATGAAAGCAGTAGGAGAAGTGGCTGTATGGCATACCATTGTATACAGGCCCACTTCGAACACTGGTCCAATATAATGCTAGTTAAATGCTGCAATATCATCCAATTGACCACAAAACAACTGTCCTGTGTGTGGGGATGTCCTCTGATAAGCGTAACAGGCCCCAGTGATGCTGTAAGTGATCTAGCCAAGTGACCTAAGGGCCAAGTGACCTAAGAGGCTGGATCCTTCCTATTCGGTTTGTGTGTGGCCAAACTGTATTGTGAACCTAGTGCTTGGCTTTTGGTCTGACCAGCAGAATCACAACATGTGTGGCCAGCTTAAAAAAAAAAGACCTCCTTTTAATCAAGCTCCTGTTGACAATGTGAATTTTCCTGTGACAATCTATACCATTGCTTACTAACATCACTTTCACTTTTCTTCCTTCCAGGCTACAGACTTCACATCGTCATCACATCATAATTCCTTCAAGACTTTGACCCAGCCTCCATCACACATCTGCCTTGCCAAACATGATTAATGCAAGTGAATATACCCTACCCATTGTACACTGTAAAGAACTGCAAGGTGCCTTATATGAAAGCTTGGCTTGCCATGCATGATGGTCTAGTGAATGCTTTCAAGCCTATGTGAACCAGCTGGGTGCTTATAACTAGCAGTATCCGTCCTGAAAAATCTTACACTGTGTTCAGAGGCACTAGATTGACCTATTTTAATGCTTATAATAAAGAAAAGAAGATCTATTTTTGAAAATTTAAGCTGCATGTTTGGAGATCTTTAGTTTTTTTTTCTTTTAAACAAAAACTGTATTTTAAGATATAGAGATTTGTCCATACTATTTTTGTTAAAGTGAGCTGTATATATTTAATACACTAGATCAGCTTTTCCAGTATTATCAAGTCTTACGCCAATACAAAATAGAGGGATCTGAGTTAATCAGGAGAAGAATGTCTACTACTTAATATTATAAAATATAAGAACCAGTTTATTTAATGTAGAGAAGATTCTTTGTAAAGTGAATCTATTGTATGTCAGTTTATATTGTATTATAGTACCGTGGCGTGCAGTGCCGGTAAATAGCTTTCCATTCCTAGCACCTTTCTCCTGGTGCTGAAGCCTGGAAGTTGCTTGCACACTGCTGGGGATGTTTCATGTTTCTTATGAAGAGAAAATCCTTGCTATCTACTCTTCACTAATAAATATGGGGTATTATTCCTTTGTAATCATATCCTGAGCTTTGTCTGTATCGGCATTGGTCAATTAAAGGTGCATTTCATTCGCTGAGGGCTTTCCCTAATTGCGAACAGCTCAATCTATTTCATATATAAGGTCAATGTACACATAAATCCATCCTTTTGCTAGGTATGACATGTTTGGACGAAAGCACAGCATAGTTATTTATAGAAATAGGAATTTCTATTATGCAGTTTGTTGATCAAGAACTGTTGATCTTTCAACACATAGATAACCACATACGAAATGTGTTTCTAATCACGTTAACAGTTTAGCTGGTTACAAAATTCAAATGATCATTTTAGTACTGGTATTTGACTTTCTTTTTAAACAGATGGTTGTACTGTGTAACGTACACCGACCTTTCAGATACAAGGGACATTTGAATGAATGATACATTTTATTGTTGTACTATATTTAGCGGTGCAGCTAAATTATATTTGATGTTCGGCCCTTGGGGCTAAGTTGTCAGAACCAATAATGATATGTATCTCTGCTTTTATTCACATAGAAAACAAAAAAATCCTGTTCTACAGTTAAATTACATATTAAATTTAATTTACTTTGTAGCCATCTTGTGACTGGCAACATGTTTTAGAAAACTGCAGTTCCAACAATGACTGGCAGAAACCTCGATTGATCACCGTTGAACTATCATTTTGTCCAGGTTTCCTGGAATATAGTGTACATCACCACCACTAAATCCTCTTTAAAGAGCAACTCAAACCAAGACGGTTATCCCTGGCCCAGAAACTTAATATTTTTTTCAACTAAGTTACAATATGGTGGTTTGTCTGGGCCCCAAATATATGCAGATATTGCAGGTGTCTGTGGATGTTGTACAAATACATGTTCTTTATAGACAGTAATAGTAATAGTGTAATCTGCAGTGAAGTACAAGATACTATACAACTTACTTAAAACAAAATATCCTTACAAAATTCTGTATGTGTGTATAATAAAACTATGCATTGTTTGGTAAAAAAAAAAATCAAATATGTTTCATTTAGCCTATTAAAAACATATTGTTAAAATGATTGTTTAATAAAATAATGAATCATTCAATAAGGGTCATTTATGGAAATGCAAATTCGGTCATGTCCCATTCCTATTTTGGAAGAAATGCACCCCTGTTTTTCTTTTATGGGAATGTGCATGGTTTTGTGGTCTGGGATGATGGCTTCTCCCGGGGTGCAAACTTTGTGTCATCTGCGAGAACTTGGGCGTAGCAGATGTGCCATTGCTAAGTACAGAATAGGAACATGAGTGCACCTAGTTTTTCACTGAAATGGATTTAAGTTTGCAGGATATAATTATTTAACAGAGATGGGAGGGGGGCCCATTTAGAAAAGTGGCCCTCGTTTTAAAGGGAAGAGCAGTGGTTGAAGTGGGCTGGTATACAGGTGTATGTCATACCGCCACTCCTACTACTGCCTTCTATGTGATACTATCAGATTCCGTTTCACTAACATTTTCCATACCGCCACTTGTAAAGTTCCACTTCAGCCACTGGGTAGGAGCAAAGGAACTTAAATTCCCCAGCTGCTCAGAGGTCCCAGACCCCCAACCCCGTCCCTATTACACTTTTAATGGAACACATTTTCTACATTTGCAAGAGATTGCACTTTGGGCAATGTGGTAAAAAAATACAAACAGTCCCGATATCCCCTCACGCTCATGAATACTTTAAAAGATAAGTGAAGCTATATATTTAGAGAAAACAGAAAAGGTTAAATGAATGAAGGGGGTGGTGGGAACGTGGAAGACGGTTGGACTTTATAGCGATATTTTTATTGTTTCCACAATGCAAATTTTGTAGAGTAACCACAATCCTATAAATATAAGCACATCCCCTTTTATACAGGTGTTTCTGAAGATCAGGAAGTGGGCACCTTGGAGTGCGCATTGCAGACAATATGCTGCACTAACAACACTTCAATTGAGCCTGCATTTTTTGCAGTTCATAAATGACCTGTAATGGTTTACAAAAAAACAAAAACAATGTTACACTATAGCCTTTTACTGGCTAAGTTGTAATTTACAGCTGTCGTTATACTACATTTCTAAGCATGCTCTGTCAGCCAATGACTGTCTTGAGTTTAGGCTGTATTTTACAAGATATATAATTAAGGGGGCAGGGTACATTTTTCCGACAATGTAAATGTCGGCACTTAACTTGCCCATATGAAAATGTCGGCAGGCTAAATTCCGACACTTGCATTGTGTAGACAGGTGCACTATGTCGACAGTCTGATTGGCGACATTCACAATGCCGACATTAAAAGACCAATGCCACCAGGTCCGGAGCTATACCCCGGACTCGGCGGTATTGGTTTTTTAATGTCGGCATTATGATTGGCGAGATTGTGAATATCGACATAGTCCATCTGTCTACACAATGCAAGTGTCGGCATTTAGCCTGTCGTCATTAGCCTGTCGTCATTTTCATGCCGGCAGGTTAAGTGCCAACATTTATAGTTTCAGAAAAATGTACGTCACCTAATTAAGGTTATTACAGTAATGCAACCTAACTTGGCAAAATGGAACTCTAACTCTGAAATAACTAAAAGGCCACTCAAAATAAAAAGACACATCAATGTAAAATGAAGAGCCATCTTACAGCATTAAAAAAAATTAATGTTCTAAATCAGTTACAGAATGTAAAGTGTTTGAAATAGCATTTTATAATATAAAATATTGTTCTCTATCTAGTGCATCCAAGTGGCTCTCTTCAGTGTTCTTTATCTATTTATAAAAATCTAGTGCTTTTATATAAAGCAAGTACATAAGCTCTGTGGTGTTCAGTCTACATGTGAATTGAGATTTTTGCAGTTTATTAAATGACTGTCAAATAACTAGGTCAAATACATAAGCTTAAATCCAAAGAAATTCCTAGTATATAGTAAACTTAAAATAATGTGTGTTTTACTACCTTCTTCTTTTATTGTATATATTACAGGTGATTATGGTACTCTATTTTAAGGCATTGTAATACAAACTGTAGAACATATTTTTTATCCTGCCTAAAACATGCAAATGACACATCTCAATGTGACTTATGCTGCTTGTTCACATTGTGGTTACATGTGGAAATACTTAGCAATATCAAATGGCTATAGGGATCATTTACTTTAATCAATCCTAAAGCAGATTATAAATGTTAAGACCTGGACATTCAGATTAATTGTTGAAAGTCTGATATGTTCACATGTAGGTGGCCCAATTGGACACATCCAGACACTAAGCCATCAGGGCAAATGTGTGGATCCCAGGAGACACTATTAGTGCAATTAGCCAATGATTACATGCAAACAATGATCACTGTCACCAGCCAATTTTATTGTCGCTAGAAACAATTAATTATCTGACGGATTTTAATTGTTCTTGACAAATTTTAACTGAAACAATGGGGGGAATTCAATTCCCCCCGAAGTATCGCTGTGCTAAAACTATTACCGTTATTATGGTAATAGTGCACTTAATTACTGTTATTACGGTAGTTCTAACGCCGGCTTTTTGCTCGCAGCTCGCTGAGCTGAGTAATAACGGTAATATCCATAATGCGGCGGTACTTTGGGGGGAATTGAATTCCCCCCAATGACTGTGTATGTGACATGCTTAAGGGTTCATTCTCAGAGTGGATTTTATTTTACATTTGGTTCGTATTGTATTATTTTTACGTGAAAAGAATGCATTAAAAACTCAAGTATAAACAATCACTAAACTATTTGGTCACACATAGAACATATTGACAAAATGTAATTTCTGTCATTTGTAAATTGGTCTGAAATAGATCTGTATGCGTGGCCCAGATTAAAATCAATTGTCATCAGCTACACTGTATGTTGTTCAGACTCCCAAATAAATGACCCAGATTATCAATTCAGCCAACCACATGTAAGGCAAAGTTGATCACCGATTTGTTAGGTTGGCAAAAGATCAAAATGATGGGATCTGCTTGTGTGTCTAGTTATAAAACACACAGATTAAATAGATGCACCTCGATTGTAGTCTGTTGTGTGTCACCCAGAATCTAGGAGAAGGCCCACATAATATTTTCCCTTGTAAGCAACATATTATAATAAAAAAAAAAATTTTAGTAGAATGATTTAGTCAAGTATAAAAACAACATAACACGGTGACAGAATTGCAGGACTTGGTACAAACATTTAGGGCCCTTATCATGCAAAAATGTAAGATAATTACACATAATGCTAATAGAATTTGTTTCACAGGAACAGGACTAAACGCTCAGTTCAATTAATTAGTACACTCAGATAAAGAACATCTAAAATACAAAAAGGCAGTCTAAGCAATGTGTCAACCCTTCCACTGGAACCCCATAGTGTGCCAAGAAACCCGCCACCACCAAAATTAGGTGCTAAAAAACATTCAGCATGACATAATGCATACACTAAGTGATGTAAGATGTAAACAAAACACACCCCTTGTGATCACAATGTTACAGATCCGGATTCCCAAATGAATCAAGATCACAATTGCTATAACAATCCAAAGATTTATACTATACAAGATATGTGATAATTATGTCTAGTTCTTAACCAGCTTTTTCTTTATTCATTCACCGTATAATGGCAAACTTCATCTTCAAAATAAATACATGAACTGTACCTCAGGCATGTGCATAGTGATCATGTAAACAGCCTACTGACGTGTCTGAGGTATCCAACAGCCAGTGGGCTCTGGTCCGAGCACACACTTATGTCTTGCTCCTAAGGCTCAGGGCATCAAAAGTGCCTGGTATTGTATTGAAAATTTAAGTTGCTTAAACTTGTATTGTCCTCCAGTGTCAAACACCAATATACTGTAATCCTCAATCCAGAAACTCACAGGTCATTCCTCAGTCAATATACTGGTTCCTGTTAAAAATTACATTAATGATGTAACAGTTGCTACCCCTTCCCATTACTCATTGATGACCTCTGCCATTATTTTACTACTAGTAGAATGTGCACTGATGAATGTGTCTGCAGTAAATGTGGGTGTGTTTTGTTTATGTCTGCGTGTAATATATTCATGATGTCATGCTTAATATTATTGGCACCTAAATCATCTGAGAAGTTCTATATATTGTATTATAATGTATTTTAGGGATTTTAAACCCCCCCTTCAATAAAGAACTTTAAAGCCTGGACAATAGGAATGTATAGTACATAATACATCTAACACACAGGAAAGACACATGTTATTGTTCAGCTAGGGATATTTCCAGGGACAAATTTTTAATACCTGTCCCTGGAAATTAGAGTCAGTTGGCAACGAATACTTATGGTATGAAGCTGATCACCATTAAAGGGAAATTTAAATGAACTACAATATATATGATCTTTATTGCATATGTCTCTATTATGTAACCAGCTGATATAGAATCAGGTCATAACCAACTTACCAAAGATAAGAGGCTTCTATACAAAATCCATAACTTAGTTCATTTATAATGAAAGAGAATGTATATCTTTATATTTATCTGTTCTCGATTACCATGTGGCTGGTTTCCATTTGTGCTATTCACTGACATATTGCACCCTCCGCGATGATACATTGCTTTTTGTGCTGTAACATTTGCTATAAAAGAAGAGAGAAATATAAAATGATTATTTACTGTATGGTTGAATTGCAACACTACAGCTCTATGGGTTACTTTATCGGTTTAGTTCTTAGAGCAGATGTGATTGGTTTAGTTTGGTTTTCTTGAAACCAGCTGCTGGATACTTAATTGACAATAGTTGAAGAATAAAAAAGAAAATGCTCTCAGGGATCACCTTTTTATACATGGGGGTAAATGTACCATACCCCGGTTTTGTCAACTCCCGCGAGTTCGGCGTCTTCGCAGCTTAAATTTAAAGCGGTGCTGCCTTGTAAAGGGAAACTTCCCTTTACAAGGAAGTGCCGCTTTAAATTTAAGCTGCAAAGATGCCGAACTCGCGGGAGTTGACAAAACCGGGGTATGATACATTTACCCCATGGTGTCATTTGCTTGCATGTTTTGTTGTGGGGAAAAGAATAGCAAAATCATAAATCATTTTACCCGGTGATATTTGCAGTATGTCTTCTTTTTAATGCCATGTACCCACTGGTGTTAAATTCATGCATTTTACTAGCTTTTGTTAACTTATCTGAAAACAAAATTAATTGTTCCCAAAATCACCATACACATTGATGTTCTTACCAGCACTCGGGTGCGTTGCATTAGAGTTTTTCCTTTTTTGGAATGCGTTGTATTCAAATTAGTAAATTTCTAAATTAATGTGTGTATGTGTATATATATATATATATATATATATATATATATATATATATATATATATATATAACGATAGATATAGAGATAGATATATATATATATATATATATATATATATATATATATATATATATGTATGTATAAAAACAAAAACAGATGTAGTTCCTCTGCACTCTCCATGTACAGACTGGGGTGCAAGAGGGGGCTGCCCACATTGTACTGACAAAAAACAAGGATACTCTGCACTCTACAAACACATAATTAATGCTGTACTTATTTTTTTTCTATATTAATAACAGGGAATGTTAGTTCCACATATTGCAATATATGTTAAGCTGACCAACTCACGCCAAAGTCTTCCCATTATGGTCAGTCCTAACATGATCAAATGCTATGCTATTTTTCTGGGCTTAAGGCTTACCTGCACACAGCTTTTAAAGGCAAGTCTTTCCCAAGCACCAGCAGCCATGATAGACCTGGGACTCACCTGACACAAGCTGGCACTAATTAACAAGTTGTTTATATATATATATATATATATATATATATATATATATATATATATATATATATACATACATATACATAGATACACACATTTGCAAGTTAAATGCATTGGGTATGCCAACAGTAATCTCCAATGGCCTCAGGATGCTAGTAACAAATGCATGTCAAACGTGTGTTTTCTTAATGCCAGTTGATACGAGGCCTAAAGGGTGACGTTAACAAATGAAGAAACAGTGCGCAATGTTGTGTTTTAAAGAACATGGGTGCAAGATTTAGGGCAAAAACATTTAAATGCTGTCTTCAAGAGGAATTAAACTAGTGAATGCAAAGGTGTTTAGTTACAGGACATAGCGCAACTTATGTCATTTAACTGTTCACTCAAATTCCACTTCTATGAAATCAGTTAATTGCAAGAGATCACTGATCCCCAAACTCATCCTCATGTCACTTTGACACTGTTTCAGTTGTGCACATGGTAGACTATACATTTTCTACTTTCCCTGCCATCTGTTTGAAAATGTGACAATACGCATTGTGGAGGTGTCATCCCTTCTAGATGTCTTCCCTATGCTGGGAATGCAATGTACAGCAAATAACTGCACACATGTAGCTGTCAGTGGGTATGAGCGCTTAGAATTATCTAATAGCATAGGGCAAATGATCTGTCTCTTAGCAACCACCCAGGCATTTCATGCAAGTTATCAAACAGGAAACAAAGATACAATGAATATACATGCTGGTGACGCACATTCCGGCAAATGTTGGAATCCGCTGACCCATGACTTGCTTTATAATGCTCCCCAAATACCCCATCTATATTTTTACAATAACGTGCACATTTTAGAAACAGATGTAGGTTTAGATTACTATTTATTTAAATTATATTTATTAACAAACCACTAAACTAGAACAGATTATCAGAACATATTTTTGTGAAATGTCTTCACTATTTTGTAATTTTTTTCCTTTGACAAATGTGAATTCTGCTATTAGTATATTGGAGAACACACAGTATGGCTCAGAAAGTAACTTAATACTAGATTTAGTAAATTGCAAATTGTGAAAATTATTCGTTCTTGTAGCATGTTGTAATTTGTGAACATTTTATAGACCATTAAAGTCAATTCAATGATGCCAACATTATGGCTGAAACACCATCATTAACGTTAAAGTTGTTACAATTCACAGTTTAATCTTTTGTCTGAGTTTGGTACAAATAATAGATAATTGTTATTTATTTGGACCATTTTGCCCTGATTTTCACAATATGGAGTTTAGTATTTCTAGGACATTGTCTCGCATGAAGAACCACGGCAGGGGCTGGCTGGGCTGGGGACAGGGGGGTATCTGTCCCTGGGATAGTCCCATACTGGGCTACATTTGGCTGGGTCACTATGCTACCTGCAGGGCTAAAATTTGCCAACCAGACCCTGAACCACAGTATAATATGTCTCTCTTGCATGCTGCTTGGGTGTCTGCTATTAAACATTTTACAGTTGTGCCAAACAGTTAAAGCAATCACTAATCACTTATATATTTTAATTATTGTGCTGATGTAATTATCAGATTATTAACAAATAAGTTATATATTATCATTATAAACCATTCCAGTACTTAAAACATTATATTCCAGGAGACCATAATTGGTATTTATAAACCACTGAATTCCACAGTTGCTACAATAAATCCGTAGTTGTTTTCTTGCTTTGCTTAAACCTCTAGTTCCTTAAGACTGCCATAGTTGTCACATTAATGCAGTTTTATTACTTGTATTGCTTTATACTATAGTTTGTTTTGTGCAGTTTATGGTGTTTATGAAGCTGTTATTTGGGTGTGTCAGGATAACCTGAAATATGGTCAGCAGTAACTAGTTGGTCCCAGTAGAATGTACTGGATACCAAATTGCAAAAATGTATTTTTTTTTTATTTTTTTTTACAGACTTAATGGGCCACCAATTGGTATATGGTCTGTATATGGTTGAACATAAGCCAGAACAGAATCATAGCATATTGCACTGCAAAAATGTGTAATCATGTGCCAAGCTCTTAAACAAAAAAATCCAGAGATAAAGAAAATGCATGACCAATGTCATCATATTTAAATAAATGATATAAAGGTCCCAAATACTGTCTGTTGGCCAGAATTCATCTTAACACGGACTCCTCCCATGTATGTGATATAAACTGGGCAGGAATGGATGCACCCAATCATGTGACTTGAGTGGGGCCAAATAAAGGGGTCATACAATGATGAGATAACTTCCATGGGCAGTCATATCAAGGCTTGCTATGAATTTTACCTCAGTCCTATTACTTTTGTGGTACAGTACATTCCTGAGGCTCCATTTTGTTTCTATAGCCTAGTATTGTACAAACAAAGATCTTGTGCTTACTGACTCATAAGCAGTACTTGTATCACTGTAACACAACTTGCACAACAGTAAAGACCATTGTGTCCTTTTGAAGTAGTTTATTTTAATAAGAGATCAATGATGACATTAAGTAAACATGGAATGTTGTTGTAATGTATAGCCAAGTTTGTTTTTCTTGTTTTGTGTTAAGTGTGTATGCCAACATAGAAATGGTATATGAAAGCTTTAGAGTTCTTTAAAGGTACTTTTCTATTGTAATTTTTTTTTTTAAATAAAAAATATTATTGTATGGTGTGCTTGTGTTTATTTATTATGTTTTGAGGGAATTTACCCAAGACAATAATATATTTATTTTAAGGTTTCGAGGTTCGTGATCCTAGTATAGTCACACCATAAATTTAATGTTCCTAAATATATGATAAACAGATTAATGTAAAATACTGTTACAGCTAAATGGGAAACATTATAACATTAACATTATTCTTTTATTTCATTTAGTGTTTTCTGTTGTAGTTTTATTAACAATGCAAAATATGTAATAAACCATGAAACCATAGCAACCAATTAAACAATTGTTTTCTGGTTTGCACAAGACTGACCAACAGATTATAAAATGTAACGGCTTACTATACATTATCACATTTGTCAGTAACTTCAGAATGGACATGAACATGTATGAAGTTTACTCAAAGAGAGGAGCATATGCTTTTATATATGCGTCATCTGACCATTAATCTTACAAGAGGATCTCTCTGTGGTGAGCTTCAAGCACAGGTTGGCTGCAGTAGAAAGTTTAGCACAAGAGATAAACTACTATAGTCAGTGTTACTAAACCTCCCTCTGCTGTTCATGTTTTGGCTCCGTAATATGTAATATATTTAATAGGGTCAGGAGCTATACCACTTGTTCCTACAAAATATGACCTGCTAAAGATCTGATTTGAGAAACACTGGTTTAAGAATTATATATATATATATATATATATAAAAGTAAGGTATTCCACTGCAGTAGGCAGCCATATCATATTATAAAAATAAATTTAATATATCTGAAGACAGGTATATGGTAAACTCTGCAGAAATATAAACTCTATGATATAACTTCTAGAATAAACTAGAGATGTTCAATGACCACCATGGTTTGGTTTTGGTTTTGGATCTGGAATAACTTTATGTTTTGTGTTTTGGGTCCCTATTTTTTTCCCGAAAATCCCTATTCCCCCCCCCCCCCCCCCCCGAAAAACACATAATTTGGCTCTTTTTTTGCTCCCACATTATTATTAACCTCAATAACTTTAATTTCCAGTCATTTCTAGTCAATTTTTGTCAAGTGACAAGAACACTGCTACCCCTCCTGTTTCTGTATGAGCATTGGCACTGGAGAGTGGCAAGAACACTGCTACCCCTGTTTCTGTGTGAGCAATGGCACTGGATCTCCTGGGGAGGGAGATACTAATGGAGTCCAAAACCCGCAAGATCCGACAGTGCAACAATGACGTTTTGCCTCGATTCAGAACCGAGGACGCGCGAAAGTAGCGAGCCGGCTCGCGAGCCTACTCGGATCTAGAGATGTTCACTGACCCCGTTGTTCTGGTTTTGGATTAACTTCATATTTTGGCAAAATCACCCTTGCATGTTTTGGTTTTGGATCCCGATTTGTTTCTAAAATCCTTATTTATTTTTGCTAAAATCATGTCATTTTGCTTTTTTTCCCCCCTACATTATTATTAACCTCAATAACACTAATTTCAAGTCATTTGCAGTCAATTTTGACCATCTCACAGGACACAACATTATTTTCATACACTTTTAAACAAAGACTGCAGCGACCTGGCTGGATGGTAATCGACAGAGCAATGACTCAAACACACGGCAGTTCATAGCACATCTAGGAAACATTGCCACACAGCAGTCGCAGAAAATAAAAATGGTGCAAGATGGAATTGTCCTTGGATCAAGAGATCAGTTATGGGTCATTTGACCGCTCCACCCGTTCCATGGATAACTGTGGTAATTCTACAGCTAATACATGGTGACGAGCACTGAAACCCCCCCCCCCCCCCCCCCCAGGATGCGTGCTTTTATCAGAGCCAGACCAATCCAGGGTGCCAGACAATGCACTAAAAAGAGCCATTGGAATTCACAGCAAAAAGCAAGTTCATCACTGAGCTTCAAATAGGCCCCAATTCCCAATAAATTATAATATAGTTAGGTACGTTTGACGTAAAGTGCAGATTACAAACACTTTGTGCAATACTGATGAAACAGCAGCAAAGTGGAAGGTAATACATATACACGTCTATTTAGACATCCATGCTTACATTACTGTGGCTTTACAAACGCTACAAATGGCTAGACAACCGTTGTCGGGATTTGGGTAAAAATAATTCCACACATAAGAGGTGGATTTTTTGGTCTTATGCCCAGGCATGACAATGGCCTCCTTCTTATCACGTGCAAGAACTGCTTCCACTGGGGCAGGACTTACACAAACAACATCACCCTCATCAACATCCTCATGAGCGCCCTCGTCGGCTACACAAATATCCCCCTCAACCTGTTGCAATTCCAAAGTGGCATCCTCAATTTGTGTATCACCGGCTACACTTGGGCTGTTCATGCACACATCTGCAGGAATTCTGAAAGGGGTCTTCTTTATGTGTACAATATCAGACAGGTCAGGATTACACATAGCACGCGTGGATAGACTCTCCTCAAAGGATTTGTGTCATTTCGTAATCTGAACATACATTTTCCTCTAATGTCTTACTGTTTTCTTCTAGCTCGGCTTTTACACGTAAAAGTATTTTCACACCACTTTTGGAGTCCGAATGACAAAGTCTTGCTTGGTCATGACTGACCTTACAAGAAGATGCCTCAGTGACAGTTGCAGAACTAGCACTCATAAAAAAAGGCGAAGGCCTCATTCTTTCCTTGCCACTGCATGTGTAGAATGGCATGTTGGCAATTTTATTTTTTTCTGCAGATAACTTTGCCTGGATTACAGGTCTTTTTTTCTTGACCAAGGTAAAAGATGTTTTTTTACATTTTTGTTTCCCTGACTTAAAAACACTATGCACTTTAACATAGGCTTTAGCAGATGATGTAGAGGGATTACTATCATCATGACTGGTGCCAGCAGCTGCTTGGTGCTCCTGGTCTTCTGTTTACTGCTGTGAATCCATTTTGATAACACAGTACAATGTGACTGCAGATTAAGAACAACACTACCAGCCCTATTATTTCTATTTCAGTAATGACAATTAGCAATGGAGCTCTCCTCTTTGTGTTTTACCTATATTACACAATACAATATGACTGCAGATTTAGAAGTCCAAGCCTGCCAGACCTATTATTTCTATTTCAGCAATGACCATTAGCAATGGAGCTCTCCTGAATGTCACTTGAGAATTTGAAGAACACTGCTACCCCTCCTCTTTCTTTTCTACCTATGATGCTGCCCAACTGCACTAGAGACTGCCAAGAACTGTACTACCCCTTCTGTGTCTCTCTGTGAAATGGCGCTGGATCGCAGTGGAGGGCAGTACTTATAGAATCTAAAACTCGCAATGTACAATGTAATGCCTCGTTTTCAATTCCGATGGTGCGCAAAAGTGAAACTCAGATCTGCTAAGTTCGGATGTGTTTGGTTCTCGGGGAACCGAGCCTGAGCATCTTTACTCAGATCCCCTAACTTCAGGTGTTTCTGAAAACATCTCACCTAAGCATGAGGTTCTTAGTGCCCATTTTGGTCAAACTGTGGCTGCCTATCTACCACGTCAAGGTGACCTCATACAGATGGGCAACTACACTAACAATTTATCAATTTATAATATCGTCATCATTTATTTATATAGCGCCAACATATTCCATAGCGCTTTACAATTAGGGACAAACATTGTAAACTAATAAACAAACTGGGTAAAACAGACAAAGTGGTGAGAAGGCCCTGCTCGCAAGCTTACAATCTATAGAACTTAACTCATTTAGTGTTTCTAAAATTACAGGTAGTATATTTGATATCAGGCTGTGATAAAAGGAACTGGGTTTTTTTTTGCGGACAACAGACTTGCTGTATATACATCTGCTAAAGGACACAGATCGTTTGACTCCCAACAAAACAGGAGCTTACACCCGGCTGTATAGCGAATGTAGATACATTATCAAATATTTCAATCTCTATCAAGCTATCAACTTTTCCATATACTGTTTTTGAATGTTACAATATGCCATTGAATGTTAAATCAACATGTATTTTAAGTGGGGGATTGGTAACATTTTGCATAGAGGACGAGCACGACCAAGTGGCCAAATGAGCACTGTCCCTGGCCCACTCATAAACCTGAATTCATACCTATAATCTTTTAATACAGGTTCCAGGCAATTGGACGCATGAAAACCAGATTTAAAATGCTGTAAATGATTTAATGACAGATTCCCCTCCATCATTAACAGTATATTTTGTTTCCTTGTTTCCAATTGCATATTTCATTCTTGCCCAGTCCATAAATTAAATGAATTGAAGCCTAAAAAGAACATAAAAAAATACATTGCCACTCCAGCGCTTGGTATAACACAAAAGATCACTGCCTGCATTATATAAGCACAATAATAAAATGTTTACTTGTTAATTTTCTTTCCTCAAAGGACTCCGTGGCAGCCATAACTAATGTTAGCTTCCTACTCAGCTGATCATAGACAGGAAAATAACACCACCCAAGGCTATATAGTGTGACTCTTTCTCTTCCTCGCTGTCTTTGTGTAATTTCCAAAGCTGTTCTGTAAAATATAATCAACACCGAGAAGGGTGGGAATATTAGGGCTGCAACATTGTCCAGGTAGGGTCAGATTAAGATTCCCTATATTCTCAATGCTGCCATTAATTTTAACAGTCTGAAAGGTTAGGCATGTGAACTGAAAGTGGCAACCTAAAACACAAAATTGGAGAAACTACTGCTGTTGGAATGCTACTGGAATATTTTTATGGATATCTTGTAGATCTATGGCCTTTAAAATTGAATTCACCATTTCCATAGGAAACTGCTTTACTTGGATGAATTTGTACAACCGTCCTGAATCCAGCACTGTCTCACCGAAGTCACCAGATTATTTTTCTACCATAAAATGTTTGCAATAAAAACCTAATCCTCTCTGATTGCCCTGGACTAGCAAAATCACAAGTTTTCCAAGAAGTGCAAGTAGAATTTTGCTTAATGCTTATTCGTACATTGTAGAGATCCAAGTCCTCAATTTTTTATAAAATCATTCCTCCTTGGAAACTCTGAAATCTATTTTTTAGCCTGTAGCTATGAACCATGAAAGGACTGTCTAGGCACATTAGTTCCAAATTGAAGTGCTGCTTACCAGGACAATATCTTCTTACTTCTCTAAACTATTGGCTAGCGGACACTGGTCTCTTCATGACTTGTGGTAAACGGTGTGTCTTTCCTTCCGTTACTTTCTGGACCATGGAATCCAGTTGATATCCAATCAATAAAGAACCACCAAAAGAAAGCATGACTAATTTATTTCTTGAAAGAGGATCAGCTAACCAAGGCCGCAAGCTCCCTCCTAGCCATTACTGTTGAAGCTATAGCTCTTGTTGATCGAATAAGCATATCTAGAGAAGCACATAGAAAATCAATACCCTTCTGCATAGTTTCCATACTCCTTAATAGAGATAGTCACTGACCCCCGTGTTTTGGTTTTGTATTCGGTTTTGGATCTGGATTATCGTCGTGTTTTGGTTTTGGTTTTGCAAAACCGCCATTGCGTGTTTTGGTTTTGTTTGGTTTTGTTTTGCTATTTTGTTGCAAAATCAATGTTTTTGGGCCTAAAATAACTAAATTTAGTGTTCCACCTGTTTCATGGATAAGTAATCTAATTGTAAAGCTAATAAATTATAAAAAAAAAACAGTTTAATTCCTGGTAAGTAGGCCTTCATTAATTCTACACACAAAACAGATTGTCTTCCTCTCCATCTTGTTAGGAACTCCCAAGCCAGTACAGTGAAACTCGGGGACTACTCTGAAGGCCCGGTGTTCGCTGGAGCCCCTAGTGGTGGGGACAGACTTGGCTGCGGGCCGACCGAGGGTCGAGTAACGTATACTGACTTAAAGGAGCACCCAGGAGTGGAGTGATTGGCGGGCTGTAGTGAAGAGGGAATCCAAGGTCAAAGGTCACTAGCACAGATACAAAATCCAGGGACAAGCGAAGAGTCAGACACACAGGCAAAGAAGCAAAATCCGGAATCCAGGCAAAAAGGTCAAGGTCAGAAGAGAAGGTTCTGAGGTCCAGGAACAAGCAGAGGTCAAAACACGGGTAGTCAATCCAAGGTAGCAATAACCAAACAGAGAGAACAAGCAGGCAGCAGGACTGAGGGCAGAACACTATAACCGGCAGTGAGGCTGCAGACCTCACTGCCCTAAATACCACAAGCCACCAATCAGAGCCTAGCTCTGAGCCTCACACAGCCCCCATACTAATTAAATTAATCAGCCCACAGGCTGTGTTAAATTGCGCGCATGCGCCCGGCCACTAGTACCGCCGGGACGCAGCGCCAGATTAGAAGCGCCGGACCGTTGCCTTGGCAACGGCCGGCCAGGAACTGGAAATGACGTCCTGGTCGTCAAGGTGACGGCCGGGACGCCAGAGGACCCAGGAAGCGAGCCGCGGCGGCTCATAACACATCTATGCATATTGGTAATGCAGCCATCATATTTGGATGTATATTACACCTTACACTTATAGTTAAATATGTAAAGAAATGGAAAAAGGCAGTTTGCTTTCTGTCTCTATAGGCCCCCCTCCACTTATTCAAAAAACAAAGAAATTCAGCCATTATAGACTGTACAATATTAATTTAAATGGATAAAGCCAGTTTGGTTTCTGTCTCTCTAGGCCCCCCCTCCACTTGTTGAAAATACAAAAAATTAAGCCGTTATAGACTGTACAATGACACCCTATCCTTAAGGAGAAATTGCCCAAACAGCAGCCTTTCAAGACGGTACGTGATATGGAAATGCCACAAGTCCCTTTCCTCTTTGGGGGTAGATTGCACCCTACACTTACATAGAAAGTTTTAAAAAGATGTTATCGTCATCATCTTCAGCTTCATCCTCACCCTCATCAGTGTGTACGTCATCATCACAGACTATCAATTCATCGCCGCTTGAATCCGCCATTTTATAAACATCATTTTCTCCACATTTTTTGGAAGTAACCTTCGACAGCGATCACTGACTAAGTTCCCGGCAGTACTGAATACTCGTTCAGAGTACACACTGGAGGGTGGGCAGCTTAGGTATTGCAAAGCAAGTTTGTACATGGGTTTCCAAGTGGCCTGCTTTTCCTCCCAGTAAGGAAAGGGACTGTCTGACACTTCCATATCAATTACCTCTTGAAAATAATCCTCCACCATCCTTTGCATGTTTATACTCGTATTGGATGGAGTTATTGGCAAGGTGACACATTTTTTTGAAAAATCCTTCAAACCAGCCCAGATGTTAAATTGTTCTGGTCTGCCCCCTGCGTCTTCCCTGCTTCTTTTTGGGAAATTTAATTTTTTACGAGCAGCAGCAGCTTGAGAAAGTGAAGGAGGACTCGTCGTCAAGCCGAGGCCCAGTTCAGCGGCCAAATTGCTGAGCAATAGCTCCTTGCAAAAGTTCACATCTCGCTCATTTACAAGTAAAGACTCAATGTAGATCTTAAACCTTGGATCAAGCACAGTGGCCAAAACGTACTGATCTGAGTTCAAGATCTTAATAACTCGAGGATCATTGTGAAGCGAATGAAGTACTTGATCGACAAGGCCAACATACTTTGCTAAATTGCTTGCTTTCAGCTACTCCTTCAGTTTCTCAAGCTGCTTTTCCAATAGTCTAATTAAAGGAATAACTTGGCTCAAACTAGCAGAGTCTGCACTCACCTCACACGTCACAACTTCGAATGGTTTCAGCACCTTGCACAGCACTGAAAGAATTCCCCACTGTGCAAGAGTGAAATACATCCCCCCTCCTTTCCCAATGTTATGACTTGTGCAATATGCTTGGATGGCTTTGCGCTGTTCCTCCATCCTCTGAAGCATGTACAGCAGGGATGTCCAACCTTTTAGCTTCCCTGGGCCACATTGGAAGATGACGAGTTGGTTTGGGCCGCACATAAAATACATTAACACTAATGATAGCTGATCATCCAAAAAAACATAGTTAACATATTAAACTTACTTGGAAATGAAGTTAGTAAGAGTTAGGAAACCTGTTGCAGAATCATGATTAAAGCAGTAGTCCCATTACCAGCTGCAATTTAACTTACCTGCATCTGCCCCTTAATGGGGTTCGGGGAATTAAATGCCAAAAACTTTTTTCCTCTCTTTCTGCACCCATGAATATTTTTTTTATTGACCAGTTTGAAATGGTCACCGATATAGGTAGCATCAGGAGGACTAATAGAGATCTACAGAGATTTAAAGATATGGTGGCGGGAAAAATGGCTCATGGAGCAGCCTCCGTTCAGGGTAACAGTGGGTGATAATTTCACCCTACTCAGCACTGCACATTTAAAATGGTTTAAAATATTAAAAATACAATTATCTTTTAATACTTATATTAGATACATACAGAGAACACAGCAAGTTCATAATTGCATGGTGCAGCAAGTCCAAATTCAGAGTAACAACAATAAGATACTGGATAATCTTTCACTGCTGCTGATAGTTCGCGCGGGTGACTCCTCTGTGCTGCGCTACGCAGTGGATGTCGGGTGTGATGACGTCACCCCCGACATTCACTGCGAGCACCGCACGGAGGAGGAGACCAGGGAGGGAGCTGGAGCGCCAGCTGACGTGACCGCAAGGTAAGTATTTTCTTTTTTTTTTTGCAGGATATTTTTTCCATTAACAGCGCTGCCCCCTTGCCACAACCGCTGGGCCACATTTACAGGTGGGCTGGGCCGCATGCTAGTTACCACCTCTTGCTTAAATTGGTGGCAGGGCAAGTTAAACTGCTCTTGGAGCTGCTGTAATCTCCTACATGCTGTGGCAGAATGCCTGAAATGGCCTGAAATTTTACGTGCCACCGAAAGCATCTCCTGCACCTCACGGTTATTTTGTAGGAAGCTCTGCACCACCAAGTTGATGGTGTGAGCAAAACAGGGAATGTGTTGGAAATCACCCAGCTGTAATGCTCACTATATTGTTGGCGTTATCAGAAATGACATATCCTAGGGAGAGTCCAAGTGGTATAAGCCATGTATCAATCACATCTCTTAGTTTGCGTAACAAATTGTCAGCTGTATGCCTGTTAGTGAAGCCGGTGATACAAAGAGTGGCCTGCCTGTGACAAATGTTACGTAGTGGTGTAAATGCTGCTGCTGTTCCTGCTGGTGAAGGTGAATGACCAACCCAGTGGGCTGTCACAGTCATATAGTCTTTGCTTTGGCCACTTCCACTTGTCCACATATCTGTGATTAAGTTGACAGTGGGCAGAATGGCATTTTTCAGCGCAATCTCTACATTTGTACACACTTTTTGGTATAGTTGCGGAATAGCTTTACGGGAAAAATGGTGTCGCAATGGAATTCTGTAACGCGGACACAAAACCTCAATTAACTGTGAAAAAACAGCTGCGTTTATTGTGGAGATTGGACACAGATCTAACACTAACATTGCAGCCATGGCATCTGTGATTCGCTTGGCGACTGGGTGACTGCTGTAATATTTGTTTCCCCTAACAAATGATTGTTTCACAGTTAATTGCTGAAATGTAGGACTGCTCATTTTCTTGACCTGCCTCTGGGCTGACGACTCACCCCCAGCAGCAGCAACAGTAGAAGCAGCAGTGGGACTAACGCTTTCTTCAGAGGAATCAATAATAGTGCAGGAGTCATCCAACCTTAATAAGTGGGATGCCGGGCTAACTCCGAGCGCTACTGAGGATATTGATGAGGATGGTGTGGTGGGTGTATTTTGTAGCTGTCGGTGACCGGAGGGTCTTAGCTGATGATGGAGTGCTTGTAATTTTTTGGGAAGAACTTTCAGCTTTTCCCAACACTTTGCCATGAACTCTCGTTAAATGGCGTAACATAGACGAGGTTCCAAGATGGTTAAGGTCCCTCCCTCAACTGACTGTGGCTTCACATAGACTACAAATGGCTATACAATTGTTGTCTGTATTGGGGTAGAAATAATTCCACACATAAGAAGTGGATTTTTTTGTTTTATGCCTAGGCATGACAATGGCCTTTTTCTTGTCACGTGCCAGAACTGCTGCCACTGGTGCAGGACTTACACAAACAACCTCATCCTCATCAAAATCCTCATTAGTGCCCTCGTCGCCTACACAAATCTCCCACTCATCCTCTCCTAATTCCAAAGTGGCATCCTCAATTTGTGTATCACCAGCTACACTCTGGCTATTAAGGCACACATCAGCAGAATGCTCATGATTAGACATCCCACTGTTGGTTGGACTCTCCACAGGGATTGGTGTCATTTGTGAATCAGAGCAAACATTATCCTCTAATGCCTTACGGTTATCTTGCAGCTCGGCTTTGACGCGTAACAGTAGTTGTGCACCAATTGTAGGCTCGGTAACTTTTTGGGATCTGCCACTAATAGAGAAAGGTGAAGGCCTCATTCTCTCTTTGCCACTGCGTGTGTAGAGTGGCATGGTGGCAATTTTTTTTTTTTATCGGCACTTAAATTTTGATCAGTTACACTTTTTTTTCGCTTCAACAGTCATTTTTTTTTTGGTGTGTTTTTTGGACTGATTTCGAAACACTGTGTAGCTTGACATCGCCTTGCCCAGATGACGTACTGGGAACACTACCATCGGGACTGGTGACAGAACCTGGTTCCTCATTCTGCTCATATGTGGACTGCTTTGAATCCATTCTGAGCCCAAAGAACTTGTAGTGCTAAAAATTATTTGGTAGATACTGCTGACAGATAGTAATTTTGGCAGCCAGAAATATTTAGGCAAAATAATGAGGGACACCCAAAAAGCACTTTGAGTGCCAAATATTGAAAAAAAACAAAAAAAACCTTCTCTGTTCTCTAGCGATTTTTGTCAGCACAATTGGAATCAGAATATTGTATTCTCTGTCCCTGCTCTAATCAGCCTGTGACTACACTCTCTCCCTCTGTCAAATGGCAATGGATTACTGTGGAGGCGTGTATTTATAATCGTCAAGTATCGCGAGAACGGAGTCCCGAGATCCGACGACGTCACAATGACGTCCGGCCTCGATTTGGATTCCGAGCGGTCGGGAGAGTACCGAGCCTGCTCGGCTCGGTACTCGGATACCCAAAGTTCGGGTGGGTTTGGTTCTCGGGGAACCGAGCCAGCCCATCTTTACTCCTTAATAAACATTCTCTATTAAACTTGTCTCTTGTATCTTTATACAACGCTTCCATCCAAATTGTAAGTGCTCTGGAAACAGAGGCTGCTGTTACCCACACAGGGGCGCACGCAGGATTTTTAGGGGGGGTGGGGTTTCCCCCCTTCCTAAAAACCCCCAAAAAAAACACGCGAGACAGCTCCGTTTCGGCAGCACTGCACTATACAGCAGCCGCGGCACCACCTGTTCAATGTATTAGGCTTTCTAATTAACATTGTACAGGTGACACCTCCTTAAAATAGCAGGTTAAGAACAGTAAACTTAACCGGCAGCTTGAAAGTGACGTCATCGTTACCTGCTGGCTTCTTCATTCTTCGACAGGGTTTCCGGGCACTGTTTTTCCAGCTGTCAGTATTACTAGTGTGCCAGTGAATACACCTTCGTTGTATTCTTGTCGGCGTATCTGGTATTGGCGAGCTGGTCATCGTAAAAAGGTATCCCACCCGAAATATTACAAGATGGATTAAGTAATGTAACACACAACTTTCATGTACAGCATTACATAAAATATGTGCGCTATATAAAAAAAAAATGAACAATATTATTATAGAAAATTAAAAAGCACTAAAATATATTTTACAGGACATAAACTGCCTAAAATGATGCAGTGAAACAACAAGACAACAGTCATGTATAGCAGAAATCCCAGTTATATAACTGAATTGACTGGGTTTTGGAGAAGTAAGAATACTAACTTAAAGACATCCAATTATAAAAATCTAGACATGAATAGATCAATAGGTTGCGATGTGTAAAAAAGTATAAACAGAGTAAATAAGGGATCAGATTAATCCAAGCAAATATCTGGCTGTTGCTCTTGGTACCCTAACAATGTAAGATAGTTTCATTGTCCCATAGGTCATTTTTTAACGAACAATGTATTTAATTCTATTTACTTCACCTCAGTCTACAAATTACTTATTTTGTAGTGTACTACATGCTCTTTTTTTAGACTTACAAAAAGATTTAGGAAAATTTTATATATTGTGGGTCATGTAAAATAAGATTTATATCACCTCCCAACATTTATCTTTCATATTTCTTTCTGGCTAGAGGCCAATATAAATCACATTATTAGCAGTACTATAAGTCCTATGGTAAGTGGTACATAAAGATACATTCTACATGCTCACCCTTTTACTGATGGGAACAGAAGACGTCTGTCAGAGTAGTTAACAATAGCATAGGGCTCATAGTATTGTTCAAAAACAAATACCAAGCCAGAGACTTAAACTAGACATCTAGTAAGCATAAATTAAATAGTAATACAGGGTTTAAACTGTTACTTTTATCACATATTAAAATCATTTTATTAAAGTAATTTAGTTATAGTTTTTTGTTGTTTTTTTACTTGTTTTCTCAGACCTGCTCCATGCCCCTGTGACATACATGTAAATATGCAAAGTCACAGATCCGTTTATACAACACTAGAAAGCAAGCCCAAAGTAAGATCATATTTCAACGTCACCCACACATTCTGGAGACTCGGCCTCATACTGGGACTTACAATTTTCTCATGTAATGTCATGACTTTTTCTTACAGTTTTTTTTTCATCCCCCTGATTCTGTGGTGTGTCAGTTATTTATCCCCAGCTGCTGTAGGAAAACATCCAAAAATCACACATAGATCTAAGAACATTCAGCCTTGCAGATTAATATAGAAGCTAGTACCAAAGCTGTGAGGTGGGTGCTATCTGGATCCCCCCCTTCTAAATAAGCCCCTTCACAACTAAGTTTTATTATGATTGGCTAGCTTCATACTTTCAAATGGTTGGAATTCTGTTTTAAGTTCTATATTTTGGATGTCAAGAAGCGGTGTCCACCCTCCCCATGTAACCCTTCTAAATATCCCATGTTGAACAACCCCCCCTGCTATTTTCTGTATTCCTTCATTTTCTAAACATTTCTCAAGAAATATTATTGATGATAAAGTTGTGAGTTGCTTCTGTACATTGCCAGGTTGTAGATCCACATTAGACATTCAAAAAGCTAATATAACAGTTTATGGTCTAGAGGCAGCACGACTGCACAGTTGCTTAGTGGTTAGCACTTCTGCCTCACAGCACTGGGGATAAGAGTTCGATTCCCGACCATGGCCTTATCTGTGGAGACAAATGTCAGGTCTAGATTGTAAAGATGAAGCTCAGATAGGCATTACAGGAATGGCACTACTGTATATAATATGTGTTACATTATATACTGGAGCTAGGAGAACTTTGCAGCCAACTCTGTTGCCAGTAATCAGTCACATACGCTCCCACTGCATCTGTTATGTACTGTTTACCTATGTCATTGTATGGTTTACAAGCAGCTGAAAGGAATTTGAGAACATTGAAGCAAAGCTGGAAATAATCAGATGTTACTGAAATCTCTCTGTTCAAGTACATACCTTTTGGAGCATCCTAATTATTTTGCTTGTATTATCAAACCTCATCCTACTTTGTAGTTAGTAATTCTGGAGTGACCAACTAACCTCAATAACTATTTTTTGCTTTTGCAATCCCAAATATTTCTTCACCATAATCTAGGACCATGTGACGAAATTTGCCATAAAATCCACCTTCTACTTCCTTGTGAGTGTGACAAATCAAAGTATTCACTCCCTAAGCGTCTCCATAATTTTTTCAAGGCACCCCTAAGCCATAATAATTACCAAGTAGTCCCCCCCACCTTGCTTACCACTGGCCCTGGCCACAACACCCCAGGGAGCCACGGCGCACAGTTTGGGAACCACTATCATAGACATTAGCTGTACCTGCAACTTTACAAAGTAGTCGTATAGTACTTTTTTATTTCCAGTTCTATTCTCTACAAAAAAAACAAAAAACATATCCTGAACAGAGATTAATTCAAGGATACCGACAAAACATTGGTCGCTACTTTCACTCCAAGCTGCAAGAGACACGTGATATCGAGTGCAGTGATAAACCAATATACATTTAGAAGGTAGCATCTTACAGAAGAACACAAAGTATTTCACACTTTTTACTAATGAGTAAATCCTTTGTCCCATACTACGCAAAGTAAAATCATTGCAACTTTTATAGGTAAAGCTATAAAAATAAAACACATTTACAGAAGAAACCAGGAGATAAAATGTTGAACGATACAACAGATGGTTTACACTGTTGCCTGTGGATAAAACTTACAGCAAATGCTGTCATATACAAGTGGTCCAAAAGAAAGGACTAAATCAAAGATTTGGCTACATGAGTTGGAACTTTGCACACACCAGGGTAACTTTTGCCAGAAGCCAATTAACCTACAAATAATGTCTTGAAGAGTTGGAGGACATCCCTGCAAACACGGCGAGAGCATACAAATTCCACACCAATAGGGCCCTGTCGGAATTAAATCCATACAGCAATGTTCGCTACTGTGGGACCCCTAACAACATTAGGGGGGTATATTTACTAAGTGGCGGATCAGACGAACAGCCGGTTTGCTGTTATTTTTTTTAAAACGGCAATTTTATTGTCCATCGGGCTTTGTCTTTAATAAAATTGCTGTTTAAAAAAAAAGAAAAAGAAAAAAAGAAAAAGTAACAGCAAAGCGCCGAGAAGGAATCGCTGCTCAGTAAATATACCCCTAAGAGTCATTACACGACTCTATTTAATTTTCACCTTACAGAAGTTTATTAGTGTTGAATGTGTATACTATTGCTACTATAACACCGTGAGATTATTTCTCAGTACTTATATATCACCCGTTTATCCTTGTATTGATCAGTAACTGTTTATTGAATCTTTATGTAGTTTATTACAAACAAATGCTTAGATTATATCTGGAATAAGCAATCCAATGGTTATCAGGACATAAAAGATGGCAATGTACATGAGATACCGTGTGACAGATAGCAGTAAATATTTCCACCAACAAGAGACATATTTGTAGGATATTTCTTCATGTGGGGGATAACATGAGCAGATGTGTGCAATCTCAAAGAGCAAGGTGATCCCAAGAGGATAACGTGGACTAATCACTAATCCCAGGAATGTTCCAACGTAGGCCATGGGGTGTTACACTTTAATGCATTACACACAGGTCATATTACAGCTGCAGACAGGACTATGCTATGACTCATGCAAACTAAACTCAGGCTGCCAGGTACCAAGTGATAGCCCAAAAGGGACCAATTATCAGATAATTGCACTGGAGAAGATAAAAACATAGGAATCGTGATGAAAGTCCTTTTCACCAACAACTGCAGTTTTATTTTGTTGTTTTGCATTTCTTAAATTGTGCCACTTATTAGGCAACATAATATGTTCTGCTCATCATTATCCTATACCTGCTTTATGGCTATTTCTGGGCTATGACTTTGCTGCACCATGTCTTCATGTTCAGGTCGGTCATGAAAGCTGTAATTTAGGATCAGCAGCGCAGTAACCAAAGTAATGACAAGTGAGAGTCCATCCAATACCTGAGCAGTACGAATACTACAATAAACAATTTTACATAACATCCTTATCCTTGATGACTGGTGATAGAGGGTGACATTATGTATGGTGTTCATTTTAGGACATACCTCATCCATGCCAAAGATAATAAATATTTCACAATATTTTACACTTTGTTTAAAGCTGCAGCTGAATTTCACAAACCTACTAGTAGGGCAGCTTTAGCTTCTCTGCTTCATTCATCACTCCATTATAAATGTAGTGTCAGTCACTGCCTTTCTGTATCAGTCAGCAGCAATAAGCAACAATATACTGTACCCCATACTGAAAATTACTATATATTATAAGCTCTGATCGTCATATTCTGTATATATTTTATATGGTCGTTAAACACTTCTGATACCTTTATAGTAGGGAGAAATATATAATATACACTCCCCCTCTCACACACAAACATATTCAAATATTTGTCTCACACACAGTTGATACACAAATTGATAGAATGATTGCATTATTCCAACTCACCAGGACGCTGGAAATTAAATAGTTTTTATTTTTATTAAAGAAAAAGGTAAATAGACATTGCAGTTTTGCATATAAAATATTTTTAGGGGGAATTCAGATGTTATGAAAAGTTCCAACAAGAGAAAAAACAAAAATTTCTCCCCGAAAATTGCTTAACCACTATTTACAGTAAAGACAAAACTTGTCTGCTCAATTCCTGCTGTATCTACGCGAGCACCAGAATTTGCAAGGAACAGCACTCGTGGTCAGGTTCAGCCATGTGCTGCCTCACAAGAAAGAACTAATCTCATGTCAGCCTTGTGACTGTAATTCAGTACTTTAATACTTAACCAGATCATAAGACAGGATTCAAATTGTCTCCGACACCTGGAAAGGTAACACTTGACTGTATAAATGAACTGGAGGGTCCGAATGATTAAGACACACTAAGTCTCCAAGGCAATGAGAGCGAAGGAAAGCCTACGTTCCTAGTTCCTCTGTAAACATCCTCACTCCTGATGACTGTACCACTTCTATTGTTTGCCAGGAGTAACATCTGTGTAATCTTTCAGTACACCCGCCAAGTGGTCATTGTGAGTCTTAAATCTCCGCTTCTTCTGTGACATCGACTTCTTCCTCTTATGCACTGGTACCTAAAAACATAAGGAGATTTCTCAGACACATATGTCATGGAATAAGCAGTCTGTGAGCATTTAGAAGTAACTTGGCTATATATTATCAACATACAACTCACTGACCAGCTCTCACTATTAAACAGGTCCATCCACACACTGTGCAACTTAAACTATATAGCTGAACAACCAGATCTGTGAGCAATTTGGTGCCACACGTGTTTTAGTGATGGGAGGAACCGGTTGACCTGATTTTCCATTCAGGGCACTTACTTCGGATTTTGATTGCTCAAGAACAATTTATTAAAGAACAACATACTGTGTAATGAATGGGAATTTGGCTGAAGACACATCTATAGTCACACAGTATGACACTTTATTCTATTATGGTCACCGTCATTGCAATTACAAAAGAATCTGCACTTACACATAATACTGGAATAACTTTTTTTTTTTTTTTTCTTCCAAACACAAGGACTAAAATCCGGACTGTTTAGTAATTAGTTTAACTGTCCCAGTAATGTGACTCATGTGTGATTTGTAGCCTTGGTTGATCCTCCACCTTTGTACACAAGCCTGGCTTCTCGAATGTAATGATTTCCAACATTGGTATTTGTATTTGACACATTAATGGATAAGGTGAAGGATGTGTTTTATCATTTATGGACAATAATAATGTTAATAGCCAAGAGAGACAGTTTTGATGATTTTATTGATAGCACATATCTTACATAGCTCAAGACCTACCGGTTTCTTTGGTCCCGATTCCTGCATGGAGGAAATGCCCTGTCTCTTCAGATACTCCTCAATCTTCTCATCATCCATGGAGTCTACTGGGACACTCCTCCACAGCTTCTGAAATTCTAAGTCCATAAAACAGCAGATTACACCAGTGTCATAGGTCACTATATTCTATAATCCTATCTGTGATGGATGCACTGAATATATAGAGCAACCCTTGGACCTGCTTTGCAGCTATGTATCAGCCACTTGGCTTTGCTACTTGTATTTGGCAAAATAAGAATATTGCTCCTCTTTCCCAGGAAATTTCTATACTTGCAATTTTTGCATGTCGACATGTGATAAAGGCTAAACGTTGTATATTTTAAGTAAATAATTGATTTTATTTGTTAAAGGTTTTGCGTTATTCCGTCTGCCCATCTACTTATATGTATATAGCATTAGAACATTACATTTAAGAAACAATTTTCCAATCTACTTGTGGTGGCCATTGCAATGTAGTGCAAGAGGTTTTGTACAGGAATCTGCACATATGGAGTCAGTACCTAAAGGAAGAACAAGGACATGATCACAATTGCTGGACTCGAACAATAAAATAACGTGGACGATGTGGCAGCTCAGGTCAGAGTTGTTGACAATCCAGTATCTGCTAGAGCGCACACAACACATGGTAGGTGAAGCAGTTGGCATAGTTATGAATTGTGAGCTATGCGTGTTGACAGTCTATGTGCTACGCTGCTGTTTAGGAATGAAGGGAGAGTAAATAGTGCCAGACGCTGCTTTGAGATGGTATTCCTGGTATTCCAGGCCTTAGTTAAGGGAGGAGATGAGCAACAGGAAACTAAAACTGTTGTAACCACAACCCTGGTATAATTGATCAGTACTCTTCATTTTGTATATGCAGCCAAGTGCTATACAAAAATGACAGCTCCATGATGCTCACACTTTCCAGGAATGTTGCCCTTGTACAGTCATTAGGCCTCAACAATACATTTTATGCAATGGTAACTTTGGTGCAAAATTTCAAAGGTTATCTGTGAAATACTCTTCACTAAAGCAGAACAAGTGATCCTACAATTTCCCAGTCATGAGTTAAGGCAGCGGTTCCCAAAGTGTGCGCCGTGGCTCCCAGGGGTGCCACTGCGCTGTCACAGGGGTGCCGTGGCCAGGAAAAAAAACAAAACAAAAAAAACCCCACTTACCAATCCAGCGGCTTCCAGCACCCAGCATTCTCCTCACTTCTCAATGAATGTCGGGCGTGACGTCATCACGCCCGTCATATTCATGGAGACGTGGCAGTAGAGAGGAGGATGCTTGGTCCCAGATGTCACCGGATTGGCAAGAAGACAAAAAAGAGAAGACAGACGAAACAGAGGAAAGAAGGCCAAGTATGGCAAGTGAAGAAACGAAGGGAAAATGGTGATAGGAAACAGCAATGGGGGGGGCACACAGTGCGAGCGTGAAGGGGGGGCACAGTGCAATGATACATGTTTTATATTGTTTGATCTTATTCCTCCTAATATTAGCTGTAAATTATTCTTTGACAGAAATATAATTATTCTTTTCCCTTGGATTTATGTGTATTATTTTTGCAAACAACTAAGTATTTCTGTCCTGACCTAAAACTTATTACGTTATTTTGACCCAACTATGGTACTGCTCGGTAATTATTTTGGAGGGGTGCCTTTGAAAAAAAAAAAAAAACTCTAAGGGTCCCGCGAACTGAAAAAGTTTGGGAACCACTGAGTTAAGGTATAAAGTATGGGTTAGATTTAAAAAAAAAAATGTATAGATTAATATAGCACAGGAATAAAAAATTACTTATAATATTTATATTGTTTTAATAACATTGCTATTTAATACACATTAGTATTTTTAAGAAAATTAAACCATAGCA
This sequence comes from Mixophyes fleayi, assembly GCF_038048845.1. Lineage (NCBI taxonomy): Eukaryota > Metazoa > Chordata > Amphibia > Anura > Limnodynastidae > Mixophyes > Mixophyes fleayi. The sequence goes on from NC_134402.1 coordinate 170,262,949, forward strand.
AAAATAAATATTCATTCTAAACTATCATTTATATATCAATTCTGCAACATCCAAATGAGGAAAGAAGAATATCGTGAGGCATCTGCTGCCACCCAGTGGACAAAGACATTATTTTTACCAGCTGCAAATACATTAAAGCACTATAGTCATAGTGACTAAGGGCCTAATGCAGATTTGGTCGCAAGACGGGCACAATTTATGCTAAAAAAAGCCAGACATAAGAATAATGTACTTATGCCCATATGTTGAACTGCACACATCTCAAGATCTGTGCAGCTCAGTACCAGTAGGATGTGAGCCTAGACTATGCCCGGCACACGTCACACACACACTTACGACTCACTTGCCCCCATATTTTTATCCATGTGTATTATGTGCAACAAACGCATTTGCTATTTGGCATCAATACACCTTAAAGAAATACTCTTTAATATAGCAGAAACAACTCCCCATGTTTTGCTTACACACGTACATAAAAGCATAATAAATGTCAGAGCAACAAAGACAAAAGTACCAATCAGCATCAGCAGTGCAATCGTACACAGCCAATCACAGATGGTTCGCTAGTGCTGGAGACATCATAATCACCATCTGATGTTTGGATTGCTTTCTCAGGAGTATAGGAGTCCTTTTCCTGGTCTACATCTGCTTGTAATTACATGAACATGTCCTGTACTGTACTCGCCTCTGCCTACCTTAGAAGCCCCGACCCACTGGCATGAGTGGCAGAGCCACTCAAATCTGCAATGGTGCATACCTGCTCCCACTTTCAAGTCATTTGCAGGAAAATCTTATTCAAGATGGTTATGCAAACTGGCGTACTACTAATTCTGCAGAAGCCCCAAGCCATTTATAAATATGTACATTTGTATTTATGTTACATTGTTTGCCCTTGATATTGGAATGTATATAGGATATGAAATGTGTTAAGGGAATCATACATGGCATGGTGCAAATAAAACAGTCAGGGTATTGTAGCTATAAAAAGGTTAGATTTTATAGACCGCTCAGCATACTGAATATATTATACTCCACATCCCAACACTACATGCACATGTAAGGCACATTTAAAATAATGTTGTGCATCCTTGTTTCTTTATAGGCTCTTAGTTATTTAATGTAAAGCTGAATAGGTCCTATATCTAATTTTATTTTTTAGACAATAACAAAGTATGACTTTTGAACCCACTTAGGTGTTAGAATTTAATTTGTGTCCTCTATGTCATTGTGTGTGTGTAGTTTTTACTTAAGGATCTTATTGGGAGAGGATGGACGACGCCCTTACCTTCATCTACTGTAAATTGGCAGCTTTTGTCATTGTAGAAAAGGATCTTCTTTTTGTCAGGTCTTGTCACAAAAACAATCTGGTCTCCCAGTGCCTTGTGGGAAATAAAGTAGATATTAAAAAAAAAATAGACAAAAAGGTGACATTTTATTACTGGCATCCCTCAAACACTATTTAATGGACAACAGATCATATTTTTAGTACTGTAAATAGAATACATCACATGAATATTATATTTTAAGATAAAATGCCTACAGACATAGACCTTACATAGTTCATGGGTTCCACCACATGCGCTCTTGAGTTTTCCAGTCCGTGGGTACAGAAGCAATAAGAAGGGCAGGGGCAAGTAACTGATTAGCAACCTCCTGACCGAGCTGTGACGCACAGGAGAACGTACATGAGAACTCTGAAGTCTGCTCTCTCGCATACAGACGGTTTCCCTTTGGGTGACGTCACATGGCAGTGCATGAATGCTAGAAAAGTTCCTAAGAAGAATCGCTCTCGCTCTGCTGAAATAGGTCACCATGGCAGTGACCGAGTGCTGATGAACACTGAGCCAGCTCTTAAGCATTAAATTACTGCATGAGACATCAGGCTCATCACCTAACTTACCAAAGGAAATAACAAGATGAGGAGACAGACTGTTCATCTTTACTTTCAATTCATTATTTTAAAGAAAAGACACTTTAATACAGAATAAGAATGTTTACCGATGAAAGGGTTAATAGAAGTTGAAATAAAAATAAGTGTGTAGCAGAAAAGGAAACGTCTAAAATAAATGAGTCTTTCCCGGACATGTCACAGTAGAACTCAGGTGTAACAGAGCATGCTTATAATGTCCTTTATGGCATCAAAACAAATGCTTTAATCAGTATTTTTAATGCTAGGTAACATATATGGGACTTTGTCCACGTGGTTACAATAACCCCATACCCACTAGCATTTGCACTTGCTGTTGGGAGTGTAAGTTGCATTGTGGTTCGTCGATAGCTCTGTCTACTTTAAAGTTTACTGCAGCTGAATTGAGTGTGCTCCACTGACCTCTTGGATTGCTAGTGCAAGCAGTCTGTAATCACTGCATATCAGACATGATTGTATATGACATGTGGTGTTCTGGGCATTTTGTTTTTTTTCAAAACATTTTTATTGAAGATATTCCTAGAATTTTAAGGCAATGCCAAGCGCCACTATGTCCTTCGTCTCATATAAAGCTGCAGTACTAATACAAGTGACCACCGCCTATTCTCTTCCAGGTCTTACAATAGATCATTTCTGCTGCCTTTAGGTGAAAATAGAGCACATTTTAAAGGAGATTTTAACAAACTAGTTTAATCGTTACCAATGTAATACAAAGAGATAAAGTCTGGGATTTCACTGTCACCCTCCCACGATGCAGTCATTACAAAGCTTGTAGGGAGCCAGACCACACGCAGATACAGTAAGATTGTTGGCCTGTTAAATGAACAATCGGATCTGTGCACAATGTGGCCCCAAGCAGATAGGGCCAAGTTATTAAATTTATACTGCACATATTACGCAGTACTTTACAGTAAATAAATGTGATGATTTGCATCAGTCCCTGCTGTCACAGTGGAGATTACACGCTAAACTAATTACCACACACTAACATTAACCTAACAGCACGTTTAAGGACTGTGGACGGAAACTCATGCAAAATACAGGGAGAGCATACAAATTACACAGATACTGTCCTAGTCAGAATGAGACCCATGGCCCGAGCGATGTGTCATTGAAGAGTTAGATATCGTGACTGCACAGATGTAAAACTAACCAAATACGTACACTTAAAATTTTCAATATATTTTCTAATGGGATCACTCATCATCATCATTTATTTATATAGCACCAGCAGATTCTATAGCGCTTTACAGGTATTGATAACTTCCTATTTGCCTGATCATATCAGATTTAGATCATTTAGAATTATCTAAAATGACCAGACAGACTGACCATACTGAAGACATGGTCTGCACTTGAATTACATTGCTTCATCAAATAAAGTTAATGGTCAGTGCTGACAAATATGAATTAGCCAGCAGAAGGATTCATGATTTTCTAAATCACTATTAATTAGGGTAAAGCAGTTAAAAAGAAAGGAATGAAATGCACTTTAAATTGAAGGCCATAATTACGCCATTTTCTGATCTATATTTATATAGTTGTATCCCTTAAGGAATTATTATTGTCATAACTATTTATTTATAAGGCACCACAGATTCCATAGTGTTGGATACAGAAGCAATTAATAAATAGATGGGGTAATACATATAAGTAGCACAGATGAGTGTGAGTAATGCTAAGGGGACTGACACAGAGTGCAGCAAAAGACACAACAGGACATATGAAGGAGTCAGACAGTGCACAGACGGGAGACAATAGGTAGAGAGGACCCTGCCCGCGAGAGCTTTCATTCTAGAGGGAGGAGTGGTGAGAGGCAGAAGGACCAACTGGGAAAAGATTGAGATTGCACGCGAGGAAGAGGTGGTGACGGATAGAATGGTTAGGACGTGGGAGGATAGGAAAGCTTGAAAAGGTAAGTTTTGACTGAGCGTTTGAAGGATTGAAGGTTTGGGATAGGGAGTTCCAAAGATTAGAGGCAGAAGGCTTGGAGGCGAGCATGGGAGGAGGTAAAGAAAGATGAATTGAGGCAGAGGTCAGAGACAGAATTTAAGAGGGTAGAGCAGCAATAATAGAAGAAGAGCTATATACTAACTTAGTGCCCACGGCAAAACATCCATGTACAGGTGATTTTTGTCTCAGAATATGGAGTTATTATGGTTGCATTTCTCTCCAGTGCACCATATTTGCTACTACTTGTAATGGAGGCTTCCTGCTATCCGCAGTGCTGTTTCACCTACTCTTATAGAGTACACTGTAAAGTATCAGCTATTCTAAAGCACGGAAATAGTGCAGTCACCTTTATCACCAATCTATAACCATTTCACACCGCCAAGCAAGCTACAGTCTCTGTCCACATACAAGTGTGGCTTGCACTGGCAGGCTACTGCAAAACAAAGTTTCCTGTGTGTATTTGTTAAATTAAAAAACAACAAAAAAAAAAAAAAAAAAAAAAATATCCCTCGCCCCTTGGATCCTGTCCCCATGCTCCTCTCCTCACTCACCTGGCATCCTCTCTGCTCCTCGCTTTAATACGAAAACAAGCTAAACACCAAATTATATAGAACTTTCCCTTTTCTATAGTGCATTTATTTATGAATGCTGAAAAACACAGGGGCGTATTCAATTGTGTATTTTAACGCGCTAAAACAAAAAAAAACGAGCGCTCTAAAAATATTACCGTTAATACGGTAATTACTCGCTAAATTTCATCTCGCAGCTCCCTGAGCAGCGAGCTGAAATTCAGCCCGCTGGCAGCGAGTAAGTACCGTATTAACTGTTTACGCGCGCAAAATTACCGTATAATATGAAGTTTTTTTCGAGCGCTCGTTTTTTTTTGTTTTAGCGCATTAAAAGAAACAATTGAATACCCCCCTTTGCATGCAAAAAAACAACCTAGGATAATATACATTGAACCCCATCCCCAAAAGAAAAACACTAATAACTGGAAGACAAATTTATAAACCCCCTGCACTATGTGTCACATTTTGCAGAACACTCCCAAAATGAACAATTGCACCGTACACCCCATTTCCATAGCTTGCAAGTTCAAATATGAACCAGGGGAGGTAAAATACATACTTTCCACTGCACGGTCTTGAAAATATAATGTATATCTCATACCTATACCCACCACAGACTGCTAAAGCTCCAGCCACCTCTTTAGAATTGTGTCCTAATGGGATCTGATACAAGTCAAAAAGCTGGGACTGCAGGAGTTTGAGTTAGTAACATAACTGCCCCTGTGTAACAACCAATACACAAAATGTATTTCCGCACTGCTTTCAAAAGGAAAATTATGCTCACACAAACATTTCCCTGGAACCTCTCCCAACCGCTTCAATGCTGTTCTACACTTTAACACGTCAAAGCTCCCCTGATCCCACCAGGATGTTACATGTATAGAAGTATGGCACAGCACTACAAGCACCTGTGTGGGATTACAACAGTGTCTGTATCATCAATAATTTATAAAGAGAATATGCGATGAAAGCATAGAATGGCGAACGTATATAAGGGTAATAAAAGAAACACTGGTCAGAAAGTCATCACTCATTGTGTGAAAATGAAATGGCAACCGAGAGGGTGTAGATACCTTAATAGCTTTCTGTGCGTTGGGAAGGCCTTCTTCTATGTCTTCCAGCAAGATGCCCCCTAGTCCTCTCTGATCATGCTTGTCCAGCAGCCTCAGAAGCGCCTTCTTGTCTTTTAAGTTATACTTGGGCTTGAAAGCATATCTACCATCACTGATTTCAATTTTAGGGTTGTTAACCAGAGCCTAAGAGAATAGAAAAGAAATTAAAAAGACAACGCAAAATTTGCAATTTTAGTAATTATTAGCACCAGTGACTCTTTTCATTATATTCTGCCTGATGAATACAAATAATAAAAAATGACACGAGAGATTCTTAATAGAGATAGCTAAAGCTCAAATCACTGCTCAGGAAACATTTGAAGATGTCATTAGAAGATCTATAGTTGTAGGGCTAACATGATCCTAAAAATGGCAATTATGGTCAGTGGTCTGAGATGGTGGTATAATGAGGGAGCGGTCTATCGGTGTGTGAAAATCCAGAAGGATTGACAGATACCTCTAATCGACAAAATCCAATAGTCTGAGTGGAAGAGATATACAAAAACTGGTAAAACGTGATGAGAATACAGGCATATTAATAGCACTGACATAGTAATGTTGTGTACTATATTAGCTATAATGAATTGGTATGTAAAAGGAGTGTGCTTAGGATCCATCTATACACACAGTATGTGTAAATAGTGGGATTTCCAGAGGGAAGATGTACTGGATTGAGAGAAGATAAACTTTTAATACAAAGCAAAAACAATGAAACATAACTGGCACAAAGCAGATAATTTATAGGTTTTAAGATCTCAAAAATACTCTAGATGTTTGTAAAAATCTAAATGGAGTTGGCATGTGCATCTAAAGGTCACCAGAAAGCAGTAGCAAATAAGAGAATAAGTCTCTTCCAACAAGCAGCTCATAATGACATCTACAGATCAAGAATGTGGTTTCCAAGTCAGTGCACAAGAGAGGAGAACCCAAGGTTCTTCCTGCACAAAGAGGGGCGAGTGGTCTACGCCTGCAGATTTCACATAACATAATTCATCCAGTATGGAAACATTTACAGTCAGATACACAGGCGTTTCCAACACACAAAAGCTTCTTCAAAGAACAGGTTTTCTAAAAGCAAAAAAGTTATTCAAATATGCAAATGTAATTTAATACAATTTATTTTGAATAAAAATGATAAAATCTGCATTTAATTAGGTCTGATTTTCTAAATTGTAAGACAAGAGATGTGTTTTTTTTTATATGAAACGCCTAATATGTACAGACATAATACAACTTTGAGCAAAAACATTCCTAACTAGATCAGAAGAGTCATTAGTATTTTGCTTGCAGGCAATTACTTCATATTAAGAAACGAACGATGAATAATATCTAGACCACAGTTCTCAGTTTAGTTTTCTACTGCGATATAAACATTTGATTACATTTCCTGTGACCGATCGGCAGTAAATGTAATAATTGGCATTAGGCTGGACCCTTACCTCAGACATGAGCCATTGTTTCTGTTTAATCCCAATGTCAAGGTGTTGTGTTTCATCCAAGATTTCCTCCAATGACAGTGGATGTGTGTCACCTCGCTGGTGTCGTGTCTGCAAAAATGGACATCTTAAAATTACAAAATGACATCTCAAAATTTGGAGCCATTTCTCCACCATGAGATAACTGTTAATTAACTTTGTACACTGCATCCGGCAAATCACTGATATAAATTGCATTCTTTTTCAGTTATCTTTTTACATCATGAAATATTGCTTATTGCACACATCTGCTGTGCCCTCTGCATTGGATACTATGAAATGTGAAATTAATAGTATCCAGAAGGGAGCTTATTGCTGTATTCAAACAAAGCTGCATATACATATACAAAATAGACACACAAATATTGATTTGATTTAGAATTCTCTTCTGTTCATTCACTTTGCATTCTGTTAATTGATAGTAGTTTATTTTTAACACTTCCAGTTTTGAAAGCATTCTTACTTTGCAGCATTTTTTCCCACACCTGTCTAAAACTTTTGCACAGAACTGTATATCATTGCAAATGTACTGATTTTTGTATTAGAAATGTATTGATTTCTGGTGCAGTAGGCATATGTTAGAGGTAATTTGTTTCGGGAACTGTCTGAAGAAAGGAAATCCCATGCTAATTAAGCTATTTTCATCTGTGAGTGAGCCTAAATACACAGCAGGGGGTTGTTACCTTTTATCCTGTCTTGTCAAAAAGATAGACGAACTACATTAATAATGCAACCAGCAAGTAATTTAGGAAATCACTGATTAATGTGAGAATATCACTGATCAAGACTAGAGAATATATTACATACTGATGCTAAATATCTGATGTATTATCTCAGACTTTGTGGTGCCAGCTAGGAGAAGGGCTGGGTTACCCCCTGCCAACATGTGTTTTAAAACGGTATATAGGAGCTGTATTTCGTATTTTAACTGCACGATACCATCTGTACTTGTGGATGACCACTAGTACCGCCAACTAATGTGTAATGATCCTTCCAAGGACCCCTTGAGCAAATGAACATCACTGCTTGAAGATTCTGTCTAACGCCTTTTGTCTGCTGTATCCTGTAACTAACAGTTAACAGCTTACACTTTAATCTGTTTCCCAGCTGTCCTGTGTTGAACCCAGCGTCCATGTCAATGGTCTTCCCGCTATCCTGATAAATAGTAAGCAGTCAGGAGGTACCAGACAACCCACAGCAAAGAGGCGGTGTAGCAGCTATACCAGCTACCCCAGAAGTGAGCGGATCTAGGCACCACAAAGGAGCCCAGTGGTTGCAGCAAGATTCTCTTACAACTACTGCGCAGTTGGCAAAGTGACACAAGTAGGAGTGGTCAATAACAGTCCATTATTGACTGAGAAAGAAACCCAGATAAACTGTGCAGGAAGAACAGCCTTTCATCCTTCTTCCCCCAACATACCGGGCGGTGAAGTAAGCCCATCCAGCCACAGATAGTGCCTAAACATTTACCATAGATGCCCAGCAAATGGATGCATAGCAAAAATACCAAGAGGCCTTTGCCATGAGGAGGCCGTTCAGGAGTGTGAATATTTTATATGTTTTCTGATCATCCCCCGTAATAACTTCCTTTTAGAAAAGGGTTTTTAAAATGAAGAAGTAAACATAACCAATTAAAAATTGCTTCCTGACTATCTTAATTTTCCATGTGAAAGCAAATTTTTCTGGCTGGCTTAAAATACTAATGTGTGATCAAATCTAAAACAAAAGCAGATTTGAAAAAAATGGGATGAGCCCATCATATAAATTACAAAAATATATTATATATATTTACCTTCATGTAGTTGACGATTTTCGCTAGAACCCCAAACTTGTAGTTAGAACTCCCAGAAAGGCTCTTTAGGTTAAATGACCCATTGCTGCCATCTGCCAAAGAAATACTAAGTTTAAATCACCAGAAAAATATTGAATTCTAATTTATAGAGCATTTTGGACATAAACCATAAACACTAAATTTTCTTTAAGCCATGTTCTACTTTTGTCTTTAAGCATATTGTTTGGAAGGAAGTCTATAACACATCAAGGTACCAGTCACATTTCTGCACTTGGGAGCAGACTCTGCAAACTAAAAAGTGTTCTGCAACATTTGGGGAGGCCGAATTTGCATATATTTCATGTGCATTTATAAAACACCAAATTATGGCTCAGACACAACAGTGCAACCAGTTTTGCAATGCAAAAACAAGTTTACATTTTGTGGAGCGAGATTACTGAAGAGAAAGGGGTATGAGAGGACACGTTTTAAAAGGGCATTTCTTTCCATGTGATGGGGCACAAAGCCCTTTACACTTTGCAAAAGCAATTTATCTTTACACTAACTCAGAGCGAGATGAAATCAGGGGGTATATTTACTAAACAGAGTTTGAAAAAGTGGAAATGTTACCTATAGCAAGCAATCAGATTCTAGTTATTTATTTAGTACATTTTACATAATGACAGCTAGCATCTGATTGGTTGCTATAGACAACATCTACCCTTTTTCAAACCTGCAGTTTAGTAAATATACCCCCAGGTCTCATCCTATAGGTTTAATGGGATGCAGTGGAAAGCACTTCAAAGCAATATCCTACTTTTAGGCTGTCAAATCCAAGTCGTTTTAAAACGAGCATCTAGTGTTCATCATAAATGACATCCACTCTTAACAAAACTGTAAAAATATCATTTAGGAATGTTAGATCTGAGCTTCTCTAGTTTGGTCAATGGGAACATTGTATTTTAAATTAAATATTTAAAATTACAATATTCTGTCATGCATGTCAATAAACCCTAAACAAAATAGCCAAAAGTAACTTGGAGACTATTTGAATACACAGACTAGTAGACAAACCACAAAATACTGAATGAACCCTTCATTTTTTATAAATCTATTTGTTTTATAAAATAAATGACACAAGAATACATATGTACTAAAAATCTGAAGCCCAGTTCTCCCTGTACACAAGTTAACCAAGCATAATTTAAAAGGGGGTCGAGTAGAAACCACAACCCCCCAGAAAAGCAGCACAGACACAGCAAGCTTCCCTGCTCTCTGGGTGGAGGGATGGGATGCTAATGAGGCTATGTAACAGTCTGCTAGCTGCATTCTGCACTGTCCAATGGTAGACAAGCTCTGTCTCAGCTACACTGTGCTGAGCAATCCAGACAACAGACCCTGGAAGCTTCTCATACAAGGAGGTAGGTTGATGAAAAGAAATACACATCTTTGCATTTCTGCCATTGCCACAATTCTGGTTAAAATCTTTAGCAGCCTGTTCCCTTGGCTGCAGTGTGACTGTGTTGTGGAGAAGGGTAAATGAAATATGTAGCTTGCAGTCGGAATGATGACCCTTTCTTCCCCAGCATGGCTCACGCCCCGTTCAGTCAGGCATTCAAACATCTCAACATATGCAGGCTTTAGAGTTCATCATACATGCAATAGAGATGTATAAAATAGAGGACTGAAAGATCTCCCTCAGCTGACAGCGGATTTGCAGCACTGATGAGGTTTTAGATTTCCACATACAACATGATACAGCTTGTAATTACATTTAGGTCTTCTATTTAGACTGGTTGCTTTTTGGTTGTTGATAGCATCTCTAAGCCATCACATGTAAAGGTTGTTATATCACTGACAGTCTGTATTTAAAACTACATGCACACTGCAAAGCACAAAAATATATGGTTTGTAAGGTGGGTCAGCGAATAAAACCAATCAATGGTAGATACAGATATATACCTGGCAGACAAGGGAGACTATTCTATGTCCTTAAATCCTATGTGATGTTGTACTATAGCAGGTTATGTATCACTTTGACGTTGACAAATTGCTATTGTATCCACACTCCCCAGTGAGCCTAATGGTAGGGTCTTATCAAATGGGCAGGGTATTACAGAGGAAACCTCTGAAAAATGCTTCTTCCCGAGTCATAACATGGAACATATGGGGCACGATCTTAGACAAGGTACCACTACCAACAGAAAGTTACACTGTCATACACCATGGTTTGTTGTTACACCAGGCCTTACAATGTGGAACAGCAGTGAGGATTAGTCAACTCTTAGATGTGAAAGTACCATCAAAAAGATTAATTGGAAGAAGGACATAAATGTATTAGTATGAAAGAATATATATATATATATATATATATATATATATATATATATAGAAAACCTTAAGCTAAGAGCTGTATGCATTTGAATGTATATTTTCCTGTTCTTTAAATTTTGTATCTTTGTCAACTCAAGATTAGTGTGTTTAGTTAATATTACTCTGTTATTTCATGACTTCTGCATGTGATTTGAAGAGCCTTGTTTGTATTATCAAATTATTTATTAGTCAGTTATGGCATATACATGACATAAGCATTTCATAGTGTACAACATTCTAGGGCTAATGTAAGCCCTGATGCCTCACCAAGTCTGTGTGCATCTAGATTCAGATCAATATACTATTTAACACAGTTAGCAATGTTGAATAAAACAGCACCATCAAGGAAATAAATAATTAAAAATCACTGGATAGGGTCATCCAAATAATGCATTCAAACAATTATACTTGGAGATGCAATTTAGTCCACTTTGTATCCAACTAATAAATTTCGCCAGGCATTTCATAGACGGACCCAGCCTAAGTGTTATGTCTTCTTATCACAGTTTTGGGTATGATCATCACATAGCCAAATTGAAATGACATTTTGCTCATGGTAACATACTGTGTTTTTTTTTTTTGTTTTTTTTTTCATTTTAGGTTGCTTATCCCCAAAACTGTGCATAAGGCATATTTATGTTTAAACATAGCTTAAAGTAGAAAATTTTTGTTATCCATTTTGTGCAGATACTTTTGCGGGGGAGAAAAACTTTTAGGCCATCTATACCCAAGGTAGTCTAAGCCAGGCTAACTAAACGAATGGATCAGGACACCAGAATTATTATTACTGTTTATTTATATAGCGTAAATCATATTATATTGCCAGAAGGTGAGACCTAATGGTTATGCAAGACTATGAAGCACAATGGACCTGCACACACAGCAAATATAAAAAAAACATTTTTTTTATTTTTTAACATTAAAAAGGACCATATTTTATATTCAAATGCACTTTACTTAGGAAAAATATTACAAAATCCATTCATGATATTGTCTCTTTCTGGCAAACCATCTTTATACACAGTGTCTCCAGTGACTGTTCTGCTATTAAGTAGGGCAATTATATATGTTAATTAACCGTCTCTGTCACATTGCCTCCTGCATCTGTATGGGCAGCATTCCTGTGACAAGTAAAAATCATTCTGCCCCAAGGGGCAAGTAACATGGGTGGGGGATGGGAGGGCAGGGAGACAGTTCTTTGCTTTGATTTTCTAGTCCATGCTCTGAAAACAAATTTACCACATGTTTCCTATTTTAGAGGGCAGTGCATGGAACGCTTTCTGAGTATAGCACTGACAAGAATCCAACATATCAGCTTTATTCTCTGGAGGCCCAATGGAAATAACATGCATTATTGCTGCCTAATGGAGCTATAGAAAACACTGTGATATAGTAATGCTTGCAAAGACTCAAAAAGGATGCTAGAAAAACAGCACTGCTTTGGACTGACATGACACTGTATACAAAACATAGTGAATATTGATACTTGTATTGAAAAATTACCAGATATTCACTTTATCATCATCATCAGCAGCTATATATATAGCGCCACTGATTCCGCAGCGCTTTACAGAGAACTCACTCACATCAGTCCCTGCCCCATTGGAGCTTACAGTCTAAATTCCCTAACACACACATAGACAGACAGACAGACAGAGACTAGAGTCAATTTGAAAGTAGCCAATTGACCTACTAGTATGTTTTTGGAATGTGGGAGGAAACCGGAGCACCGGTTTATATTGTTATTTATATTTTATTACAAAACCTGAACCAGTTTTTAGTTTTGGTTCTTCATTCTGATACATGGATAGCAGTGGAACCGTATCGGACAGCTTTTTCACACCTATATGGATTTTACAGCCGTATTAATAATAATGGTGCCAATAGTGATAGCCTACTACACTGTACTCATTAATATAATTAATAAATGACTATATAGAACAGTATTTTAAAGAGAAGGGGGGGGGGGGGTTGTAGTTAAATGATTTTCTAATTTCAATTTCCAGCCAGATCCCCAAGATCTTCCAGAATGCTTTCACAGGGCAGTTCCAGTAATCAGAATGTCAATGTGCTATTTTGCATGATTAAGCCAGAAAATTAGGCACACACAGAAAAAAGTGTTGTGCATCCACATATTTTGCAGTTTGAAAATTACATTTTAAGTATTTTATAGGAATTACTCCAAAAAGTGTCCCTTACCTGGACATGCAGTTGTATGAAAAATAAAAATCTGCATTAAATATGAAATGGCAAATTTAGTGGCAACAGACAAAGCAGAACAAGGTTCAATGATCTGAGGAACATGCACTAGGGAAAATAATGAGTTACAAGCGAAGGTACGGTGTAATACAATGCTGTTATGTAAGAACATGGGTGATTAAGATGTCTGCTAGGCCCCTAAATAATTAATCTCTGAAGGTAATGTTAAGTTCAGAGATGTTATTGCTGTTAAGCAAGAAGTTGCGGTTTAGCTTAAAAAAAACAAAAAAACACAACGTTACAGCACTCTTTAAAAAATGACATGCAAGACCATAGCTTGCAGTTACAAGCACAATTAATGAAAACAAACTTCATTTTCGAGAACAAGCTGAAAATTCAAAGCACTTAGCCTGAAAGCTCTAAAATGTATCGCAATGTACAAATAATTATACGTAGGATAAAAAAAACACAACACCCCAAAAAAACAAAACACACACACACACACAATTCAGTGATCCATCCAATTAAAAGCCCGCGAGCACCACTAATTATGAGAAGGGATAGAGCAGTCGTTGCAAAAAGAATATACTTTTTTTATTTCTCAAAAAAGCATTGCTTAAGAGGCTTTATAAGTAATTAATGATTCAAAATGGTTTCACATAATTTTAATTTACTTAGACATTAACACTCCTGATACCCATAGATTAATAGGATAGTATTAGTGTGCATCTCCCCGTTTAGTGGCTTTGGCAGCCAAGAGGAAGAATGATGTGGCTCTTATTTATTTCATGAGTCACTGGTGCACGGGATTTTGTGCAATTAATGTAATACAATGCCCATGTATATGCAGCTTTGGGTATGCAGGACCAGGTAAATATAGGATATTACTTGGTTACAGCATCTAAGACCGTACAGATTTATTTACCCCACTTTGACGATGGTTCTCGCCCCCCATGGAGGACAATGACCGTTTTCTCAAATTTTGCACACAGGAAAATGTGGTTCAAAGAGTAGAACAGTCTTTATCAACTAAGATGAGAACAGTTTAGGGCAGCAATTGAGAGACAAACACATAAAATGAAAAACCTTAACAGTGTGGCATAGGAGTAACAGAGACTCAACAGCAACAGTATATGGCTTCAGAGACTGGCAGGGTTTGTTCAGTATGCCATTACTTGGGAGGGACACAGTGCCAATCAATGGCTCCTGCCTCTATATGCTGTAAAGAGTGGTATGTGAAATAAACCACACACTTAAATATTGCTTCATTTCTATTTAATGTGTAATGGTCAGGCCCATTTTAATCCAGTTACTTGTAACACAATGCTTAAATTTACAGCATACAGTTATTTTAATGATGGATTCCAGTCTGTAACCCTGTGAGCTTCGAGGAATGTATAGCCATTATATTAAGAATGCATATGAAATGTTTCCATTTGGTTGATCTTTAGTGTCAGTGGCATACTGATTAAATATCAAGAATGTAGTATGTTTTAAGACTAACAGCCCTTATGAACCAGCAGTAGTACACATTGTAAGGCCATGTGTTGCTAGCTGTAGGTTTTAGTTACTGTACATTGACAATAGTGCATACATTACAAGAAAAGTACAATTTGTCATAACAACCTGAAGTCCCCAATGATGCAACGATTTAAATTGGCTTGTGGAGCCTAGACATCAGGGTGAGCAGGTTGTGTCTTAAACGTCATTTCTGAGAAATATTAGTTAGTGCAGACATAGTAATGGCAATATTCCAGCTGCCAACATGTCCTGGTATTATAACTTTCTGGAGCAAATTAGGGCAGCTGCAAAAACAAGATTTAAGTTTATTTTGTCCTTCACAGCCATAAATTCATACATTGGAAAACTTTTTAGTGTAAAGTTATACACAAACTTATCTTGTGGAGCAACGGTCATTTCACAAAACCGTATACATAGCCCTATTTATTTCTAAAAAAATTTAGATATTGGGGCACCAGTGGCCTTGAGAAAGAGATCATGCGTAGTTTAAATGGAAAGCAGGAAAGCAATTTGTCCTTTCTCCAACAAGTGTGTGAATTCAGAGGATACCAACATTCAATGACTAACAAAATTGATATTGAAGGAACCAGCTATGGAAATCAGGACTTGAATTAAAACTAAATTTTATTGCACTGTGGTTGTAACCCAGAAGTAAAAGGAAGAAGCCGCTCTCAACTGCTCCAGACAGGTAATGGGGATATGAGCACCCATAAGTCTCTCCATATAGAATGTAAAGATTTTACTTTTTTCACAGTGGTTACAGACAAGTGGAGGATTCTAGTTAACTGTAAACCCCACAGAAGAATGGTAGATTTGCTCACATTCAGTACCGGTGTCATGACTTTGTGAACTGGAAATTAATATTGGTCTTCCTTTTTCTTGCAGATACTCTCTGGGGAACCTTTGTCAATATGTCATCTCTTGGTTCTTGGAAGAACGAAACAAACTTGATCCAGCAGCAGGTTGGGTTCCAAGTCCAGAAAATTTACCCATTTCATGATGGCTGGAACACGGCCTGTTTCGTTATCCTGGTGTTGTTTATCCTGACAGTGCTGTCTCTGGTACTGCTGGCTTTCCTCTATGAAATGCTAGACTGCTGTTGCTGTGCCAAACACAAGACCGTAAAAGACCTAGAAAATGAGCCAAACCCCGTCAGAGCTCTAATGAGCAGCATGAAGAAGCGGAAAACTGAAGTGGTGTAGTGTCAGAAGCAGCACAAGATGGCCTGTCAATCATGTCAGAGGACAATCCGTGAGCAGATGTAATCCTTCTTCCTGCTTACTGTAGAGTACTTTTCTCCTTGGGCCACCCCCTCTATATTCAACTCTTCCACGTGAACTGGTTGAACATTCTCCCAAGTGGTCTTACCATTGACTATTCCTAGCTTTGTTGCAAGCTAAATCATCATTGTGGAACTTAAAACATCACCTCTGCAATTATTAAAATCCTGTTTAGACAGGTTATTCGATATGGTGTTCATTTTTGTGGAAAGAAAAAAAAAACAAAAAAAAAAAAAAAACGCTTTTCAAAAACCATGGAAATATTGAAACCTATATATGTAATTTGTGACAGTAGCAATCCAATTCCTGTTACAAAAACAACCCGGCTGTAGTACAGGGTCTGCTAAAAACAGAAATAACTTCAGGCCTATCTGAATAATTGCTGTACACTGTTAAATACATATCAATGTAATTTCTAGTATGCAGAACATGTTTCCATATCAATAACTAAGCAGTAACATCTCTAACCATTAGTACATGTAACAGACAAGCAGTGTTGTAAAAATAACAGCCAGAATCAAAAACAAACAAAAAATGTTTGCAGTGTCAGTAGAAGCACAAAATAAAAGCCATTTACCCTATTCTATCATACATTGATTTGATAAATTAAATGCACAATCAAATACACACACATTATTATATATATATATATATATATATATATATATATATATATATATATATATATATATATATATATATATTTTCATAGCCAGTGCACGCAACCGGAGCAGAAAAGAATCAAGAAGCATACTGCATCACTTTAATATGCTTTTCAATTTTGCTTAAAATAGATGGAGACAATTACTTTTAGTAGAAGTAGATACACTGTGCTATGTAGAATAAAAGTATATCCAGAAAAACGTATTCCAACTTATTTGCAGGTATGCAGGCATTTCACTTTCCCAACAATTAGGTCATAAATTATGACCTGTGGCACTTTGACTGTTGGTACTTTTTAATGTGAATTTCAAGACATTTATATAGCTTAAAAGAAACCAGATATTTAAATTGAATTGCTTTTTGCCAATTACATTGTGTTCAACAGGAACAAACCAATTGAGCTACAGGAACTGTTCTTTAATATAGCCTCATTTCAAGGATGTACTCAGTACAAATTGTTTAATTCTGATAACAATTTGCATGACAAATCTGGGACATGTAGTGCAAACAGCTACTGGTGAAACTAACTACAATTAAATAATAATCACATGGAAGTTATAAGTGTGGATTACAATGTTATGACTTTGTATATTAAAAAAAATATAAATATATTATTTGTTGTTGTATTTTGCAGTTCTGTAATATTCCAATAAAAAATGGAATTGTACAACCCCGCAGAATAAGTTGTCGCTATCAAAATGAAGAATGAAAATGCTAAATATGTGAGTGCATACATCTGTTTAGGCTGGCACTTCTTACAATCATATTTAAAAGAAAAAGTGTTTAACAAATCTGTAATCAAATGTGTGATCCCGCTATACAGTTACAGCACCCAAAGCAGAACCATCGCTCGATCCAAGCGAATGTTTAATGTGATCAACAAAGTATTTGTTTTCAACTATCTAATCTAGCTTTATGAAGTGCACAATATTGAAAAATAATGAGATGAGAATGAGTGTAAGTTTGCATTCACAGCACATTAGTTGCTGGCACAATCCAGGCTGTATTTGCATTAACATTCACTTATACCAGTGGTTCCCAAACTTTTGCAGTTCTCGGCACCCTTAGTCTCCATAATTTTTTCAAGGCACCCCTCCAAAATAATTACCGAGCAGTCCCGTTTTATAAGTATTTGGGTCAAAAAAACGTAAGAAGTATTTAGATTAGGACAGAAATACTTATTTAGTTGTATGCAAAAATAATACACATAATTCCAAGGGAAAAGAATATTTTTTTCAATTATATTTCTGCCCCCTCCTCTGTCTCCCCACACTCTGCCCCCTCCACCGTCTCCCCACACTCTGCCCACTCCTCCGTCTCCCCACACTCTGCCCCCTCCACCGTCTCCCCACACTCTGCCCACTCCTCCGTCTCCCCACACTCTGCCCCCTCCTCCGTCTCCCCTCACTCTGCCCCCTCCTCCGTCTCCCCACACTCTGCCCCCTCCTCCGTCTCCCCACACTCTGCCCCCTCCTCCGTCTCCCCACACTCTGCCCCCTCCTCCGTCTCCCCACACTCTGCCCCCTCCTCCGTCTCCCCACACTCTGCCCCCTCCTCCGTCTCCCCACACTCTGCCCCCTCCTCCGTCTCCCCACACTCTGCCCCCTCCTCCGTCTCCCCACACTCTGCCCCCTCCTCCGTCTCCCCACACTCTGCCCCCTCCTCCGTCTCCCCACACTCTGCCCCCTCCTCCGTCTCCCCACACTCTGCCCCCTCCTCCGTCTCCCCACACTCTGCCCCCTCCTCCGTCTCCCCACACTCTGCCCCCTCCTCCGTCTCCCCACACTCTGCCCCCTCCTCCGTCTCCCCACACTCTGCCCCCTCCTCCGTCTCCCCACACTCTGCCCCCTCCTCCGTCTCCCCACACTCTGCCCCCTCCTCCGTCTCCCCACACTCTGCCCCCTCCTCCGTCTCCCCACACTCTGCCCCCTCCTCCGTCTCCCCTCACTCTGCCCCCTCCTCCGTCTCCCCTCACTCTGCACTTACAGCATGTTATCACATTCAGTGTATACCCCATCTTACTCATTTAAATTCTTTATTCATTTGATTTATTATTCTCCTTCATTTTTTCAGATATACCATCTGCCTCTATATGCAGCCACCTTGGGTGAAAGCACTGCACTGCAAGAAATAGTTTATGTTACAGTCTTTTATCACACCACTGCAGAGACGTCTGTGGTTGATGTCTACATAACCATACCCACTGTTACTATCAACCACGTTCAAAGTCACAGCCATGGTAGCAACAATCATTCCCAGTTATAAAGGATTCACTGATTTTTCAGGGATTAAACACATACTATCCCCTATCAGGTGCGTTATATTATTCATGGACGGAAGATGCATTGTGAATATTAGTCTACAATGCCCCCAAATTTGTTTTTACAAATAACAATGGACCAACTCTGATTTCTTTCAAATTATTAACCAATCTAAGAGTGTTGACCTGAATTTCCCCATTTTTAGTCTAAGGAGCACAAATTTGGTTCCATTATGGGTTGCATGTTGGACCTATGTTTTTAGAACTACTGGTCTCAATTTTAAACTTATAGCATACAGTACATACTTGCTGAAGCTATTTTTCTTTCAGTGAATGCAGAGCTAACTGACCCAAGTATAGTCATTATTGTTCCTTTGTGAATACTGCTACTTCCCTGCCATGCCTGCTCTTACGCTTCAAGGAAAGCCAAAAAGCCCTAAATGTGTGACATTTCTTTGGTAGTCATAATCATAGCCTGCCGAGATGAATGGTGTCAGAAACGCACAAGTCTATAAACCTCTACTATTGCCTGCGACATTACAAAATAGATAGGTGGCACATGCTATAGCACTAAGAGGTGAGTTTAACAGCTTTGCGTCTAATCTCCACCTCCTTAGGCAGCCTGACATACATTACCAATGTCACTCTTAGGATTATAGCATCTGGTAACATTCCTCTCTAGACAAAGACAGGCAGGTGAGGTCCAGATCCATGCACGTATACCATACATACAATGGTGGACATTTATGAAAAAAATGTTCCATGTATGTGGCGTTGCCCATAGCAGCCAATCAAACTTTTGCTATTATTGTAAATTTTGTAGTACATTTTAAAAAAATATTTGTTAGATTGTCAAAGGGCAACACCTCATTTTCTACACAGATATCTATAAAATACTTTTCATATGTATAGTAATTAGGACTAGTCCTATCAGAGATTACCTTGTTACGGCAGGCTGTTTTACACATATTTTGTCCACATTTGGTATATCAAACAATCAGACAAACCCCATTTACATCTTCACCAAAACCAACTCTGTAAACAAAACAGTGTAATGAATCTAAAGGAAATTGAAAAGGGGCTTCATAAATAAGCGTAACTCCACTGTACCCCACCAAAGAGGCAGGAAATATTACGGAGGTTGTGTCCTGGAAGAGAGGTTGTAAAGATAACCCTTAACAGTGGGAACTGGTTATCTTTTGTTAAGTACAATCGACCCAGCTCCCATGCTAACAGTCCAGTCCACATGATAGTTGCAGTCAATGTTGCATATGTGCTCCTCTTCCGCAAACTACAGCAACGAGAAGCACTGAAATGGAGCAGAGGGGGCTGGCAGAGAAGAGCAGTGTGCTCACAATTAGCATAACATCATCCCCTCTCAAGGATATTTCACATTCAGTCATAATCAACGAAACACTAACCTGAGCTCTGCTTGGAACCAGATGTCCCACCAACATCAAATTTAGCTTTTTTCTTCTTATTAGACTCTGACGCAGCAGAACGTTTTTCCACAGCAGGGGTGTTCAAAGCTCGCTTCTTAAAAAGCTCCCGATCTCTCAGGAGAGCGGGATCCATGGTGCTGTATACAAAGATAGTTTCAAGAATATTATTATTTTTTTTGTTTTATATAGTACAGGTTTAAAAATGATTAAAAACAAATATATATATATATATATATATATATATATATATATATATATATATATATATATATATATAACACAAATCCACTTGACTTTTTAGAAGGTATTTTGCTATGTCACCCATTTTAGAGAGTGGAGAAAACAAGAAAAAATAAAAAATATATAAAAACTTGGACCTTCTGTGCTATATTAGACACAATGCGGAAAATGTTATCACATTCAACAAGCTTCTTCAGCAAAGATGTGACCCCTGTCTTGCGGCACTACCTGTCACAGTTGATATGATTACATGGGAAGCTTCACAAGCTTCAACCCAGTTGTGTCTTGGTTGCTATGGGCAACACCCAATCTTTTCCTCTGTACCATATTACATAAATGTCCCCATCAGTGTTCTCCTCAGAAAACTTTGCCAGCTGGGTGGCATTAAGAAGCAGCTGGGTGGGGGCAGTTGTAATACTTTGCAATAATATTAAAAAATGTTGGAGGTTAGTTCCCACACCTGGTCAGACTGGTGATTAGTGGTGTAACACACTCTGTAGTGCTCACATAGTGTCTGTTCTAATAGGAGAAACAATGGTTTTTTTATAATAGGACTCTGTTGTGCTCCAAGAGCCGAGTGGCAAGTAAACACAGCCGGATGGAGCCCTATGGAAAGAGGTGCTAGGAAGAATACTTCCCATATGTCTTTCAGCTTCCTCTTGTAGTCATGGTGCAGCCATCTATATTCACAGAAATATTATAACATGAGGTCATCCATGCCAAGTGAAATACAAGACATATGCATCCCTATTAATTTGCAATGTAAATAGCATGATATGGCTTCCTGCACAACTAAATATGAATAAACTGATGTAATAGAACACAATAGGGAGAGTGCACTCTAACAAAACATAACAAAATATTAGCTGCAAATTATACTTCAACTTATTCTCATGAAATTACTCCATGATGCCTATACAGTTTTAGTAAGAGTAAAATAGGGAGCTTTGCCAATAGGTCCACTTACAAGGCAAGAGCGAGCTGTCACAGAGATCAATGATCTACTTGGCAGTCACATTTTAGTAGTCATTTACAAACGGTTTGCCTGCAATGGACGCCGACAAATAGTACACTGTGCAGGAGTCATAAAAACTAACTTTCTGTCAGAACATTTCTCCCTTTAGCCAAAAACATTATAAGCTTCCATTTTTTTTTTTGTCTTACATGTTTTAAATTGCGTCCAACCACCAATAGCATATTTAAGGTGGCAGTGAGTGGGCACCGCTAAAAAAAAAATTAGACTAAAAACAAACAACACTAAAAGAAAATATTTTGTTTGCCAACACCAACTTGCATAAAAAAGTAACTAGAAGAAGAAACATGGAAAATGGATTGTCATTATTTTTACCTATCCAATTAATTATAATTAATGATTCCATTATGATCTGCTCTAGCCAATTCAGGATTAATTAATTTGCCTTGGAAAACCAAATACATCAGCAAGACAGGGAGTAGACATTATCCACTTAGAGAGAGAGGTCCACGGCAGAGTTTAAAATTAGTTTCCCTGTCCTTATCTGACCATGGAGAGCACTTACACAGGTTGGTAGCATGTATACATGCCTCATGCTGCAGTCAAGTTACCCAAATTGAAATGTCAATCTGGGATTACTAATTTTTTTAATTCAGTTCTTCTGGTTGTCAGTGTTAAAAGTCAACAGGTTGTGTTGGTAATGGCACAACTCATGGAACACAAATTAGCGGGGCAGCCTACTGGCACACACGGGTGGAGGGGGGCAGCCTACTGGCACACACAGGGGGGGGCAGGCTACTGGCACACACGGGTGGAGGGGGGCAGCCTACTGGCACACACAGGGGGGGGCAGCCTACTGGCACACACAGGGGGGGGGGGGCAGCCTACTGGCACACACAGGGGGGGGGGCAGCCTACTGGCACACACAGGGGGGGGCAGCCTACTGGCACACACAGGGGGGGGCAGCCTACTGGCACACACGGGGGGGGGGCAGCCTACTGGCACACACAGGGGGGGGCAGCCTACTGGCACACACAGGGGGGGGCAGCCTACTGGCACACACAGGGGGGGGGGCAGCCTACTGGCACACACAGGGGGGGGCAGCCTACTGGCACACACAGGGGGGGGGGCAGCCTACTGGCACACACAGGGGGGGGCAGCCTACTGGCACACACAGGGGGGGGCAGCCTACTGGCACACACAGGGGGGGGCAGCCTACTGGCACACACAGGGGGGGGCAGCCTACTGGCACACACAGGGGGGGGCAGCCTACTGGCACACACAGGGGGGGGGCAGCCTACTGGCACACACAGGGGGGGGGGCAGCCTACTGGCACACACAGGGGGGGCAGCCTACTGGCACACACAGGGGGGGGCAGCCTACTGGCACACACAGGGGGGGGCAGCCTACTGGCACACACAGGGGGGGGCAGCCTACTGGCACACACAGGGGGGGGCAGCCTACTGGCACACACAGGGGGGGGCAGCCTACTGGCACACACAGGGGGGGGCAGCCTACTGGCACACACAGGGGGGGGCAGCCTACTGGCACACACAGGGGGGGGCAGCCTACTGGCACACACAGGGGGGGGGCAGCCTACTGGCACACACAGGGGGGGGCAGCCTACTGGCACACACAGGGGGGGGCAGCCTACTGGCACACACAGGGGGGGGGGCAGCCTACTGGCCAGGATAGACACTTTACAGAAAACTACACAGCACTTCAATGGATGTTATTAGTATTGAAATTAACACTATATACTTTTATTAAATTGTTATTGGAAGCTATTAAAAAAAAAGATGGTGATCTCCTGCACTGACATGGAAGCATAGGGCATCGTGAATCACCTGTATCAAAACAACCAGCTGATCCTACCGTTTTTCCTCCTCGCTTTTTAAAACCACGACCAAGCACCACCTGTACCTAGACTGTACCCGTACGGGGAGCTAGAGGTACTGCTGCTCCTGGCTGAGAGAGTGTATGATGGAACATGTCATCGATCACCTCACAATGGTTCTATAGAACGCGGACAATGAATTACACTCACACAGTTCCACAACGCGCGACGAGGAACTCTCAACAACCGACCGGACTCGGCGCGGCCAATCAGCTCACAGCCTTTCTTTTAGGCAATGGCTAGATCCCCTTCATCGAAAGGACCTTCTGACATCACCAGGTCATGTGACTGCTGTAGTCACATGGTACACAGGGGAGGAGGCTGTTGGTACTACGAATGTTTCTGTGTAGTTGCTGAAAGTAATGCAGCATCAGGTAAACTGCAATATTGCTACTGGAGTGAGATGGAAAAATTGTTTTCCCTGTCAGCCTTAATCATGTGTAAGGTGCTTTTCAGCCATCAATTAATCCCAGAAAAGAGTCTTAAAAACAGGACACATAAAGTCCATTAGCCAGTTTACAATGCAATTTGAATATATTTTAACCATGTGAATGAGTATTCCCCTAATCACATTGCATGTTATATGTGTTTTTAATGCTAACACTAAATGAGATATACTTAGTAATGGACAGTGATGCTAATTGTGCTTTGGCTTTGTCAGTAATTTTATGACTCCAATTGTGAATTCCAGAGTGGGTCATGTCCCAACAATGGAGGAGCAAATTTGCTTAACAGTTTCATATTGCAGTACTTTCAAAGCAATACTATAAAGGCTAGGGTAGAAGGAATTAGGCAAAATTAACTAGTGGTTAATGAGAGCTTTGAGGGGTTTTTACAAATGGTCATGTGTGTATTGCTTATTTTTTCATCCTGACCAAATAGTATACATAGGCCTTGTATAATTCTATGGTAACAGAACATTTATATTTTTTTACTTGACAGGTAACATGACCGGTAAAGACCAAATGCAAAAAAATATGTGTTGGGGAAAAATAATTGCTATAAGGTAAATTCAGAATCTAAGGGGGAGATTCATTTGGCCGCGATGTTCCCGAGAACATCGTGGCCGCGCTTTATTACCGTTATTATGATAAGAAATAACACAGCATTTTGCTCGCACCTCTATGGGGTGTAGAGCACACTCAGCGCGAGGTTTCTCGCGGCCGGTCCGGAGACACATTGCACGGGGTTTTTTATTTAATTCACTCTCCCCCTAAAAATCAGGTGGAATCTAAAAATAAAATTCACTCTCCCCCTAAAAATATATGAATGAAGGGTTCAAATGTAAACAGTGTTAGAGACAATACATGCATTGCAGTTAATGGTAGGTAACGTTAGATATCCACAGAAAGAATGTCTCCCATGCTTTAGAGAAATATAAAGTACCTTGCCAACAGCCATGGTGGTTGTAACAGGAAAACTTATTAGAGATCAGAAGTAAGAAAATCTTGTCCTGTTAGCACTTAATGCAATATCCTTCATCGCACTTTATTCCATTCAAGGGGATGCAGACAGACATTGCATAACAAAGGTTTGCCATCCACAGCCATAATGAGCTTTCTGTGGTGACGTGTTTAAGAGCCTGCAAACATAGATGTAACCTTTCCATGAAAACTCTTGGCCACCGTGGTCAAAATAATGGAGTTCCTTTTATTCATTAAAAGGAAATTACACTCTTTCTTAGATTTTGGGTGAAGACCCTATGCCTCTCAGTGCAAACCTGATGACATCAAGTTAGTGGCAAGGGGGAGACCATCAAAGACAGAGTACTTACTACATCTGGAAATGGCAGGAGAGGAAAGTGCTATATACACTTTGGTAGAGGTGTATTTATCACATTTAACCTTGAGTGAAAAAATAAACATAGCAGAACAATTTAGTATTTTATTTTGTTCAGATATAGATATATATAATCTGTTTACTGAGAGCAAAACAGATAGCTGAAACATGTCGCCACTTTGAACAAGAAAAGTTAACAGCAATGCTTAATGTTATGAGAACAACACAGGTAAACATAACTATCTAGATAAAAAAGGAACTGCAGCGAAGGCTAGAGATGTCAATTTTTTTGGGGGGGGGATAGGATAATAACTGTGGGGTGGGGGATAAGGAATGGTTAGGGGTGTCAGTAACATATCTTAGTAAAACAAGGAGGTGTGCTTCTGCAGAAAAGTTGTTCACCTCAATAAATCCAATGGGCCTTATTTTCAGAATTCATGGCTAGGACAGAAGCACGATTTGAAGGCACAAGGTTTTCAGCTAGTAAACAGTTGTGTTCCACAAGTGCCCCTTTCCTGGCACATAAAAGCACTTTGCTACCAAAGCACTTAATACGGCACACTGAAAGTGCTTGTGTGTGTTTGGACCAGCACTCTCCAAAGTAATGTGCACTTGACTCGCTCCTCTTCAGTCCATGCTCAATGCTTCAGTGAGACAAATACTCCTCTCCCCCGCGGTTCTACACCTGCCTCCCCTCTCTGTCAAGCACTGCACTGCCTCCCCCCCTCCCCCCTCTGTTACAGAATTCTCTTCAAACTCTTTACCCTCACCTTTCCAACTCCATTGCTCCTTACGTCTCCAATCTCATCTCCATTCATTGCCCCTTTTGCCCTTTACGGTCAGCCAACGACCATTGCCTCACCTCCCATCTGGTTACCATATTTCACTTTCAGCATTCAAGATTTCTCCTGTGCTGACTCCTTTCTCTAGAACGATCTTCCTCATTCTATTGGGCTATCTCATAGCCTGCAAAACTTCAAATATTCCTTCAAAACCCACCTGAGTAGATCCCTTTTATCCTTGTGTCCTCCTCCTTCTGCTACCTTTGCCTTCAGCACCCCAATCTCATTTTTGCACCTTGACACTAGGCCCGGCCCTCTCTTCTTCTCCCTTGCCTTCACATCTCGCAGGCTCTGCTCATGTTAGTTGCACCCAAATTCCTGGCCACAGGCAAAGCTTGCTTTAGTACACTCCTCACCTCTCCTCCTTCCGCTTTCTAGTCTCTAAATGTTCTGGAATTCTCTTATACCTCTCTGCCCAGTGTACCTGCTCTCAGCTGGATTGATAATTTAACAACACTTTTGCTTTTGTACTGCCCTGTGTGCTGTGTTCTGTTTCGTTCTATGCTCTCTGTAT
This sequence comes from Mixophyes fleayi, assembly GCF_038048845.1. Classification (NCBI taxonomy): domain Eukaryota; kingdom Metazoa; phylum Chordata; class Amphibia; order Anura; family Limnodynastidae; genus Mixophyes; species Mixophyes fleayi. Next base: position 170,289,739 of record NC_134402.1, read on the forward strand.
GATGCTGCAGACCCTTTGTTGCGCCATACAAATGAAAGATAATAATAGTAACACGCATGTGCCAAGGTCATTACAGCTCAGGAACATGTGGGATAATTAATGGTTCAATCAAATGCATTAGTTCATATTTGCATTAAAAAAAATGGAGAGGTCCTATGTTGAAAGACCAGTAAGTAATCACATTAAAGTAGGCATGAGCGGGCTCGGATTGCGCTAATCCGAGCCCACCCGAACAGTGCGGATCCTACGGGATCTGAGCACTGTTCGGGTATTTCCAGCGGCAAAAAGAAACGAAACAGAGGCTCTGACGTCCAAGTCTCGCGTCGGATCTCGCGAGACTCGGATTGCATAAATTCGCCGCTTGCGCCCGCCATCTTCATTCGGGCTCAGATCAGGGAAGAGGGAGGTTGGAGTTTGTAGTGGTGCTCTGTCCTGCTGATCAATCCAGTGGTGCTTTTGTCCTGTGCTCTGCCCTGCTGAGTCCATTGGTGCTTTGGCCAGTGCTCTGTCCTGCTGAGTCCAGTGGTGCTTTTGTCCAGTGCTCTGTCCTGCTGAGTCCAGTGGTGCTTTTGTCCAGTGCTCTGTCCTGCTGAGTCCAGTGGTGCTGTGTCCTGTGCTTTGTTCTGCTAAGTCCATAGTTATTTTTACATTTTTAAAAAATCATAAAAAAAATAACAAAAAAATTATACAAAAATAATTTAAAAAAAATTTAAAAAAAATATATTAAAAAAAATTATTTAAAAAGTATGAAAAAATTTCTAATGCAATATATTCTTGCAGTCCAGAAATATTAGTACTGCAATATTTACCTACGTTCACTGTTCTTGCAGTCCAGAAATATTAGTACTGCAATATTTACCTACGTTCACTGTTCTTGCAGTCCAGAAATATTAGTACTGCAAAATAAAAATACGTTCACTGTTCTTGCAGTCCAGAAATATTAGTACTGCAATATTTACCTACGTTCACTGTTCTTGGGGTCCAGAAATATTAGTACTGCAATATTTACCTACGTTCACTGTTCCTGCAGTCCAGAAATATTAGTACCAGAGATTAAACTACGTTCACTGTTCCTGGAGTCCAGAAATATTAGTACCAGAGATTAAACTACGTTCACTGTTCCTGCAGTCCAGAAATATTAGTACCAGAGATTAAACTACGTTCACTATTCCTGCAGTCCAGAAATATTAGTACCAGAGATTAAACTACGTTCACTGTTCCTGATTGGTTTGTTAAAGTGCGAATGTTCTATTTCAACAACATCAGGGTGGGTGGGAGGGCCCAAGGACAATTCCATCTTGCACCTCTTGCAAACTGCCATCCTGTCTGCCACCACAGTGCCACTCCTAGATGGGCCACGTGTTTGTGCCGCCCACTTATGTCGCTTAGCTTAGACATCCAGCTACCTCGGTGCAACCTTTGGACTAAAAACAATATTGTGAGGTGTTCAGAAAAGACTGGAAATTAGTGGAAATGAATGTTATTGAGGTTAATAATAGTGTAGGAGTGAAAAAAAAACCCAAAAATATGGATTTTAGCACTTTTTATGCTTTTTTAAAAAAAAATCAAAACCCAAAATCAGAACCAAAACCTTTCGTGGGGTGTTTTGGCAAAACAAATCAGAACCCAAAACACCAAAAGTGGCCGGTGCACACCCCTACATTAAAGATATGAAGATCCAAGCATTTGTGAAATCGATATACCTTGTACGGAGGCTCAGAATAACAATAGGGAAAAAAGAACATACCAGATATATAATCCCCATTTTATAATACACAGATGAAAGTGACCTCAGACAGACTGACTGCTGTAGTCACATGGTACACAGTGGAGGTGGGCTGCTGCAAATGTACTTTTTCCTGTGTACTGAAAGTAATAGAGAATCAGGTAAGAACATGTGGAATGGTGGAGCACACTGTTGAAAAGGAGGCATGTGGGGAATAATCTGTTCATTCAGGGGCATATGAGGGAAAGCTTGTGTGCAGGGGGATGTGAGGGAAAAGCTGTTGTGCAGGGGGGGCATATGAGGGGAAAGCTGATATGCAGGTAGGGACTCGTGAGGGGAAAGCTGATGTGCAGGGGGGGACTCGTGAGGGGAAAGCTGGTGTGCAGGGGGGGACGTGTGAGGGGAAAGCTAGTGTGCAGGGGGGAGCATGTGAGGGGAAAGCTGTTGTGCAGGGAGGACGTATGAGGGGAATGCTGGTGTGCAGGGGGGCGTGTGATGAAGGGAATGCTGGTGTGCAGGGGGGCGTGTGATGAAGGGAATGCTGATGTGCAGGGGGGGACTCGTGAGGGGAAAGCTGGTGTGCAGGGGGGGACGTGTGAGGGGAAAGCTAGTGTGCAGGGGGGAGCATGTGAGGGGAAAGCTGTTGTGCAGGGGGGACGTATGAGGGGAATGCTGGTGTGCAGGGGGGCGTGTGATGAAGGGAATGCTGGTGTGCAGGGGGGCGTGTGATGGAGGGAAAGCTGGTGTGCAGGGGGGGCGTGTGATGGAGGGAAAGCTGGTGTGCAGGGGGGGCGTGAGATGAAGAGAAAGCTGGTGTGCAGGGGGGGCGTGTGAGGGGAAAGCTGGAGTGCAGGGGGGCGTTTGATGAAGGGAAAGCTGTTGTGCAGGGGGGCGTGTGATGAAGGGAAAGCTGGTGTGCAGGGGGGGCGTGTGATAAAGGGAAAGCTGGTGTGCAGGGGGGGCGTGTGATGAAGGGAAAGCTGGTATGCAGGGGGGGCGTGTGATAAAGGGAAAGCTGGTGTGCAGGGGGGGCGTGTGAGGGGAAAGCTGGTATGCAGGGGGGGCGTGTGATAAAGGGAAAGCTGGTGTGCAGGGGGGGCGTGTGAGGGGAAAGCTGGTGTGCAGGCAGGGACGTGTGAGGAGAATGCTGGTGTGCAGGGGGGGGCGTGTGAGAGGGAAAGCTGGTGTGCAGGGGGGCACGTGTGAGGGGAAAGCTAATGTGCAAAGGGGGGCATGTGTAGGAATAGCTGGTGTGCAAGGGGGACATGTGTGGGAATAGCTGGTGAGCAGAACAACATGTAACAGAAAAGCTGGCTGGTAATGCAGAAAAGTGAGGTTAAAGCTGGTGGGCAGAGGGGCATATGTTTGACGGAGGGACATGTAAGGGAGAAGCCAGTGAGTATAAGGGTATAGGTGTATGTGGAAAGGCCATGTGATTATTTTTTTTCCCCCCTCACATTCATCATCATCATCATCATCAACATTTATTTATACAGCGCCAGCAAATTCTGTGGCGCTTTACAATTGGGAACAAACATTAATAAAACAATACTGGGTAATACAGACGGAGAGGTAAGAGGGCCCTGCTCGCAAGCTTACAATCTATGGGATAATCAGAGTTTGACACAAGAGCACGTGCTATATCTTATTGCACATTGATCCAGCTATAATGCAAAGGTAAAAAGTATTCAATGGGCTGTGCGATCAGTCACACAGTAATGTTGGTCAGAGGGTGGTTCTCATGTGTTAGGTGTGTAGAGGGTGGTAATAGGGTAACCTAGGGAGATTAAGATGGTGGTTGAGGAATATTATAAGCTTATCTGAAGAGGAGGGTTTTCAGAGAACGCTTGAAGGTTTGAAGACTAGAGGTAAGTCTTATTGTGCGAGGGAGGGAATTCCACAAAGTGGGTGCAGCCCGAAAGAAGACCTGTATCAGGGAGTAAGAGGATGTGATGAGAGTGGACAAGAGAGGCAGATCTTGTGCAGAACGGAGGCGTCCAGTTGGGAGATATTTTGAGACAAGTGATCAGATGTACGTCGGTGAAATTTTTTTGCCCTTGAATGTTAGTAGAAGAATTTTATATTGGATTCGTTGAAAAACAGGCAACCAATGTAGAGACTGACAGAGTGGCTCAGCAGAGGAAGAACGGTCTGCAAGGAAAATCAATCTAGCCACTGCATGCAAAATAGATTGTAGGGGTTCGAGTCTGGTCTTGAGAAGACCAGTAAGGAGGAAATTGCAATAGTCAATGTGGACAATGACGAAAGCTTGAATTAAGTTTTTGCAGTGTCTTGTATGAAATATGTGCGCATTCTGGAAATGTTTTTTAAATGTATGTAACATGAGTTAACTATAGAGTCGAAGTGTGGAATAAAGAATAGTTTTGAGTCAAGGATTACACCTAGGCAGCGAACTTGCGGGGTGGGGTTTATGGTCATGTTATCAGCAGAGCAATCTTCTGTGTCGCTCGCACCTCCTCCGCCCACCACCCTCTGTCGCACCCCCACTCCCTTTGTGTTTCGCCGGCTACTGTCCCTCCTCTGTTAACCGCACGTCCCCTCCGCCCACCCAATTTTTCCTCGCATAAACCCCCTCCCGCACCCCTGAAGCTGCAGCTTATTCACCAGCATCCACCTGAGCTCCATGCTCACCAGCTTAACCAAATACCCCTGTTTTCAATTGCATTTGTCACTTTGTATTGGACCCTAATACCATTATCAATGCCCAGGAAAGCTGCTGCAACCTCCATCTTTCTGCACTGAAAATGTCCCATACAGGATGGACCGTCTATGCCATCCTGTCTGTTGTTGCTGGGAACCGGATGGGCTTACTTTGCCACCATTTCCTTCTCGTTATCCCAAATGCGCTCTCTTGCCGCAGTAGGAGGGTCTTACACGAGCTGCCACCACTGGACTCCAGTACCGGGTTTCTTCTGGGTAACTGACGCTGCTATCGTGTCTCGTTGCTGGTGTACCTGGGCTGGTACTCCTGACCTCTTACTGTGGATCAGGGAAGCTGTGGATGGATCCCGCCAGGCCTATCACACTGACCAGAGCTGCATGGGTAGCAGGCAAAGCGGTGGTACCTGAAAGCTTGGGTCCAAAAACAGCTGGCGAACGGATTAGATTTAGCGTCTAATCGGCAGGTCACAGGAATACAGCAATATTGAAGATGTTTTCAAGCAGGTCTTTGAAGCAGATGTTTATTTGCTCTCACACACTGGGTGAAGGTACTAGTGCGATCAGGTCAGATGAAAATCAGAAGAACAAGTTTCAAATACAAGCTAGTGCCTTTTTTTTTTAACTGAAGTAAAAAGCTAGTGCCTTTTATACATTTCAGACACAGGCTATTTTTAGCATTGGGATGTAACCTATTTACACAAACATGGATTTACATGCATTGCAAAGCTAACAAAATTTGCGCTTATCTAAATTCACTTTGCACAAAAGGCCACACAGTAACAACCCCCCTGGCCAGAGTAGTCATGACACTTCATCACAAAACTTTGTTAGCGATTCCTGCTATCAGTTTCCCTTACACATATGCCTAATTGGAGGTTTCCACTAGCAACCTTACAAATCCCAAACAATGACACTTCCATACAAAACACATCCCAATACACAAAAGACCTCCATCCACATAGGCCTATTGTATCAGATATATGCATCAGAAATAAGGCATATCCTTTAGTAAGGTTAAAACAGGAAAACGAGTTTCGAAACTGGTCTCAGAAATATTGAATTCCTATCTCAGAATATATACAATATAAAAAAATAAGCGCATATGCAATTATATAAATAAGCGCCCTGCCCTATTTCCTTTAAATAAATTCATACCAGAAGTTATTTATCATTGATCCAGTCACACAATCCTTTTGAAATTTCTGCTAGAAGAATAACTTTTCTCCTCTTAATCATTATCTGCCTTTCTCTTACTAAAAATCACCTTGTCTTCCTATTATATTATGCATTCTCCTCAAAAGTATTTCGTGCTGTCCAATCCTTTTTCCACTTGTTAGATCTAAGCTTACAATCTCAATACATCCTATCTCTCTGCTCACGCAATCTTCCTTCTCTTCCTAGGTTATTACAGTTCTCAGGACAACAATCATTCTTGTAAGCTGCCAAGTATTCTCTCTCTAACTGCAAGACCCTGCTGAAAGCTCGTCTGGTTAAGGAAGCGTTCAAATAGTGTTTGTGACTTCTGGATATACATATCTCTGTGACTTAACTTCTCCCACAGCAGCACTTCATATAGTGAAAGGGCACGGTTTGGAGTTTTTTAATGTGGTTTTGCTCTTTAAGATATTCATCAAGTGATATTACGAAAGTTTGATAACACCACAAATAGTGGTAAAAATAACTCTGACTAATTGAATGCTAAGAGTTATAGTTGATATGTTGTCACTGGTTATCACAAAGACCAGCAAGTGAAATAATTTACCTGCCACTATAAACGGACATTACAAGAGCCTTCTGTGTGCAGTTTCATACTAAAGACTGCTGGTTTGTTATATCTAATATTTAAATAGCACACACAAATATGTGATGTAAACAATACATGCTGTGCTCAAAGCAGCTTTCTCGTATTTTTGAGGAGGGGGGGGGGATCAAGTTGTTTATTTGCCTACTTGGTTTACTAGATATGTAGCTTGAAGTGTTTTAACCACGTTTGTTTGTCTATTAATTTTACAAAAATATCAACGATTGGGCGCACACTGGGTAGTGTCACACAGGTCTCGGAATTCAGTGACTCTTTTTGACTGTAAAATCATTGATAATTCCAGAGAGTCTTAAAAAAAAAACATTTTACATGTATGTGCTGTAGTGGTGAATATTCTGTCCTTGAGATTAATTAGGTGTGTAGTCATAAACAGGATGATGTCAATGATTGTGGGGCATTTGCCTTAGCCAATGCAAATCCGCTGGCAAATGGTTTCAGTTTTAATAGAATACATTTTGAACAAACCGAGATGAGAAGCGATTTATTCAAATGCATTAATGAGGGTCACAATTCTGTTTCCTCATTTTAAATTAAACAAAAACACAAAAAAATTGCAAAACAAAATTAACTTGCAACTAATTGCGTCTGCAAGAGCCACGTGCCTAAATAAGTAATGGTAGATTGTAATCTCTGTTGGACGTGTCACCATTTCATTTAGCTTAAAAAAAAGATGATAAATGTGTTAAAATGAATAAAAAATTGTACAGACATTAAGATAAAATGCTTTTATTGCATGGCATCAAATGCGATTTATCACCTGTGGTATCACTGACTGCTGCAGATTTCAGCATTGCTGAATTATGGCCTTTGTACTGCTTAAAAATGATACATCTGTGACATGCATTCATCTTGCATGACAATGTGGGATGTGAAATACACAGGGCCTGCTCAGCCAATAGGCTGACCAAGCTACAGCCTGGGGCGCTGGAGCCTGGGGGGGGCGCAGCGTCGCCGAGATGTATTCCTTTTTTCTTTCTTTTTTTTTTTAAATGTAGCTGGGGCCGGAGTCATCGGGACCGCACCTGGTCTAAAGGAGCGGTCCTGACTGTCACTATCACAGGATAGAAAGTCTGGCAGCGATCGCTGCTAGCTGCCTGTCAGTGTGGCTACGGGAGCTTCTTACTCTGGTTACGTGAGATCAGGACTTCCACATCTCACGTGACCAGAGTAAGAAGAGCCTGGGCCGCACTGACAGGCAGCTAGCAGCGAGAAGAGAAGACTCCACAGCAGGTAAGTCTTTGTTCTAATGTCTCGGGGGGAGGGGCGGCAGATGGGCAGGCTGAAGGGGGCAGGTGAGGTGGCTGGAGGGGGCAATTGAGCAGGCTGGAATGGGCAATTGAGCAACCTGAAGGGGCCAATTGAGGTGGCTGGAGGGGGCACGTGAGGTGGCTGGAGGGGGCACGTGAGGTGGCTGGAGGAGGCAGGTGAGGTGACTGGAAGAGGCAGGTGAGGTGACTGGAAGAGGCAGGTGAGGTGGCTGGAGGGGGCAATTGAGCAGGCTAAAAGGGGCAATTGAGCAGGCTGGAGGGGGCAATTGAACAGGCTGGAACGGGCAGGTGAGCAGGCTGAAGGGGGCAGGTGAGCAGGCTGGAAGGGGCAGATGAGGTGGCTGGAGGGGGCAGGTGAGGTGGCTGGAGGGGGCAGATACAGGGGGTTGAAGAAATTGCTGAGTGGGGCATTTAAAAAATAGAGTAGCTTTTTAGGGTCATGATCTTTGTATTGTGCAACGGTTATGAGGATGATCTCTGTGGTGTCTAGGGTCACTAGAATACTGAATAATAGTCAGGTGGGGCTGGTAAAGGTTTGTATCTTTTTATAGCTCTTCATATATATTATTGTCTACATATGCCTGTGATTTGGGGTAGTTTTATCTGCCCATAATGGACTGTTGTGTTTGGACTAAAGGGCCTAATCATTCAGGGTTTGTTAACATTTTGCATTATAATACAATTGCTGGAGGGGAGGGGGGGCGCTACGGCTGAACTAGCCTAGGGCGGCCGGAACCCTTAATCGGGCCCTGGAAATACATGTTACCAATAATGTTATTTGATTCTTAAATATGGTTAAATCTATTATTTTAAAACTGAATGATATAGGATGAATATATGAAATGTCAAGAGTATGGTAAATACCTCAAAGACGATCTTTCCAGATGCAAAAATTATAATTTTCTTTCTTGATTACCTAAACTAGCAATTAAACTAAAAAAAAAAAAGATTATGGCTACTGAACCAGCTGAGAAAAGAAACAGGCTTTTTATCATTCCTACTTAAATTATATACACATATATATATATATATATATATATATATATATATATATATATATATATATATATATATATATATATATATATATTATATAAACAAAAATAAGGAATTATAATATATAAACAAAAATAAATTTTGAGCCGTGATAACATACTGACAGTGAGTATCCTCATTCTACATAATAGAGTTTTATGTAAGTAGTGACTGAGCCGGGGGAGAAGGAAGGGGAATCGGGCCGTGCTGTCTGCCATGTTCAGGTTCGTGTCAGCAGATAGAGAATCCTACGGTTTATTAAAGTAATTGTATTGTTTTAAAATAAGCATTGCTCAATCAATTGTATGTGTGTCCAAAGCACATGGTGGTTTATTTTAGCAGATGTAAATAGTCAACAATTTAATACATTAACATATTCTAATACAGTACAGTACAGCACAGCCAATACCAAAAGTTACATACATACATATCGCTGCGCTTCCATGGGTCCCAATGGAACAGTGTATCTGTTAGATAACTGTGGTCAGAGTAGACCGAGAGCCAAAGGAAGCGCAGCTATATTATATACAGTACAGTGTTACACTTGAACAATAGAGATGACGTAGATTGTTTCTATAGGTCCAGACGTTGGGTGGGTCCAGGCCAGACAGGTAATAGGTTGATTCAATCTAAGGAATCCAAAGGTGGGGGTCTTCTCTCCAGGGGGTCTGCTCCTTTCATAGCCAGTATCATACAAAAGTTTACTCTCTAATATCAATAACTAAAGTATGCAATGTGCGATCTCTTCGCGCTGACTGCACCGGACAGCTGCTGATGATTAGGGCTTCAATATGATATCAGGCATGACACCTTTCCTATAACCTAAACCTTTAATAACACTACAATGTACATATAATCACTATATATATATATATATATATATATATATATATATATAAACTAATAATAAACCGAATACTATCTGCTCCTGAATTACAGTGTAACAGAACCAATATGAAATTATATAAATAACTAAATGTTGTAATGAGAGTGTGTGCGTGCGTATTTTACTGTGCGAACGCACCACGCCACGTAACACGTGGCGTACGCTTCGCAATATGCACGGAAAACCAATATTAAACCAATATACTTTCGTTCATCCAATTATACGACTTCAACAGGTTCATCAGAACAGCATACTCTGCTTCCCTGTCTCTACTGACATGGATCTGCACATAGTGTGCGGCTGCAGACAGCCTATCCTGAACAAAGTATAAAAGGGGAAGGGTACTAACCTCCCCCCCAAAAAAAAAAAAAAAAAAAATATATATATATATATATATATATATATATATATATATATATATATATATATCTGGAACCACCCCTGATTGGGGTCTTGTCTGAAACACAAACTGATCTTGTCAAACCCATTTCAGGATCACTTCATATACATGCGCCTTTAAACATGCACTCATAACTCCTATTGTCAAGAAACCATCTCTGCCTCTTACTTCCATTCCTTTCCAATCTACTTGATGGGGAAGTCTACAAACTGTTAAACACACTCTCACCATTCACTCTCTCTCTTTGGCCCGTTACAATCGATCTTCTTTCTTCTCTACTCCACTGAGACTGACCTTACCAAGGTGACTACTCTTGGCTTAGTCAAAGGGCCACTTCTCCCTACTTTTGCTCCTTAATATTTCTGCTGCTTTTGACACAATTAACCACCCTCTCTTTGCCTTCACTGCATTGGCCTTCACAGCATCTTACTTTAGTGGTTTACCTCCAGGATTGCTCTTTGTCGTCTCTTCCTCTGGCTCCCCTCCTTTCCCTCTATCTGTTGGGGTCCCCGAAGCCTCTCTTCACACCTCCTCTCTTGGTCGAATCACCCACTCCTTTGTCCTCCTATATCATCTCTATGCCGGTGATACTCTAATGTATCTTTCCTCCCCTCTCCTCTCGTTACTGCTTTTCTCTACCGTGTGTTCATCTGCGCCTCTGCCATCTCCACTTGCATGGCTTAGAGCTATCTCAAGCTTAACATCTCCAAAACTAAGCTTATTGTTTTTCTGCTGCCTGGTGTCATGCTCCCTCCTCCCGTCTCCCAAATATGATGGTGTCACCGTCTTTCCTGTACCCATGCATGCACATAAGGATCATGATGGACTCCGTCCTCAAGTTCACTCCCCCATACAGTCCCTCGCTAAACCTCTGACACCTCTACCTTTGCAAATTTGTCAAAAGTCGCTCCTTCCTCTTACTGGATGTCATCAAAATCATCATTCCCCTTCATATGCAGGACTTGAGCATTAGGGGAGCAAAAAAAGTAATCGCCAAAGGCGAACTAGCCAGCTCAGTACAGTTAGTCTAGTTCCCCTTCTTCAAAAGGTACTTCTCTGGCTAGTTCCCCTTCATATGCAGGACCTGACCACTAGGGGCAAAAAGGTCCTTACAGTGAACGGAAACGTGCCTGCTCATACTGAGCTGGCTAGTTCCCCTTCACCAAAAGGACCAGGTTTTAGTGGTGTGTAAGAAACTTACCTCTCCCTGTTCCTGTTCTCAATCGCAGCCGATGCTCCGTTCTTCCGGAGTCATGCAGTCATGTAACATGCAGCCGGGGAATTTGAAATCCCTTCCCCTATATCTTGCTCGACCGGCGGGCCTCCAGCAGCAAAACCCATCCCGCCTTGCGGTGGTTCTTGGTGAAGACCGGATGTCTATTAGACTCCGCTCCCTGGGAAGGCCTGTGTCAACTCTGACTAATAGGAGTCTCCCATGAGACGTAACAGTTTGCTCTAACCCCACCAAGATGAACGGATCCGGTAATCCCTCTGCCTAAGAACTTTTGGACCATTTTGCCGCTCGGATGAAAGAACAAGAGAAGAATTGGACCCAGCTACTACAATTTCTACAGAGTATGTCTGCTCGTCTAGATACCCTTGACAACACTCTAGCCTCACAGACGGCTACACCACTTCCTCTGCCCTCTCCTCCACAACCTTTTTCTCAAGTATCAAACTCGGTATCTTCGGCATCCTCGACCTCTCAGGTTTGTATTATTTCTTTATTATCGGGACAAGCTTTAGCCTAGGCATCCCCCTTTTGGGAACACAATGACCCCATTTTGCATAAATGTACCACCTTTTTGGAAACCTTCAGACGTATCTTTGAGGAACCCGGACAAGTATCCAGCACAGCCTCAGGTATTCTGCGTCTTCGCCAAGGCACCCTCATCCCTCGGACAATACGCTGTCCAATTACGTAACTTGGCCGCTGAACTCCGCTGGAACAACGAAGCTCTTGTGGCCACTTTTTGATCATCTTCCCTTCTTGGGATACATGATTTCAGGCTCTGGTCTTCAAATGGACCCTGAGAAACTTTACATTGGGAGACCTTTTCTGTAGTGTGTACCCAGCTTAAGGCAGATTGGGGGCAGCCGACTTCCACATCACATGACGCAGGGAGGTCACGCTGCATAACGGAGAAGGAGGGAGTGCAGTGTGCTCTCCCTTCTTCCTCAGTGCAGGTCTTTGGAAGGTTGGAGAGACAGTTGCCCATCGCTGTACTTGGTGGAAAGGGTTGATTCAGTATTAAAAAAAAAAAAAAAAAAAATTGTTCCCTTTTTATTGTGTCGAAGTAGAACATAGTGAGAGGTACATTCGTTTATGTTCTGGGACTGACTTTAACACTTGTATCCTGATACGTTTCTCAATCTGAATGAAAATTAAAGAAATATTACTTAGACAAATCTATATGTTATAATCCAAATGTTGACTGCTGTCAACTTTGTCAGGTTTGGGATTTGCAATATCCAAAAGGGTGTTTACTTTTTGACTGTTTCTGGTCTGTATAGAACAATTAATTTTTCTACATGTAACTTAATTTGGGGTATTTTTCTGGAATTGCTTTAAGTATAAAAAAGTACTAAGGGAAGAAACATGAAAAAGTCTGTGTTGTGTGGGGGTGGGGGGGGGTGTGAAAGTTTTACTCTGTTTTCACCTAACTAATGTCCTTAAACTATAAAGTCATATTTTTAATTTGCTTTCAAAAGAAAATTAAATGTCTGCAGTGAAGCAGCTTCCCAACGGATGTTGCCGGTGGAAGTATTTCGTTCTCATTTGTACCATAAGACACAGACCACTTTTTGTCTATTTTTTTATGTAAAAAATGGCGTATTGTCACAGCACGATGGTCAAAAGGATCCTTTTTTCTGAATCTGCCTAGTTTAGAGCCACCTACTGGAAGGCGCAGAGTCTAACAACACGAAAGGTATTCACCAGAGAGCCCCACAAGGGTATATGGACTTAGCCACTCTTGTGTCGCAGGACGCGGTTCTCCCAGTCGGTACTAAGCAAGTTCCAATGGAGAGACAACAGAGGTAGAGATAGAGACAGGGTGCAATTGCCTGAGGCTGGTTGTTGCTGAGGTCCAGGAGTGCTGGTGTCAGGGAAACTGGCTCAGAGTGTAGCAATGGCAGCGACAGATTACAAGAAGTTCCTTAGTAGTGCTTGGAAGCACCAGAACGGAATCGACAAGGTGCAATAGCCTGCGGCTGATAGTTGCTAAGGTCCAGAGGTGCTGACTGCAGAGGAACTGGATCAGGATATAGCAACGGCAGCAGCAGTTTACACAAGAGTTTAAGCCCAAATGGGGCAGGGACTGATGTGAGTGAGTTCTCTGTACAATGCTGCAGAATTAATGGCGCTATATAAATAAATGGTAATAATAATAAAAATAGTGCTTTGAGGCAAAGTAACAGGAGCGTCAGGGTTCAGTGGTCTGCGGGTAATAGTTGCCAAGGTCCAGAGGTGCTGATGGCAAAGGAACTGGATCAGGATATAGCAACGGCAGCAGCAGTTTACACGAGAGTTTAAGCCCAAATGGGGCAGGGACTGATGTGAGTGAGTTCTCTGTACAATGCTGCAGAATTAATGGCGCTATATAAATAAATGGTAATAATAATAAAAATAGTGCTTTGAGGCAAAGTAACAGGAGCTCCAGGGTTCAGTGGTCTGCAGTTAATAGTTGCCAAGGTCCAGAGGTGCTGATGGCAAAGGAACTGGATCAGGATATAGCAATGGCAGCAGTAGTTTACACAAGAGTCCTAGTAGTGCTTGGAAGCACAGGAACAGAAGGGTCAAGGTGCGATGGTCTGCGGCTAGTTATTGCTGAGGTCCAGAAGGGCTGTCAGCAGAGGAACTAATAAGATAATAGCAACAGGTAACGCAGTGAGTCAGGAAATCACATCTGCACAGGTAGAAAGACACAAAAGAACTGACAATTCAATGAATGAATTGACTGCAATAAATACTACTACTATTGCATTCAGTGATTTAGGAGCATATAATCAATACCTCCAACTCCACTGATTACAATAACACATTTGCAACTTACTAACAGTAGTTAAGTAAGCTAGGGAGCTATATTAGAACAGAACACTTTTATTGCATACCGCAGTCAATTCATCAAGTGAGTGGGTATGGCCTTATCATACCATAGACACCAGCCGCATCCACAAAGGAAAAACTCTAAGCCGACATTGATAACTACATAATATAACAGCGCTCTCTATTAGTTTGGCATAGCAGATACTTATAGCAATATTTCCCCGTTTAAAGAATGTTGTTCATCCCAAAAGAATCAACAATTTAATTTTTATTAAAACAGTGGTATCTGGTACCAAGAAATAAAACATTAATACCGCTTTCATACTGCCACACCGGCAATATCCCGGGTTTTTGCCGGGGCTCGGAGCGTCCCAGCTCAGAAACACCATTCATACTACACCTCGGACCCGGGAATTTCCCGGGTTGACCCCATTCATACTGCACAAGTCTGTGCCCTGGCAATTTGTGGGAGTCATCACCAAAACAGTTTTCATTGGCTGAAAACATTTTTTTTTTTTTTGTAATAGTCTGCTTTTCTGCTGTTTTGTCCATAAAGATGTGTGAGTGTATCTTATAAGATATTTTAATTTTTATTGTTCCATTGTATCATTTGTAAACAATCGGACATTTCTTCAGTGTTTCCACCAATTCCGTTCTGTACTGCTCACCGCTCCGTACTTTACTTTAGTCACCTATGTAAAGTATGTGCGACCTTTCTCTTTCGTTTGTTTCTTATAGTGTGGATGATAGAAGTAGTTGTTTCAGTCCATACTGTTGTTTTCCTCTCGAGTTTTTTTTTCCTGGTTTTATGTATGCAGTTAATGTAAATATTGTGAGCATTACAGGTCATTGCAGTGTTGACACTGTGACATCCTCCACAGACAGGCAGACAGCCAATCAGCTTGTTTTCTGTGCAACCCGGGTTGCACCATTCATAGTGCAGGCAACCCGGGTCCGACCCGGGAATTACCCCTCGATAAATCCCGGGTTGAAGACCCGGGATTTTTGACTTGTACCATTCATACTGCACCAAGACCCGGGTCGTTTGAGCTCGCCCCGGCAAAAACCCGGGATTTTGGTGCAGTATGAATGGGGTATAAGTCTAATTCTATTCTTGTCCATCAATTTACACAACAAAATCTTGTACGTATTTTGGAAAGTGTTTATTATGTGTAGAACATCTCTCTCCTAAGATAATGTCATTTTCTCTGTTTAGCATTGGGTATGCCATTGTTCTGCTCCATTTACTTTCTGCAACTCCTTGACTTTCTGGGCTCCTCTTGTGGTATAGCTCCTGTCTGTGATGAAATGGTTTCTTGATTCACACTTGATTTCACTAGTTTTTTCCTCAGTTGAACCAAGAACCTGTATTTGCCACATTATCTGAGCCTTTCCTGTCATATGATCCACATGCCTGCATACAATCTTCCTATCTCCCAGTAACAGTTTTTAAGCAACAGGTCCCGTGATAGCTCAGACAGTGGCTTGTACCCATTTAGGACTTAATTAAAAATTATGTAGCTTTTAACATGATTCCTAGACTCCTTTATTTGTTGTAAACTCTCTCTGTTAAGGTAACAGATTTGATATTTAAAGAGTTGCAATCCTCCATTTTGAAATACATCTGGAATGATAAGACTCTCATAATCTCCCTAGCTGTTCTTAAGAAACCCAGGATCCGAAGTGGTCGGGGATTTGCAGATGTCAAGGTTTATTACTTTGCTACTCACCTCAGTTAATTGGCGGCCACTTACACTCCCTTCCATACCATTGCTTGGGTGGACTTGAAAACCCACTTTACTGGAGTCCATTTCTTGGCTTCAATCTGGAGCCTTCCAAGTGCTGACCGACCTACCCTGACTAACTCTCTCCCCACCCATAAATTCTGCTTATCTATCTGGGACTTTTGCAGATCCAGATTTTAATTGTCCTCCCTTGTTTCCCTCTTTGTACCATTATGGAACAACCCCAACTTTTCTCCTGGACTCTTCTTTAAAAAGTCGATTCAAACCGGGATCAGGGTGGCCCATGACCTGACCACTAATATCTGGGCCTCTATTTCACATATTCAATAAAAATATACACCCTTTTGCTCCCTTTTCATTTAATTTTTCCAGTTTCGTCATTTTCTCATGTACCTTTCCCCGACTGATAACCTACAGGCTCTTACCTTTTTTGAATGACTATGTTTGAAATCCCCATTCTCTGAGGGTGTGATCTCTTTCATGTACAACTGGTTGATTGAGATTACCCATGAATGCCAGGGCCGTCATGACCGGGATTGGGAAAGGGAGCCCCTCTCCTGATGAGTCTTGCTGGGAGGAGGTTATGTCACCAGTTCCATTTCCATGCAAATTAAAGAAATGGCTTACGAACTATACTATAGATGGTATTATACGCCAGACACACTATCCAAAATGTCCTTCTGCCCCATCCACTGCTTCGTGACTTTTTATTCCTATCGCAGTTCGAGCTTTGAGCTGCCTCTGGATCCTTCGGACTGAGCACTGTGCATCTCACATATATGTGGCAAGTTGTGTTATATTTGTTTCTTGTACATGCTGTTATATACCTGTCTGCCAGTGTTTAGCATTTGCTCCAATTTATTTTCTTAAGTGCTTTGTACCTATCCACCCCCTTCTTTTCCCCTTAGTTTACCTTTCCCCTATAAGTATGGAAAAAACTGATGGAAACAATTTGGTTGATTGTATTATATTGCTTATTATTTGTTTTTATTTGTTTCCTTAATAATTAAAGTGTTATATACAGAACACTATTTTTATGTATATAAAAATTATGTAGCTTTTGCCTTTCCTGTTTTTGCTGTATCTTCCTTGAGAGACATGTTTACCGGGGTGTGATCCTATATTTGAACAGGTCTAAATTGTCTCAGTGTTATTTCTGGCATTCGTTGAATACCCTTTTTAAATGACTGGTTTACTGATTAAATGGTGAATAAAACTAGCTGTGGCTAGTTGAACTATAAACAGGTGACTGGTGTAATACCGTTGGCTGAGTTTGGTTAAATTCAGTCATTACCATTTCTCGACCCTGCTTATGGAATTACTTCACGGGCTCCCCAGAGTATGAACCCATTTTATACGATGAGTTCATTCCTTCATCTGTAATATAATGACCATCCCTGTATCAAAAATGCTTGATTGCTTGATAGTATTGGTCTTTACCATTTATTAAATTTCACCCTGATAAATTTATGGAATTTTTGTACCCCAAAAGATACAGCCTTCTCAGTCTGATAAATACATTTTTCTTGACAAGAGATAATGTACGAGATCCAAGATATGAGATTGTTTTATCACAACATTTGACATTCTGTGGACTAAAACCATTCCTCTACATAAGGATCAACTGTTTGTCCACTTGATAATGGACTACTAAGTTAAATGATTGTAGCTATTGTCTTGAGTCAGTCGTCTTTTGTGCTATGGCTTAGTACCAATATACTCCATTCTTATGCAAAGTAGACAAAGGCATCAGCATTGTTGGCAAATTTGGAACATACTTGCCATAATAACATAATAGACCTAGGTAGGCTTTGAGTTTGTTGTGTTTCTGTATTTCCATTACTTTATCTTTTATTGGATGTAACCCTTGTATCTCTACTTTTGTTTTAGTTTTGGCCTCTTCCACCATCTGTTGTTATGCATGATTCATATCTACCTTTGTGAATAGTTTGTCCCCCATTAAGCTAGCAAGCAGGTCTTTTATTCTTGATATTGGATACTGTCCTAATCTGGAAACGCTATTTATGGTTCATTTATAATCACCGTATATATGACTGGTATGAATGGGACAGCCCATTGTGAGAATGCCACCGCCTGTTTTCCCTAGCATAAGGTACATGTCTTGCCATGAAATAACGAGAAGTGGTGTTTGAATCTACATAAAACTTGGCTTTAGTCCTTTTTAAAGTACCCAGATCCTCAGTTCTTCCTTTAGGTGTAATATTCTTTTTAAGGCCAGTCCCATTGTGTCTCTAGCTGGTGCACTTGTCCTTTCCAACATAAATCCAGCTCTTGAAGCCATCTTCTCCCAAGTAAATTTGGGTCAGATCCTTCTACCAATTTGTTTGTTTCTGGTGGCGTATAGCTCTGCTAGACTACTTTACTTGTATATGTTTTAAATGTTAACATTTACAAAGGAGGATCTTCCATTTCCTACAAGGCTTCATATTTCTCTCAACCGTTAGAGTAACACTAGATCCTATCTTAAATTGACCTCCTTCCCCTCTTTTGCGAGATCCAGTTCAACAGGGGCCACTTTAGAAATGTCTTCTTCTGTTATATTCTGTGCAATATACATTGTTTGATCCCATTCTTCCTCTTCCTCACTGTTTAACTCAGCCTGCAAATGATAGGAACTAACATCATCATTTATTTATAAAGCGCCACCATTTCTGCAGCACTGTACAGAGGAAATTTGTCATTCATATCAGTACCTGCCCAATTGTATTGAAGCTAACAACATACATTCCCTAACAAACACACAGACTACGGTTAATTTTGTCAATTAACCTACTAGCATGTTTTTGGAATGTGGGAGAAACCCACACAAAATCCATACAGATAAGAACCTTGTCGGGAATTAACCCGTGAGGCAGAAGTGCTAACCACTTAGCCGCTGTGCTGCCATGTGCAACCCTAGCTTATTTTTTTTAGCCTTTGTGCATTTTTTATGGTAACATATTCTTATACGCTCTGTAAAGACCATATTGTGACATTTTCATTTTTGAATCTGCATGAAAATGAGGCTTGTTTTCCTCCACAGACAGTCATAGCAATTTTGACTATTTGCAAGAGGGGGTTGCCCACATTGTATAGACAAAAAAAACAGGGAAAATCTGCACTCTCCAAACACATAATTAATGTTGTACTAACTACTTTTCTATATGAAAAACAGGTAGGATTAGTTCCACATAATGCAATATATGTTAAGCTGACCAACTCACGCCAAAGTTAGTACAGCATTAATTATGTGGGTTTTGGAGAGTGCAGAGTATCCCAGTTTTTATCAAAGGCCATGTATACCAGAAAAAATTGAAGAGTTTTTTTTTTTTTTTTACCATGCTCTTTTACTCGCCTCTGCAGTAGGTTTCCAGGTTAGTAGGAGGTGCTTCTCTAGTATCAGGACTTAGTTAATATATAGATACAGGATTAGACCCCAGTGGTCTCTAATACCCAACAGTCTCTGTAAATAAAGCAATACAATTTACTATATAGTATTTATAGCAGGTTTAAAAGGAACAGCAAATATGATTTGATAATTAAAAGTTCATGTAAATGGAAATGAAACAGTCATATATCATATACACTATGACATTCATTTTCTAAAATGACTGGACTGCTCAGAGAGAGAAACAAAAGCAACAAAGCAACTTACAGGCACAGTTCCCAGAGGATTCTGGGAGATGCTCCAACTGAGGCCCAGCATGCAAACTGCATTAGCAGCCTTGGTTTTCCAGATCAGTAATACTAGCAATAGTCACACACATATCTAATTTTTGAGGATCATACAGATCATACAGAGTATACATGTAGTTATACACTTAGTATTAACACAAAAATGATGGCACATTATCAGTGAATATCTAAACTCCAGCCAGAGTATAGCGCCGGAGCAACTGCATGTGCAAAAGAGTAACAGCTGGATGATTACAAATGGAAACCTGCTTCAATATTAAACACAGTCTCACCGTGCTGCTGGGCAGCACGGTGGCTCAGTGGTTAGCACTTCTGCCTCACAGCGCTGGGGTCATGAGTTCAATTCCCAACCATGGCCTTATCTGTGTGGAGTTTGTATGTTCCCCCGTGTTTGCGTGGGTTTCCTCCGGGTGCTCCGGTTTTCTCCCACACTCCAAAAACATACTGGTAGGTTAATTGGCTGTTATTAAAATTGACCCTAGTCTCTCTCTGTCTGTCTGTGTGTGTGTATGTTTGGGAATTTAGACTGTAAGCTCCAATGGGGCAGGGACTGATGTGAGTAAGTTCTCTGTACAGCACTGCGGAATCAGTGGCGCTATATAAATAAATGGTGATGATGATGATGACAGTCTTAAACAGTGTATATATCATTGGAATCCTGGAAATTTGAAGCAACAATGATAACTAAGAGGAATAGAGTTGAGGCCGATTCTTTAGCCAGTGTACAGTTCCAGGAACACCACTGTGCAAATAATGAATTGTAGGTAAGAGGAAGACCCAAAACTCTTCAGTAACAAAGTCAGGAGTCCGTGATAGTTCCTTCAGCAGTAGAGTCACCCAAAGTTCCAGAGCAATAAGCATGGAAACACTAACAATGCACTAATGATACTAGTCATGACTTAACTGGGTACAGTGTTCACAGTATATAAGCAATGGTCAACAGATATAGTGAGATCAGTATAGCAGACAGTGAACATCTATGTTGGATACTAGTCATTCATTAATCTGGCAAGGTGGTTCTGCCCTGTCTGGATCTTATAATCGCAGTTATGCACCCTGGGACCTGCATGACGTCACTGCTCCTAAAGATATTTATTTTCATAACACCGAACTTCACCTGTTTCATTTGCTACAGTTCAGCTGCCATTCTACTAAATGTCTTTATATACTTCTCATACAGTGCCTTCTTTAACATATATGTGACTATAGACTTCTGAGCCCCAGACAGAGTCACACCTGACACAATTTGTTACATCTAGGTACACAGGCACATAGTGACTGACAGCTTTGTAGATTTGGTTTACAGAAATGCACTTTGTGGATTAATACAGAGAGGTAGGGCTAGTGATGTCACAGCGACTCAAATGACTGCAAACTCAGTTCTTTCACTTGTTTCAGATCCATTATGATATTGTTCTAAAGCTGGGGAATAACCTTCAGCTGTCTTCAATTAAGTGGGGAGATAGTAGTTTATTTTTTGTCAGAGTTGCAGGGGAATGTTAGGTAAATGCTGAACAAGTATTATTATTATTAATAATATTTATTTATAAGAGACTCCATTACGCTTTACAATTGGGAGCAGGCACAGTAATAAAACAAGACTGGGATTTATCAGACAGACAAAGCACTAACAGTGCCCTATTTGCAAGTTCACAATCTGTAGCAGAGTTGCCTAACTCCAGTAGTCATATACCACCAACAGGTCATGTTTTCAGGATGTCTTTAATAATGCACAATCTATTTTGCTGGCTCAGTAAGTATCCTGACTGTTTCTACTGACAGAAATCCTGAAAACATGACCTGTTGGTGGTACTTGAGTACTGGAGTTAAGTACCTATGATATATAGGATATTCTAGATATGTTTTATTACAAAATTCATGGTTTATATATGAAAATGCAAACTTGGAGGTTAGTGAACCTTTAATTGTTCACAAACCATAAAATATGTATAACCTGTTAAATATTACCTTACCATGCCTATGAGTGCAGACTCCTACTGTCCTGCAGCTTTTTTTGGTCAGTGGGGAAGATGATTTATTCATGTTGTACCCTATGGGCCTGATTCATTAAGGAAAGTAAGACTAAAAAGAAGTAAGTTTTATTCCGGACAAACCATGTCACAATGTCAGGGGTGCAAGTTAGTTTATTATTTTAAACATAAACAAGTTAACCCCGTTAGACACCAGGGATCCCCACAAGGGAGTTTGGGCTTAGTTGCAGAGTACACAGGTCATGGTTCTCCAAGACAGTCCAGGTCAAAGCCAAATGAGCGGTGAGGGAGGTTCCAGAGAGAAGTCAGGTCAAGCCAAATAGTCACACCAGCCGGGTAGCGAGGTACCAAAATGAAGCATAGGAGAATAGTAACAGGAAGACGAGTCCGAACCGAAGAACACTGGATCAGAAGTTCAGGAAGTGCTGGAGCAGGAGTGAACCAATACTCTGGCACCCAACATGTGGCAGAGGGTGCTCTATTAACCATAAGGTGCATCCTGATTGGGTGATGGAGATTTGGTGGTCAGACACACTGCCCGCTGACAGGTGAGCGGAGATAGCATCCAGGAGCCTAGCAACGGGACGCGACTGAACAGATCATGTGCACGCATTGCGTGCAAGAAACAAGGAGCTTCCCGCTGCTAGGCAACAGGACGCGGCTGCAGAGAAGGTGCAGGCGTCCGTCTCCTGCACCAAGTGTCAGTGCGGAGATGGCGCCTGACAGTACACCCCTCCCCTGAAGAAGCAGTATTGGAAATCTGATTCTTCAAAAACTTTGACAGCAGATGGGGGTATGTAGGTCTTATCCACCCAGGACCTTTCTTCAGGGCCATAACCCTTCCAGTGGGCGAGGAACTCAGTCTTACCACGAATGGATCGGGATTTCAAGATGTGTTCAATCTAATATTCGTCGCCCAAGGCCATCTTGATTGGGAGGTGGCGGAGGTTCAAGGTTGGAGAATACATTAAGAACTAATGGTTTAAATATGGAAATATGAAATAAATTATGCACACCGAGTGAAGGAGGTAGATGGAGCTTATAGGAACCGCATTAATAATATGAGAAATGCAGAAGGGATCAATATATCGGGGGTGAATTTCATTGAAGGTAGCTCGAGTCTGAAATTACACGAGGACAGCCACACCTTATCCACAACGTGAAGAACTGGAATCTTCCTACGGTGACAGTCGGCAAAGTGTTTATGCCGTATCGAGGACTGTAAGAGTTTAGATTGTACCTGAGTACAAATCTTCGAACAGTCACTGATCATCTCTTGAGCTGCAGGTACTGATGCACTGGGAACTTCTGAAAAGGTGGAAAGTATGGGATGTCTGCCAAAGATGGTAAAGAAGGGAGATGTTCCAGATGATTCATGTTGATGGATATTATGTAAAAATTCTGCCCAAGGTAGATAATCACTCCAGGAGGATAGGTGATCAGATTAATAACAATGGAGGAACATTTCCAAATCCTGGTTGACTCTCTCAGTCTGACCATTGGTCTGTGGATGGTATCCCGAGGAGAATATTACCTTAATTCCTAGATTGTTGCAAAAGGATCTCCAGAATCTTGAAAGTAATTGTACAACTCTGTCGGAAATGATCTCAAAGGGGCAACTGTGGATCCGAAAAATATTCTTAATGAAAAGAGTGGCTAGATCAGCAGCAGATGGCAATTTCTTGAGAGGGACAAAATGTGCCCATTTGGAGAAAGATCGACCACCACCCAAGTAGTATTGAAGCCTTGAGTATTGGGGAGGTCAGTTATAAAAACCATGCTAATGCTTGACCAAGGTGAGTGTAGGAGCAGAAGAAGAAGCCTGGCTGGCGGATGCCTGGCTGTCTTGTGAAGAGCATATACTCCACAAGCTGCAACATACTTGTGAACGTCTGTACTCAAGGACAGCCACCAATAGCTGAGGGACAAAAGAGCAATGGTCTTATTAACCCCATTATGACCAGAAAATCTGGAATCGTGAGCCCAAGCCAACAGTCTGGGACGGAGATGGGTCTTCACAAAAGAGCGTCCAACAGGGGGTGTCTTAACTGAGGATTTAGTCAAGGCCAGAATCTTCAGAGGACTGATGATAGGTCTAACGTCTGGCTGGCAAGAATCCGAAGGCTCAAAAGACCTGGAAAGTGCATTGGTCATGGAATTTTTTTGACCCAGCACGATAAGTCATGATCAACTGGAATCTAGAAAAAAAAAAGGGACCAGCGGGCCTGACGAGGGTTAAGGCACTGAGCATATTCCAGATAGGTAAGGTTCTTATGATCTGTGAATACCGTGTTAGGATGGAGAGCACCTTCAAGCAGGTACCGCCATCTCTTCTAGGGTTATGTTGATGGCCAGGAGCTCCATGTCCCCGATGCTATAGTTGGCCTCACCGGGTAAAAATTTCCTAGAGAGAAAGCCACATGGAGAGAAAGGGCGAACAGAATTCTTCTGAGAGAGAACTGCTCCCACACCCACAGAGGAAGCATCACCCTCTAGAAAGAATGGTTGTAGTTGGTCAGGCTGTCTCAAGACAGGAGCGGTGACAAAAGCTTCCTTAAGAGCTTTGAAGGCCAAAACTGAGGCCAGTTTTTGGCTAGTCCACCTTTACGGGTAATTGAAGTGATGGGCGAGATCAACGAAGAGAAGTTTTTAATGAATTGCTGGTAATAGTTGCAGAATCCAATAAAACGCTGAGTAGCCTTTAGGCCAGAGGGTTGAGGCCAACTCAGGATAGATTCTAACTTTTTAGGACCCTTTTGAAGACCCATGCCTGAGATTATATACCTGAGGAAGGGAACCTGACGTTGATCAAAAAGGCACTTCTCCAATTTGGTGTTTGGTACAGAGCCGGGACAGAACTTCTTTGACATTATCTCTATAAGAGGTGATGTTCCGGGAGAAGACCCCAAAATATCATTCAAGTAGACGACTACAGATTAATTCAAAAGATCTGTGAAAATTTTGTTTATGAATTCTTGAAAACCTCCTGAGGTACTCATACTGTCTCTCGTATTAAAAGCGGTTTTCCACTCGTCACCTTGGCGAAAGAAGATAAGGTTATAGGCCCTACTAAGATCCAGTTTGGTAAAAATCTGTGCTCCACAGATCCAATTAAAGAGTTCTGATATGAGGGGTAAATAGTCAATACAGGGTCTAAGGGTACCGTATTTCTTTTTGACAAAAAAGAACCCTGCACCCGCCGATGAAGAAGACTTGCAGATAAAACCATGTTCAAGATTCTCAGACGTATTCAGACATGGCTTGAGTCTCAGGGAGAGATAGGGGAAAAATTTTGCCCCTAGGAATGCACTTGTTGGGTACGAAGTCAATGGGGCAATCCCAGGGTCGATGAGGAGGCAGGGACACGGCTGTAACTTTGCTGAATACATTTACAAACTCGGCATAGGCCTCAGAAAGACCAGGCAGTGGAGTACAGGCTAGACAGGAGATCGAAGCATTAGGAAGATGTACAGCAGTCAAACAATGTTGTTTGCAAGTGGACCCCCAAGAAATGACTTGGGCACGAGACCAATCGAACTGCGAATTGTGAGCTTTAAGGCAGGGAAGGCCCAGAATAACAGGATTGATGGACTGAGGAAAAATCAGAAAACTTATCCACTCAGAGTGAAGCGCTCCTACCGCCAGCCATAAAGGACTGGTAATGCGGTTGATGGAACCGTTGCTGATACGATTACCATCAATCGCTGTCAGCGCCAGAGGCTGTGGCAATGGAAGGATGGAGAGACTAAGCTTGGAAGCCAACTCAGCAGAAATTAAGTTCCCATTGGATCCAGAGTTCACAAAAGCTGTCAATTGCTGGGGGCCATCTGGAAAAAATAGCATAATAGGCATCAGAAATTCAGAATCTTTCAAGGAGTAGGGAGTGAGGGACTTGGATCCCGGGACGACCCCCCTGCCATTGACTAGGATGGGGCGTTTCCCGGCCTCTTGGAGCATGAGGAGAGAAGGTGACCCGAGTCCCCACAATAAAGGCAAAGACGATTCTTGATGCGTCTGTCATGCTCCTCCTGGGAAAGGTGAGAGCGGCCAATTTGCATGTGTTCCTCCGGAAGAATTGCTGGAGCTTGGAACTGAGGCGCCAGGCGAGGGAAGGAGCGCCAGGTCCATTCTCGTTCTTGAGTACGTTCCCTGTGGCGGATGTCCACCTTAACACACCGAGAGACCAAGTCGTCAAGATTAGATGAGAGCTCACGGGGGGCCAGTTCGTTCTTGATGCGGTCATTTAACCCCTGCCAAAAGGTGGCTACCAGGGCTTCGTTGTTCCAGCAGAGTTCTGAAGCCATACATACGGCATACTGCCCAGCAGTGAGTGAACCTTGACAGAGAGCTAATAGGCCAGAAGCGGCGGAGGAAACATGGCTGGGCTTATCAAAGACCCATCGAAAATTCTTAATGAAGGTGCAAGAATCTCGGAGCGTAGGCTCATCCGTTCCCAGAGGGGAGAAGCCCAGGCCAAGGCTTGACCAGGGAGGAGGGAAATTATATAAGTCACTTTGGTACTCTCGGAGGCGAAAATTTCCATTTTCCAGCTCAAACTGAATAGCGCACTGATTAAGGAACCCACAGCATTTCTTAGGATCACCATCATATTTCTCCGGCGGTGGAATACGTAGGCCACTGGAACTAGAAGTGCTAGCAGTAGATGTTGTGGCTGCGGAGAAAACCATTACTGCTAAGGCTGCTTGGCTTGCTGGAAGAGACCCCTGGAGGGTGTCTAAACGAGAAATAACCCCTTGTAGACATTGCAAGAGTTGTGCCTGATTGGAGTCTTGCTGATTCACCCTCTGGGCTAAGTGAAGCAGAAGGTCTCGAGCTGAGGGTTTGTCCTGTCCACTCATATGGCCAGAGTATACTGTCATGGGATTTCAGAGATGGTCGCTAACCAGTATTAGTGCAACTGAACAGGGAGAGGCGGACTCCCCCGGTATTCATCAGTTACCCCCGCAAGGGAGCTTGGGCTTAGCTGCAGAGAGTACGCAGGTCACGGTTCTCCAAGACAGTCACTGGTGTAGCAACAGTAGTAAACAGGCGTAGTGAAGCAGTCCAGGTCAAAGCCAAATGAGCAGTGCGGTAAACAGGGAGGTTACAGCAAGAATTCAGGTCAAGCCAAATAGTCAAACCAGCCAGGCAGCGAGGTACCAAAACAAAACAAAGGAGAATAGTAACAGGAAGCCGAGTCAGAACCAAAGAACACTGGATCAGAAGTTCAGGAAGTGCTGGAGCAGGAGTAACCCAATACTCTGGCACCCAACATGTGTCAGAGGGTGCTCTATAAACCATAAGGTGCATCCTGATTGGATGATGGACATTTGGCGGTCAGACATGCTGACTGCCGACAGGTGAGCGGAGATAGCGTCCCGCTGCCTAGCAACGGAACGCGACTGAACAGAGCATGCACTTGCGTGAATGGAACAAGGAGCTTCCCACTGCTAGGCAACGGGACACGGCTACCGAGAAAGTGCAGGCATCCGTCTCCTGCACCAAGTGCCAGTGCGGAGATGGCGCCTGACATACTTGATACCTTTATTTGTACACTGAAATGTAAAGTTGATCTAGGACATGTTCTACCCCAACTATAAATCTGTCTTCACATTTTAAATTTACATCCACCTTCAATGCAAAATGGTTTTGCCAAGGTACTCTTTTATTTGTGTTAATTTCCTTAATGAATCAGGCCCAATATGTTCATTTTTGTTTCCCCCGAAGAGAAAACATGGTTTAAGGTGGGTCTGACTCTGTCCAGAAGCCACATGAGATATAGAGATACACTACAGGAAAATTACCAGATTGAACAATTAAAGGATAAAACCTCAAAACTCAGTTCCCAGACAGCCTGTCCTCATCCACCAGCCTCATTATCAGCTATTTATACAGCACCACTAATTCCGTAGCGTTGTACAGAGAACTCGCTCACATCAGTCCCTACCCCATTGGGGCTTACAGTCTAAATTCCCTAAAATACACACACACAGACCGAGAGATACACTAGGGTAAATGTAATAGGAGCCAATTAATTTACCTTTATGTTTTTGGAGTGTGGGAGAAAACCGGAGCACCCGGAGGAAACCCACGGAAACACGGAGAGAACATACAAACTCCACACAGATAAGGCCATGTCATGAATTGATCTCATGACTAAAGTGCTAACCACCATGTTGCCCAGACCTTTTTAGGCCCTTACAAATGGACAGTGTCTGGGAAACACGTTGGGATTTCTTAATGTTTATTTTACGATTTGGAAATTTTTCACATATGAGAAAATATCTAAATGCTAACTATAATGTCCTTTTGAGTGTGTTATTAATGATTTTGGAAGCATGTGTGGATATGGTATTTAATTCAAAATTCTTATTTATTGTTTTTTTTATTGTGTTTTCCCAGAATTTTTGCATTTGAATAAGTCTCTTTGTTCCAAACGTATAATTATTTAATACTATCAGAGAATATCAGGTTAGCCAAAAAATGGTTTCGTTACAGCAAAGTGTTTATTTTTTTGGGCACACCATCTAATAAGATATTTCTATAAATTATAACCTATAATGATTACCTAAATGAAAGTCAATGTGCACATTCGATAAAAAAGCAAACTGAATTGTGAAATTGTATTTACCACTCTAGTTTTGTATTCTCTTTTCTCAGATAAATCTGGTGTGATGATTTTATTTTATTTTTAGACTAGGGGAAAGTTAGTAATTTGTAGCAAGCTGAAAATAAAGGATCAGGCTTAAGGCTAATAAACTGGAGTTGAAATGTGGATGGCCAGAGAAATGACGGGGTTAAATTAGGAGAAGACTGTAAGAGGGCGGAGCTAAGAGAGGGGAAATGAGATGAGAGGAAGTGAAACATTTCACTGTTCCTGGATCTGAGCAGGTGGTAACAGAACACTGTGCAGACATTTGCATTTGTTTATGTAGAGAGTATAAGCTTCATGCAGGCTACCGTATAGACAAGGGGAGCAGTGTGCATGCATTTAATAGCTGTGCAATTAATCTTTTGTCCTCGCTGCAGTGTACACAAGGCCAGGACAAAACAACTTGATGTAGGCATTGTTACTGCTTGGCTAACTTCTTTATAGATACACAGCAACAATGAAGACGTTGAAGTTTGATCATTGAAAGCAGTAGGTTCTTTGTGTGTGATGCACTGTAATGTAAACACATGGCTGATTTTATGGCTTGCTGAAACTGCGTTGTAGGGGGTGGAGATGAGAGAAGACAGCAAATTACTTGTATTTGTCACTCTATAGTGCTCTAAATGAATAGGTAGTGTTATGTTTATAAGCAGCTATTTTATGTTCCAGTTAATAGACCATTGTATGTTTGCAGGTAGCATGATTTTGTAATATCAGGTCAAGGCAATGCAAGTGTAATATTTGTGCAAATGAAATATCAGAAGACTAAGGCAACATATAGATTAAACACCTATACCCCTCCTTATTGCAGATGTAAATTTTAAATTAATATTTTTTTGTTTCTTTTTTTAATAATTGTTCTTCATACATGTGTGGAAATCTAAATGCAAACAATGCATCACTTGGCAAATACTGAATTATCTGCTGTACAACTGACAGCCTAGTAGATGGTATATTATCATTATTTTGTGTAAGGATTTAGGAAAGTCCTGGGACATTTTTGTGTAACAGTCGTGGTAAGGATATTTTTAAAAGCTGCCTGCCAATCCTGTTTTAGATTTTAGTGCACAGATGTGCAAGGCTATACTTGTGAGTTGTCTGTTGTAATTTTCCAGAATGATTGAAATTGTGAGTGGTGATGATTTTTTTGCAATGAACCAGATAGGTTAATTTGAATTATGGTTCAGGCTGTTCTCATTTGTTAAAGGGGATTAATTTGTAGTAGCTAGTTTTCCTAAAAGGGATGAATTGCATTATTTAATGCAACAGCCTGGAACCCTAGACAGCGTAGGCATGTCTAACTGAAGCAGTGGTAGTCAGCATATCGATGCTGACTACCCCAACAATACTTACCCCGACGCAACGGCCCCGAACGGTTACTTCACGACCTGGCTCCAGGACGACTGCTGTGACCGGCGACTTCCAGGGATCGCGGCCACTCTGCATAACGTCACTGCCGACCGTGGCGCTCTTCTCCTTGCTGTTAAGGTAGAAATGTAAGTATGTGGCCATAGACCATGTACTTTGCTTAGCGTTGTACATTGTCTATGGCCGCATACTTACATTTCCAACTTAACAGCAAGGAGAAGAGCGTCGCGGTCGGCAGTGACGTCATGCAGTGTGGCCGGATTCTTCATTGGTCACGATTCCTGGCAGACGCCGGTCACAGCAGTCGTCCTGGAGCCAGGTCGTGAAGTAGCCGTTCAGGGTCGCCGCGTCGGGGTAAGTATTGTTGGAATAATGGCAGCCATTATTCCGTACCCCACCCAACTGAAGAGAGTATCACATGTGATGCCCTGTTTGGCGAGATACAACCTGCTGCTCCAGACCCTCTCAGCTGATTGCAATAGATAATGCTATTCATCCAAGGAGCCATCTCGCTTAAAGAGAAGCATTCACAGCAAATCCCCCATTCCTGACAGCAGGTTTAAATTAATAATATGACTAGTTTTGTGGCTACATTACAACCACTGATTTTAATGTGTTTACTTTTTAAAATAAAATACAAATTTCAATTATAGAAACATTTGAGGTTAATAATGTTGTTTGATTATATTAATTATTAGTTGCCACATGTTTTTATGTTTCTTTCTTTCTTTCATTTTCTAATCCAGTTATGGAGCTCCATGCCATGTTTCACATACATGAAAAGGGGGCACAGCAAGAACTATTGCAGCAAGATTCCAACCCTAACCAAAAACATAGAGAACGCATTTTTAGACCAAGAATATCTCTCTTTGGATTAAATGAGGAAGAAGTTAGATCTAGGTATCGCTTTAGCACTGAAGTTATACTGGAGTTATATGAACAGATCCAGCAAGATATAGAGCCAAATTGTGAACGAAATCATGCTGTACCAGGAATGGTAAAATTGCTCAGTGCTCTGCACTACTTTGCCTCTGCATCCTTTCAGGGTACGGTGTCAGCTCTGTCTGGCATCTCCCAGCCTAGTTTCAGCAGGCACCTGACACAGGTTCTAAAGGCCATAAACAAATTAACTCCACAGTATATTGTTTTCCCATCAGAGAAATCTGCCATACAATCAATAAAAGATGGCTATTACAAAATGTCATCTTTTCCAAATGTTATGGGGGTAATTGACTGTACCCATGTTGCTCTATCACCCCCAACAGAAGATATTTACAGAAACAGTAAGAATTTCCACTCATTAAATGTCCAAATGGTATGCGCCTCTGATATGAGGATTCTTAACTTGGTAGCTGGCTATCCTGGATCCACTCATGACTCCTATATACTAAAACATTCAAGTTTACATACAATTTTGACTTCTGGGAATATTCCAGAGGGTTGGATATTGGGTAAGTACAACTGATTTTAAATATTTACTGGATTTAATTGTTAGAATTAACTGTTGCCTCTTAAATAAATGGTCATTGAAAGTGTATACCACGTTTTATTCTGCCCTGTGTATGGCTTTAGACATATTTATTTGTTATTGTGGCTTTTGATTGGTGGTTTTGTTTAAAATCTCAAAATAGGACTTACTGAGGCTTTTTCAAATCTCCAGAGAAACCGTCTCAAAATTAACATGCAATTGTATACAACTATAAAAATATGATTCAACTTTTTGAAAGAAAACATAGTTGTGTAGTTTATAGAAAGTTACAGTACAGCGTAAGAGATCATAAATATATTGCCAATCCATGTCCTTATCAATGTACTTTCAAATCTGTCCATTTTCAGTTTTCTTGTTAAAGATAATTTATTGAAGCTATGTCGCCTTTTTTTTTTTTTTTTTATTTCAAAATCAAAAAAGTTTGTTGTATCCTATCTTTCAAGGTTTTTTTTTTTTTAACCATTCTGGCTTTTGCATGTAGCACTCAAATACTGGGTTCCATTTTACAAAGCAATTTAGGATTGAGCCCCCCGGTGTGGCCATATCTGCCATATATATATTTTTGTAATGAAGGCAAACATTTTGAAATTCTATTTGCTCTGCAGGTGATGATGCATATCCTTTAGCAGAGTGGCTACTGACACCGATCAAAGATCCCAAAACTAAAGCAGAAAAGCTATATAATGCTGCACACAAGAACGCTCATTCAGCCATCGAGCGAACCTTTGGATCATTAAAAAGCCGTTTCCGATGTCTTGATCGGTCAGGAGGTGTACTACAGTATTCTCCAGAAAAAGGAGCACAGATTATCCTGGCCTGTTGCATTCTACATAACTTGGCTGTCAGTCGAAATGTGGATGTCGACATAGTTGATGATCTTGAAGCACCACCACCCGTGCCTCCAATTTCAAAAGAAGAGAACACACAAGCTGGAAAACAGACCAGAATGAAAGTGATTAGCAGATACTTCACATGTAAGATTATATAGAATCATATCCAACATTGCTTTCATCTTTGTTCTATGTGTGTGCTTGTAGTAGTTTTCTATTTTATTGTAGATTATATATATATATATATATATATATACAATCTGAGAACAATAATAACTGCTATAAAAATGATGTAATGATCTTTTAATAAGAGTTTTTTACAAGACATTTCAACCATTGATTATTTTTATTTTTTGCAGGAAATGTGACTGCGGCGATCAGTGCTGTTCCCTCTTCATAATGTTGGTTGTCTACACTCTACATCTCCATGGACTTATGATGTCGTTGACGTTTTGACCTTATCCCTGCATAGATCTTGTATATTTAACAATGTACTATTTTAGATTTATAGAAATTGGCAGCATCACACACTTGGTCTGCTTACATTACATTCACCAAATGGAACACTATTTTGTAATGTGCAAGCTTGTTCAAAGCTTTAGTTACTTTAAAAAATTAGCTTTTTTTTTTTTTATTTTAAATTCTGCAGTTCTAAAATTCTAGCTAGAGCACGTCTTCCTGATGCCCAACTGAGAATATTGCTTGTTTCACATGTATCCGTTTAAGTTTTGCTACATTTGAACTCAAGCTTTGTAGAATTTTACTTTTTTCCAATGTTTTTAAAACTATAATGGATTAGTTGAAGAAAAGTAACGGATGCACCGTTAATCTTATAAAGCTTTTGCTATATGGTCCATATGGTATAATCTAAATTATATTGTGTAGCTAAATATATGTTAATATTCAGTTTGACGTGTGTTTCCATTGAGTTAACCTTCTGTATGATAATGCACAGGTCTCTTCTCCCAAAAAATGTCCTGCCACTCCCATCTTGTAGTTTTTTGTATTGAGTGATGTTACTGGCTACTATAATGTACCAGTAAGGTCATGTAGATCGCAGTGTAGGCTTGTATCTGTTCTGCATACAAGTCATCAACACCTGTACATAAAGGTTTATCAATATAAAAAATAATATTGCTTCATTTTGGTGTCTGACAAAAAGATTATTTTTCATCAATCAAATTTTCATTTCAATATATTCATGTTCTAAAGTATCTAGATGAAAGTTGGTTTGGGTTTCTACACTATGTCATTTGTTTACCAGTATTTATATTCAGCTGCTTGGTATTTGACCCTACAAAACCAAGCATGTCTTGAAAAGATAGGCACAGTATAACATCAACAGTCTTGTGCTGGGGACAGATGACTTGAGTCATTTTGCCCAAGCTGCTGTCTGCAAAGGATTCCCTTTAATAACATCTAGCCTGCAAGTAGAGATGAATGAAAATTTCACAATTGTTTCACAAAATTTTGCCTTGTTCCACGTTTGGCTGCAAAAGTAAGCACATTTTGGCAGCAGAATTTGCCCATGTGCTCCCAGTCCTACGGGAAGCACGCCAAATACAGAATGACCGCCATTGCCCCAACTCTATTCATAGACTACATTCCACAAGCAACTTAACAATATATGTCCTTCCCCCAAT
This sequence comes from Mixophyes fleayi, assembly GCF_038048845.1. NCBI lineage: Eukaryota > Metazoa > Chordata > Amphibia > Anura > Limnodynastidae > Mixophyes > Mixophyes fleayi. Next base: position 170,323,020 of record NC_134402.1, read on the forward strand.
ACCATTTGGCATATTGTGTACTGGATCTTGGCTGAAACTGTTAGCCTTGACTTTGTGATGTTGGTATATATTTATGTATGAAGGGTGTATGATTCTTTGTGACTAATTTCAGCATTGTGAACAATACGGCACAATTTATTTAGGTGTGTGTAAAAGGGAGCACTTTCAGCATAGCATGTAATGTTTGAAAGGTAAATATATTAACTCCTGGGCATAATTACATATCAAAATCTGTGTATTACTGAGCTAAATAATATACATGGAATAAGTGTTTATACTTAAAGTCAGTGTTGTATGATGTCCCTTTGGTGCAAGATGACATTTAATGCTTGGTAAAGGAGGGGAGTTCCTTTTACATATAAAATGGGTCAGTACACAACAACCTACAACTTCATATTTCTGTGTGATCGGCTTACAGAAAGAAGCAGGAGTAGAAAGAAGCATTCCCATGCTTGCGAGTGATGTTGGCAATGGTCACATTCTGAAACAGAATTCACATATAATGCTACCCTCTGTGTAGCCAAACAAGTGTAGGTCTTAAAAAAGGACCAGTGCAAACACCAAAATGTTTTTAAACCTCTTGTCACGAATATGCCTCTGCCTCCTCTCCCCTCATTTTTGCTTTGGAAAAGGGGTAGAAAAAAAAAAGTGTTTTGTAGGGTTTAAGCTACTATCTACTCCTCCGTGGCTTCCTCCTTTAATCCACTATAACCTCATAACTACATATTTTTCTAAACACTTCAAAAGTGAGTTCAATGCAATAAGTATCACTTCCTAACAACTGCTTTCGAGTCCAACACTAACACCTCACACTCGATGAGGGAGAGTCAATTTCTGGTGATGTCCCGTTGCACATCCCTGTGATGTTCGGCTGTGCACATTGTTGGCCATTATGGTAAGGAATCTCCACTCATTTTTATTTGCACCTCTATGGGAGCCTGAACATTGGCGTTGACTCACCCAAGTAGTCACTCCTTTCCTAATTAGAATATGCCTATTTGTCTAATTCTCACTTAGGGGTATATTTACTAAGTGGCGGTTCCATTGACCGGTGCTTTCAAATATTTTTTTTTTAAATGGCAATTTTATTAAATACAAAGCTCATCTGGTTTTATCTTTTAATAAATTTGACATTTTAAATAATGATAAAAAATGACTGCAGAGAAACTGTGGTTTTGAGAACCATCCCTTAATAAATATGCCCCTTAGTCTTAGGGCTAGATTTACTAAGCTGCGGGTTTGAAAAAGTGGGGATGTTGCCTATAGCAACCAATCAGATTCTAGCTATCATTTTGTAGAAGGTACTAAATAAATGAAAGCTAGAATCTGATTGGTTGCTATAGGCAACATCCCCACTTTTTCAAACCCGCAGCTTAGTAAATCTAGCCCTTAGTCTTTTGTGCCCTACACAATGGTCCCTCCGAACACCTTTGATCTCTGTCCTCATTATTGAACGGTCAATTTGTGATGTATAATAACTACCTATAACACCTGATTTTCAATTCTATTTTGAGAAACTGGTGCTGGGTCTTTAACTATGCTGCCCTTCGGTGTGAGCAAGTTATTTTCTCTTACCCCCACCTAGGGGACCCTGCATACCATGGGGTTGTATGAGGGACCTTGGAGTAGACATTAAAATAGTTAACTTTCCTGCTGACAAACTATATCTCCTCTGCAACACTGTGAACTCAAGTGTGTGTTTGAGGGCCAGAGGAGTAGGACCACTGGCATGCTGTTCTGCAACCATTTCCTTTTTAAATATTACTTATTTACCTTTTCTCTTTCGTCCAGTCTGGGGCACACTGCTTAGCATGGGGTTGTGGAGGGGAGCACGGGAGTTGGCACCTAGCTAGTTAACTTTAGCACTGCTGACAGACCACTCGTCTCTACAATCCTCGTGCCTCTTCCTCTTCAGTTTTTTCTAGGTGCCCATGGAGTTGGGCTGTGTTTTAGTTTCTGCTAGGTTTTTTTCATTTTATTTATTTTCCTATTTAATTATTATTTTTTTTCATTAGGACTTTATTTTGGTGGCAGATCTGGGAGTGTGTTCTATTATAGAGAACACACTCCCAGAATAGCAGAGGCTCTCACTGGCAGAGAATAGGGTGCCTAGATACAGAGTGACAAGCGGTCTCTCCGGACCGCTGTCACTCTTGGAGCCTCCCCGATAACCATCGCATCTTGGATCCGCGGGGGGAGAGAGAGGAGAACAGAAGGGGGCAATACAAAGATCCCTCCTCATACATAGGAGGGGGCATCGGGGTACAGAACCGCTGCGGAGACCTCAACTCTTTGAGGTCTCCACTACTCTGCCGCATACTCTTTTCTTTTTTGTAACGGAATCCAGTAAAAAAAAAAAAGAACAGAGAGACAGCATTATCGGAGGGGGGAGAGCTGAGACATAGAACTCCCCTGCTCTTCTGCACAATTGGACTAGCCCTGTCTTCTGGCGCCAAGAGAAGCCCGGGAAAGGAGACATATCAGTGGGAGCAGGCACCAGGACACTGCTATTGGACTTCTCCCCTGTTTGGCCTGTGGGCTAAGTATCCGATTAACAAACATTTACTGTATTTGGTCTGATTATAAAGTGGGCTAGTAGGGGTTATATTGTGGTTCTCCTACTTGCCAGATCTATCACATTGTTGCTTCACAAAAATACAAGTACAACTTTTATTTTAGATTAGTTGATTACTTGTTTTCTTCACTGTCTCTCTCAATTTCTCTAAACTCAAATCTGGTGTGTTTGGTGTGCCTTTCCTTTGTGAAAATGACAGATAAAGGAAAAGGCCTTATGGCTAAATATTTTACATGTTCTAGATGTAAGGTTAAATTACCATGTGGGCAGAAGGAGCCGTTGGCGCACTGCTCTGACTGCGAAGGAGGTGTCCCCTCTGCGCAAACCCAGCACATTCCATCCCCACTGACAGGGGAACCGGCCTGGGCGGCTTCCCTGACACAGTCGGTTTCCTCTTTAGCACAGATTATCTCCCAATCTACTCAGTTACTGACAAGTGTGGGAGCCACTGCGGTGCAGAATAATGCTGTTACAGCTTTGGGGCTTCCTGCTGCCACGGTAATGAATCAGCCCCCTGATCCGACAGAACCTGCATGGTCCTCAGCATTTATAAAGGGTTTAGACAGGTTAACCCAGTTACTTGAATCCCCAGGCTTGCCCCCTGCTAAAATAAAGCGGTTTAGATCCGCTAATCCTCTTATGGTCCTTTCGGATTCTGAGGGTTTTTCAGAAGAGGAAGGGGAAACAAATTTTGATCCTGACCAGGTTCAACAAGTGGAACAGGAAGACCACACTAGATATCAGTATATTGATGATTTGGTTTTAGCAGTGAGACAGGCGTTGGACCTCCCAGAAATGGAGGATCCTAGTCCTAGAGACAGAAGTATTTTTAAGAAAGCCAAAAGAAAGGTTATTCGGTTTCCCCCTTCTGTAGAACTAAGAGAAATTGCAGAGGGAGCCTGGAAACAGCCTGATAAAAGATTCTCTGTTCCAAGGAGATTCTCCTCCCTGTATCCATTGCAGGAAGAGGACGGGGCTCGCTGGGAGGGAATCCCTAAAGTAGATACTTCAGTAGGCCGTTTGGCCCGACACACTCTCCTACTAGTCCCGGGCACGGCAACTCTGCAAGACACCATTGACCGCAGAGTGGAATTCTTCATTTAGACCCACATTTGCTTCAGCTTGGGTTGCTAAAGCCATGGAAGCATGGGCAGAACAACTGGCAGAGGCCTTACAGAACTCAGAATTACTTCCCCTAGTTTACATTTGAAAGAGGCATCGGGGTACCTTTATGAGGCGGCTCAGAACTCAGCGTCTGTGTCCTCTATTCAGGCTGCGTCAATTTCAGCAAGAAGAACGTTATGACTGAAATCCTGGGAGGGGGATTCAGAATCAAAAAAAATCCCTTGAAACCATTCCCTTTTCAGCAGCAGGTTTGCTCGAGCCGCAATTAGATACTATGATTTCCCAGGCAACGGGTGGCAAAAGCATCTTTTTGCCGGTGCACACAAGTAGGGGCCGGGCCCCGCGGTTTAGCTCCTTTAGGCAGCCCTTTCGGGGACCTCCTTTCCTAGGGGCCAGTCATTCAGAGGTAGACAACCAAATGCTCGAGGCTTCTCAGAGGTAGATCCTCGTTTGCAGCTAGGCACCAGGCCTCCAAGACTCAGGAAAAGCCTGCGTCCTGACTGCCACTCTATTCCCCAGGAGGTGGCGCCAGTGGGGGGACGTCTGTCTCTTTTTCAGGAACAGTGGGCAGCGTCATCCCAGGACCCTTGGATTCGGGGCATTATATCAAGGGGGTACATGATAGACCTGCTGGGTCCGGTACCACATCGTTTCTTTGTAACCCCGCTACCCCGAGATCCACAAAGAAGACAGGCGATACAGGGTTATGTCGCCTCTCTTCTTTCGCAAAGAGTTATTTGCAGGGTCCCAGACAACCAGAAAGGAAAGGGGTTTTATTCAAATCTTTTTCTGGTCAGAAAACCGGCCTGGTCCTTTTGACCCATCTTAAACCTAAAGAACCTCAATGGGCACTTACGAGTGGACAAATTCTGAATGGAGTCTCTGAGGTCGGTAATAAACGGCTTAGAGAAGGATCAGTTTATGGCTTCCATAGACATAAAGGACGCGTATCTCCACGTTCCCATTTGGAGTGGTCATCAGCCTCTCCTGAGATTCACAGTGGGGGCCTCCCACTATCAGTTTCGGGCTCTCCCCTTCGGCCTCTCCATGGCTCCAAGGGTCTTCACAAAGATCATGTCGGTAATGGCGGCTTGTCTTCACCTAAAGGGAGTTCAGGTCGTGCCCTATTTAGACGATCTGCTCATCAAATCCTCAGAGATTTGCTTGCATCAGCACTTATCCCTCACCATAGCTGTCCTCGAGAGCCATGGGTGGCTTATAAATTGAAAGAAATCCCAGGTGGTTCCGTGCCAATGCATGGTCTTCCTAGGACTCATCATGGACACCAGTTAGCAGAAGGTGTTCCTGCCTGCGGAGAAGATCAGTTCAATTCAGAGTATAACAACTCAGGTCTTGTCCTCTCCCAGCCCCTCAATTCATTTGTGCATGCGGCTGCTAGGAAAGATGTGGCCTTCTTCGAGACGATCCCCTTCAGTCGGGCTTATTCACGATGCTTCCAGTGGGATCTGTTGACAAAATGGTCAGGATCCTACCTACGTTTGGATCATCAGGATCTCGCTGTCTCTGGGGGCGAAGGAATCGCTTCAGTGGTGGCTGATTCAGGATCACATGTCGATGGGCAGGTCCTTTGCTCCATGGTCATGGATCATAGCCACAACAGACGCCAGCCTAAAAGGTTGGGGGGCTGTAGTCCTGCATCTCCGGCTCCAGGGGCTTTGGTCAGTTCAGGAATTGGCCCTAACCATCAACACGTTGGAGTTGAAGGCAATTCTTTTGGCTCTTCGGGGGGCCCAAACCCTCCTTCAGGGCCACCCAGTCAGGGTTCAGTCCGACAATGCAACGGCTGTGGCATATGTCTACAGACAGGGAGGAACCAGGAGCGCAGCTGCAATGCGAGTTGCAGCTCAGATATTTCTTTGGGCAGGACAGTATGTTCCAGCAATCTTAGCAGTGTTCATTCCAGGAATAAAGAATTGGGAGGCCGATTACCTCAGTCGAAATGCGATGATGCCAGTGGTCCCTCCATCTAGAAGTATTTCAGTCTCTAGTTCAGAGGTGGGCTCTTTCGGATATAGATCTCATGGCCTCCAGACACAACAAAAAGGTTCCCAGGTTTTGCGTAAGGGCAAGGGACCCCTTAGCGGTAGCAGTGGACACGATGATCATGTCATGGGATTTCAGGTTGGGATATCTGTTTCCCCCGATTCCCATGCTATCTCGAGTACTCAGACGAATGAGGCAGGGCGGTCTGCCGGTAATTTTAATAGCTCCCTCATGGCCGCATCGAGTGTGGTACGCGGACATTATCTCCATGACGGTAGGACAAGGACATCGTCTTCCGTCGCGAGACGACCTTCTTCTGCAAGGTCCCTTTCGTCACCAGAACTTACCTCAGCTCAGTTTAACGGCATGGCTGTTGAAGCCAGGCTCTGGAGGGCTAGGAGTTTCTCCCCCAGTGTAGTGAACACTCTGCTGCGAGCTCGAAAGCCGGTTTCGGCTCGCATCTATCATCGTATTTGGCGAGCCTATATCAGATGGTGTGAAAATAAGTCATGTCACACGTCTTCTTTTCGTCTTCCTCGCTTATTGGCTTTTCTTCAGGATGGGCTAGAAGCGGGTCTCCGTTTAGGTTCCTTAAGAGTTCAGGTTTCAGCGCTTTCAGTTTTCTTTCACCTGAAGTTAGCGGATTTGCCAGACATCAAGACGTTTCTTCAGGGAGTCTTACATATTCAGCCTCCCTACATTCCGCCTACAGCACTATGGGATCTTAACCTGGTACTTGACATGCTTAAAGGGCCTCCTTTTGAGCCATTACTGGCGGCAGATTTTAGGTGTCTGATCTGGAAGGTCGTTTTTCTTTTAGCGATTGCATCTGCACGCAGAGTTTCAGATTTGGGAGCTCTGTCCCGCCGGGAACCATATCTGGTTTTCCACGAGGACAGAGCGGTATTAAGAACTCTCCCATCTTTTGTTCCAAAAGTAGTTTCGGCATTCCATTTGAACCAGGAAATTGTGGTTCCGGTCTTTTCATCGACTTCTCATTCTGATCAGCAGTTCTATGGAAAAGTTAGATGTGGTTAGGGCTCTCCGTATTTATGTTAGAGAATCTGTACGCCTAATCTGTGAAGTTCTCTTGTTTGTTCTTTACGATTCTAATAAAAGAGGCTGGACAGCCTCAAAACAGTGTATTGCAAGATGGATTACGGCAACCATTAAGCAGACTTACATAAGGGCTAACCGTCCTGTGCCAGAGAGACTAACGGCCAATTCCACCAGATCGGTAGGGGCTTCGTGGGCAGCGAGAAATGGGGCTTCTGCGGACCAGCTTTGCAGGGCGGCCACCTGGTCCTCTGTCCACACCTTTACCAAATGTTATCAGTTTAATGTATTTGCGTCCGCGGATGCAAATTTCGCTCGTAGTGCTCTACGAGTGGGGCTTTCAGAGCGGTCTGACCCTTAAGGGGCTGCTTTAGAACGTCCCCATGGTAAGCAGTGTCCCCCAGACTGGATCAAAGAGAAATGAGGATTTTTGTACTTACGTTAAATCCGTTTCTCTGATTCCGTCTGGGGGACACTGCGATCCCTCCCTTCTGCTTTTCCTGTGCTCTTGGTTGATTGGCCCTTTCTCCTTGGGGATTTTTAATTAACTGAAGAGGGGAGGGAGGGGTCTGTCAGCAGTGCTAAAGTTAACTAGCTAGGTGCCAACTCCCGTGCTTCCCTCCACAACCCCATGGTAAGCAGTGTCCCCCAGACGGAATCAGAGAAACGGATTTAACGTAAGTACAAAAACCCTCTTTTTAGAAGATGTATATGCTATAGGCAGCACATACACAACTTATGTAGGTTTTTCAGCTTAATATACAGGAGTGCAGCAGCCACGAACAAGGAGGAGGCTTCTGCAGGAATGTTTCTGGTAACAGCACCGAGTAAGACTGCTGATACCCTGGGCCATTCAGACACCAGCGCTGCCTTCTGGCAGTGATCACCGCATTTCTGTGCGCCGGGCACCATTTTGGAATATACCAATTCCCTGCTGCACTGGAGGGGGTCACTTAGTTCGGACCAAAAAGGGAGTAGCTGCTATTGGAAAACCTATAGCTATAGATAATAGTGCAGCGGGGTTATAGTAACAAAAGCCCGCATTTGGCCAGTATGCTCAAACTGCCTGAGAGGGGAGGGAGTGATTGAAAAGGGACTCCCTATTTGTTGCAGGTTGGTATGTTCCAACCCGGGAAATACAAAGTAATGCTTCCTAGTGGACAATCGGACATGGGCGGTATGTGCGGACTGTGATGCGGGGGCCCTGGGTTGAACAGGCCCAGGGTTCTGCTCCACAGCATTTGGAGGAACCGGCATGGGCAGTCACACTGGCGCAGTCTGTGTCGGCACTGACTCAGATGCTTGCCCATCCGGCAGAGATACCAGTGTTCGGTTCCCTCCCCTTTAGCCTGGTCTGTTGCACCATTGACACTAGCAGCAGGGCAGGATGTGAACCTGAGCCTTGTTGGTCAGGCATCCACCTCCTTCCTCTCAGGGAGAGCCTGTGTGTTCCATGTACTTAGTTAAAGGTCTGGACCAGTTAAATCAGTTTCTGGACAGTTTCAGACCCCAAGCATGACACTGCAAGCGTCATAGGTCTACTCATCCTCTCCTCTCACTTTCTGATTCAGAAGAGTCTTCGGTGGAGGAAGGTTAGCTTCCTGAGGATTCAGATCCCCCCTGGTGGGTGATATGGCTGAACCCTCAGGGAGTCAGGGCATTGAGGATCTTGTACTGGCAGTTCGCCAGACATTAAATCTATTGGATCTAGAGGAACCTTGGTCATGTTGTCTGTTCTCGGCATCAGCGATAGCTGAGTCAGCTTGGAAGCAACCAGATCGTAAGTTTGTTATACCATGCAGATTTCCAGTCCTTTATCCCCTGCAGGCGTTAGAAACGGCCCAATGGGTACAGGTTCCAAAGGAGGATATGCCAGTGGCCAGGCTGGCCCACCATACTACTCTTCCAGTGCCGGATTCTGCTGCATTTCCTGACACCACTGACTACAGAGGCGAAGGTTTTCTTAAATCCATATTCCTGGTGGCAGGCTCCTCACTAATACCTATGCTGTCTTCAGCGTGTATCATCCGGGCAATGGAGACCTGGGTTAATCAGCTGGTAGCAGGGTTACAAGACTCAGATCTTCTTCCCCTGGCTCTACATTTAAAGGAGGCATTGGGTTACCTGTATGAGGCTGCTCAAAACGAGTTTCCTCATCTATCTACGCATTGGCAATAGTGGCTTGTAGGACTCTCTGGCTCAGGTCCTGGGCTGCCGATGCAGAGTCAAAGAACTCTCTGGCCATGGCTATCAGGCCATGGGAGGTAAAAGTACCTTTTCATGCGCAGCAGCTCTCTCGCGTGTTTTGGGGTTTTTTTGTTGTCAGGAAACCCCCCCCCTGACAATCCTGCGTGCGCCCCTGTGAGGGTGGGGACTAGTCTCGCTAATTCCTGTAAGGACCATTAAGCAGGCAGAGGGACTTTCCATCCATCACAGAGCCCCAGAAGTTGCTGGCCTTTCTAGGGCAGCTTCTGGTGAGTCTGAGGGTACCCGATTGGCCCCGACACATTGGATCCACAGACATTCTAAGCAGGTTAGCAGTTCCAAGAATGTTTCTGCTCTTTTGAGGTGACCTGTTTTGGCAGGGAGCCTTCCTTCAAGGAGACCTGCATATACAGCCCCTTATGTTATGCCTACAGCTCCCTGGGACCTAAACTTGGCAGACCATCGCTAGGTGGATTATGTCCACAATCAAGCAGGCCTATCTCCGTTCCGATCGGCCTGCGCCTAGTCGTATTGCTGCCCATTCCACCCGATCAGTGGGGGCTTCTTGGGCTGCTCATAATGGGGTCTCAGTGGATCAGCTCTGCCAGGCGGCCACATGGTCCTCTGTCCATACTTTCACTAAGTTTTATCAATTTAATGTACGTCCCTATGGTAAGCAGGGTCCCCCAGGTGGAGGTAAGAGAAAAGAGGATTTTATACTCCTGTTAAATCCATTTGGGGGACACTGCATTCCCTTCCTTCTGCTCTTCTGTGGTTATTCTTTTGGTGTTGTGGTTCCCTTCCTTCGGCTTTTGTATTGCACACTGAAGTTCACACAGGGTTGCAGAGAGGATATAGCCTGTCAGCAGGAAAGTTAACTATTTGAGTGCCTACTCCAAGTTCCCTCATACAACCCCATGGTAAGCAGTTTCCCCCAGATGGATTTAGAGAAATGGATATAACGGGAGTAAAAAATCCTCTTATTTTTTTGTCCATTGTGAAAAGTCTCAATGGAGTGTTTATGGGTAGAATTTCCAGGAATTTTACAAAGCTTCAACTACTCTCTCATCATACAAACTTTAAACCTTTCCTAGTTTTCTTCCCATACCTGTGGTACCTGTAGGCTCTGCCCTAGGCTGACCACTATTTTCCACTTTCACGTCCTCCATCTACTCACTAGAATTGGTACTATTTCTAATGCTGCTCTGTCCTGGTTAAAACCTCCATTAGCACACCAATTCCAATTTTTTTTAGAAAATCTGTGGAGGCACATAGTGTGCCACACCAAATTAAAAATGTGGTGATGGTTGGGGCCAAGTGGTGTAAACTTGGGTGGTGGAGGGGTTGATTATTTAATAAAAAATAAGGTAAAAATATAAGTGCTGTGTAAAAATGTATGGGTAGTATAGATGTTTGTGTCAGTCTGTTTTTCTTTTTTTTTCAGTGTATGTCTCTCTTCTTCTTTGTTGTCAGCGTTTTGCTTTTGTTATTTCTGGGTATGTGCCCCCCCACCTCCATAAATTAACTTGTGTAATAAGGAATAACATGCCCCACTACAGTCATTTATTCTAGTTATCAGGATGCTATTCTTATTTACTGTCTGTGGAGAAACATTATGCTCTATATACTAGCATATTATTTCCAGTAATGACTGGCATATAATACCCAGCAATAACCAGATTATTAAACATAACAATAACAAGCATAGAATTCTTAGAGAAGACTAAAATGCTATTTGTCAAGTGCCAGTATGTAACGGCCCAGCAATGCCTAGCAGATCCTGTTTGTGTAGAGAATAGCAATGTGCTCACATTAGGGTATTTAATTCAGATAACCGTAAAGCAGGACTTTCATCATATGTTTTCAGAGTTTATTATAAGGGTCAGGGTTGAATATGACAAAGTTGCTGAAAGAACATTAATTTGAAGTAGTGTAGACTGACCTAGAAATAAAGGTTCAGGAACCAAAACATTAACTTACAGTTTAGGGAGAGACCCTTGTTCAAACATTGCTGAACAAAGTATTTAGTGCACTTATGCCCATAAAGTACCTGTGAATGAAACCACTGGATAAAAACCACCAATATGCGATTTTGATATAACCGTCTTTCAAGCACCAAGTAAATCACCTGTTGCTAAAATAGCAATAGATCTGGATAAAATATAAAATAAAAATTATTACTGAAATAACATCAATTGTAAGAGAGTTTTCAGAACATCGTATTATAAAAGGGATACAACTGTAACACCTAAATACCCTATAAGATAATGGATTAAGTGTTTTTGAAACTGGCAGCATGAATCATGTACATATTCTTTTTGCGCAAAAGTTTGCAATGTATGGGTTCCCGGAAGTTGTCTTTGTAGTCCCCGATCAACAGATTTTGAATGCATTCTATTGGAAACTGCCTCTTTTGAGAGAAAAATGGAATGCAACTAAAAAAGGTGCAGAAAGATGTACAGATACACTACTCAAGAATACAGAGGCCACGCATAGTATTTTCACAGGTGTCAACCTATAGTCAGCCTAGGTATAGTTTAGAACCCAAGGTCTCAACTGTGCTACATGTACCTCAGATAGATTTAGGCAGTACTTCTGTATGTTAAATATAAATCAAAATAATATTTTTTTTTATGAATAATAACACATATAAAACTAATCCGAGAGGGTGTTTTTAAAACATTTAAATGTATAAGAAGTGGCTTAGTATTTATTTACGCTGATTATGAGTTACTTCACATGAGGAGTACATGTTACAAAATAAGATAGAGACGTGCTGGTATAGAATAATGGATAAACTTTTCCCACGGGCATGTCTTGTAGTCATCATCATTTATTTATATAGCGCCACTAATTCCGCAGCGCTGTACAGAGAACTCACATCAATCCCCGCCCCAATAGAGCTTACAGGCTAAATTGCCTAACACACACACACACACACACACAGACTAGGGTCAATTTGATAGCAGCCAATTAACCTATCAGTATGTTTTTGGAGTGTGGGAGAAAACTGGAGCACCCAAAGGAAACCCATGAATATACAAATATATACGGCTCTAATAAAGCACTTAAAAGACAGCTGGTAATAATATGACATAAAAATACGCATTCTGGTGAATGCAGACATCAATGTTATTACACTTTATACAGACTATTACAAGATATGCAAACTGTTTCAATCTTGAAGCAGAGCTCTGCAACACAGTAATAGATTAGTTAAGTGATATAGGTTTCACCCCATATAATTTGTAAGTCAAGGTAGAGACAAGATATTAATCCATTTTTATTATCTAAGTTAATGAAACTTAGATAAATCATAGGGGTAGATTTATCAAACCTAAACAGGAGAGGTGGATGTGTTGCTAATAGCAACCAGATTCTAGCTGTAATTTTCTAGAGTGCACTAGAATCTGATTGCTATGGACATCTTCACTTTTCCATTTTTAGTAGGTTTGGTAAATTTACCTCATGGTTACAGTTTCTTGCAGTTAACCAACACGGGAATATTTACTAAACTGCGGATTTGAAAAAGTGGAGATGTTGTCTATAGCAACCAATCAGATTCTAGTTATCATTTATTTGGCACATTCTACAAAATGACAGCTAGAATCTGATTGGTTTGCTATAGGAAATGTCTCCACTTTTACAAACCCACAGTTATCTGTAGACTGTAAATTAGTGTAAATTAATGTAATTAATATCAATACTTATGTAGGAACAAAAACAGCTAATCATCAAATGGTTTATGAGTAAAGCTATGTAAAATCTTAGATGGATACTGTGATTTAATTTCTTTTAAACAACCTAATTAGGTTAAGTGCCAAATAGCTAATCAAATCTCTCCCCAGTGTATTCTAGAAGCCAACAGAAATGAAGTTTATCATTTAGAACTACTGAGAGCAACAATATGATACATTATTACTAAACACAGTCCAATTAAACCACAAGAGGACTACTTCTGTAATATACAATCATTCTAAATTATGGTCCCATATTGGGCTACATGCATCTATTTACCTTTAAAGTGTTTCTAATAGGCTGCTTGAGCAGAGTCTCGCACCTCAGGCTGTAGCTTGTCAGCCCTCCACTGCTTATCTTCTATTTGAATCGAAAGCATCCCCAGACTCATTGCGGCTGGTAGATGGTGGAAACTTCTCCAGAGACATGAGAAGGCAGCCCAGTAGTACAGCAGACAACCACTAATATGGAATAGAGGTGGCCATGAAAGTAGTAGCACCCGATAAAGGTCACTAATCAGGGCTATCCCAAAACTCTGAATCCAGCCTGGAAAAGACGGCCTCTAACAATATACCATGGAGAGGGGACATCAGCATGTACAGACAATATATATTTTAGCCTCCTTGGCCTAACTGTGCTGTAATAAAATACCCTCCGGTACAGGCAGCCCTCCGAGCAGTCACCTACAGCCTCCAGCTCCTTTCTGCCTTATTGACAGATTTGTTTGTTATAGCGTGTGACACTTGTTTCACATGCCTGCTGATATGTTATTATAGATTGGTCTTTGAATAAATTAAATGTTTTAACGTATTACTGAGATTAGGGGTAATGTGTGGCTAGAGGGTTGCCTATGCAGCCCCTGAAGTGTATCAGGTTGCACATTCCTGCGCTAGAGAGTCAAGAAGGAGGGGTTACACGTCTTCATATCCTTCCACATGCCTCAGACCAGATCTCTGAGACATTCTACGGCAGAACATAATCTATCCGTGCCACATGCCGGAGTTACATCTGGGAATTTAACCAGTAGCATGCTCCGCTATAGATGACCACTTCTTCCCTTTTCTTTTATTGGGTGTTATTAACCAATCAGTGTTCAAAGAAGGTATTCTGGTCATATCTGTTACCACTCCTTTTTCCCCTGATATGTGGTCATTAAAACAAATGCATAGAAATGATATAATATGCATTACATAGTTTACCTGACTCACTCTGTGAAATCCCCCCCCCCCTCGTAGAACAAGACTTTTCCGTAACATTCAAACCTTCCCTGAAAACTCCTCTTCAGGCAATCTTATCAAATTCCTGAACCTCCCTCAGGTATTCTACCCAATTACAATCTACAGTTCATGCTTATAGTCCATTAAGCACGTTTTCCCATTGCTGACACTTAACCTAATGCATCAAACTTCTATTTTCTTACAGAGTGTATACTTGTACTATATAAGTTAATGTTATAGTAATTATAAGAGTGTCAAACATTCCCAAAGTGGTGAATGGAGAGGGTGCGTGGCAATACAAAAAGTAGCATGTGGCTGTGTAGCTTAGAGGAAACAAAGCCTCACATGTATGTCTTTCTTAGAGCTTTACCTCTTTATTGGAACCCTCCTCCTCACACAGTAATAGAGAGGTGTAAGATAGCCAGGACACGCATTCAGAAATGCCATCACATACTCAACAAACATTCTTTAACATGCTACACATTCCTCTCTTGTTCCTTCTATACTAGGTAAAACATCAGCATTTAACCTGAGCCACATAAAACTACATGGTGAACGCAAATAAAAATGTCATTGATCTATAGGTTATATACTTCCTTGCTATGCACTGTTTTTGGTGCATCCAGTTAGTCACTGTACACAGAGCAATAATCTTTATGATAACCAATGTCCTGGCTGCATTCACAATTATCTTCAGGTAACTTAGCTGTGAGGCAGTGGCGGAACTACCATTGGTGTAGAAGGAGCAGTGCACCGGGCCCATGGAGATAATGGGGCCCGCTGCATGGCAAATGCATCGAGTGGGGGGCCCTGGTCCCCTCCTCCACGCCTACCTGCAAAGGGGCCCGCAGTTTGCTAGGTCCTCCTCTGCGGTGATGAGTATTTTCTGTAATTATGGATCAATAGAGGTCCTGTATATTGTATTTTGAGGGATAGTACATTGTATAGACAGTGTATAGTCTTTACCTTCAGTATGACATTACCACATACAAACTGGTAATGCAAGACTGTCCTTAATTTGCATATATAGTCATATAACCACATGCTTAAGTATAACAGAGCAACAAAACTGAGGAAAAACACATTATCCAACTACCCAAAATTACCAGAATTTATTTTTTCAGTGTAATTAAATACAAGTAATTTTGTGTAATCAAATGATACCATTCTGCTTAAAAAGTCGATTAAAAAGGCATTTTCAAAATATATTTTTCCTCAGAGACTTAAGGCTTAGAATTCTTCTGCTGATCTACAAAGGACTATGACAGAGAAGCAAGAAACAGGATTATAAATAAGGATGGAGTGGATGTGTAGTAGGCAGCTCCCAGAAGACACTGGTGTAACCACAGTAGCTCTTGGTGAAGGCACAAAACAAAAACTTCAACGTAGTGTGACCAGTTCCTCAGATGAGGTAGGGTGAATGGCAACAGTGTTATCAAAGTCTTTTTTGGTGGCTCCCATTTTGATGGCTACAGCAAATCCCTGCAACATCTCATCACATCCTATTCCTTGAATGTGCAGCCCAACCACCTGTAAAACGAAATGTCAGATTTAAAGCTTTCAGCCAAAGAATGCATACAAATCACAAAGAAGAAGTCGTTGCTCCGATCAAAACCGGATCACCCATTAGGAACCCTCCTGCCTAGGACCCAGTGACTTACTCTAACCCATTTTTTTTTTTTTTTTTTTAAAGTTTTATTTTTGAGAGGTCAATAATGAACATCAGTCCAAGACAGTATCCATAACAATCAAGTCAAACAAGATCAAGGACCTATACATTCAGTGTATATCATAAATAGCAGAATCATGATATTGACCAAATTTTAACTGTAGGGATAGGAGAGAGAGGAAACAAAGAAAAGAGAAGTTGGTCAGAGAGAAGTAAACCAAATAGACTAGGGGGGGCGGTGTGGCAAAACCGCCAATAGAAGAAAAAGGAGGGGCAAAGCAGGAGATAGGAAAAAAAAGAAAGGAAGAGAAGGCAAGGGAGGGGGAGGCGGTAACGGATTGAGGGAGGGTTATCAAGTGGAATGTTGTAGGGGAGTCGTAGGGCAAAAGGAGTTTGAACTTGAAAAAATGACATCCACGGTGCCCAAATTTTGTTAAATGATTTAGAAGTATTACGCAGTATGCATGTCATAAACTCCATTTTGTATGAGTGCCAAACTCTATTGATAATTGCCTGCAAAGTAGGCACGGTGGACTGTTTCCAATTAGTGGCAATTTGACACAGCGCTGCAGAAACTATATGGCGGAACATTTTTGTTTGCTGTGTAGTAGCGGATGGAATTCCAAGTGGGAGAAGGAAAAATCTGGGAGAGATTGGGATGTCAACCTGCAGAATCTGAGACGCAAAGTCCCTTAGGTCCAACCAGAATGGGGCAAGCTTGGGGCACTGCCACCAAATATGGAGGAAGGACCCTTCCGACGAACCTCCTCTCCAACATGAGCTGGATGTGTCCGGAAAGATTTTTTGTAATTTGGTTGGGACCAAGTACCATCAATACTCTAACCCATTTTTATGTGTTTTATTTTTGACAAACAGATAGGGAACAAGTCCAAACCAGTATTCTGCCTAGTGCCCCCAAGAGTTCATCATTAGGAGATCTACACTACCGTATCCCCATAAATCTTAGAGCAAATCACCTGTTATACCTAGGACACCTACATTCTATACTGATAGGGCCCTCGCAAAATTTCTTTCATTTATGTCAACTTGTCAGACAGACAGGTCTCCTATTGTACAGTTTATTAAAGGGGTGGGAACACTTCAGGACCCATTGTATGACATTCTTGGTGCAGAGTACTATAGTAATGTAATACAACCAGATGAAGGAGTCTCTGCCTCACCTTTTCCTCTTTGTCAACGCAGACGAGCTTCATAACACATTTTGTTTTTCTTCTGGTTACTGCGTGGTACATAGGTGAAAAAGTAGTAGTGTAAATCTTGACATTCTCTCTGCCCTTGGCCTGCACCGCTTCCTCTACAACAGACAAATGTGAGTAGAAAAACATAAATAGGGTAAGTTACACCATCCCTCCATATACAAATAGTACATAATATTTCTATATGAGTGGAGGATTTGGGGAATCCTTAGTCCAGGTGCACACAGGTAATTCAGATTGTTCATCATTCCATTTTTGACAGGTGAACAGAGGGGGGATTATTGATGGAGAGGAAAGGATGTTGTGAACATGACCACCTTCCAAAAGAGGATGACAGAAGAGGGATGGGTGTAGTGGAACATATTCTGCTTTTCCCCATTTATGATTAATGATCTCCCTGTTCACCTGTCTAAAACACAGGGAGAGAATATGAAATTAATTAATACTCATGTGCACAAGCCCTTACTCTATGGGGCATATTCAATTAGGTTTCCGGTCCGCGGTAACGGTTGTGCCATAACCCACCCCTAAAATATTTGTTATTATTATATTGAAAAGTACAAAAAGGAAACCTACATATGTTGAAGTAAGAAGCACATTGTACAGGTATAGGAAGGAACAGAATGTTTTCCAATTGTATATCAAGGGATTTTAACCAGATGTTATTTTATAGAAGTCAGTGAATAGAATATTGTTTTTTTGTGATTATGTCCTTCCTCAGCAACCCAATTATGGGAAAACCGTGCATAACTAATGTGAGCTTCTAGTTGTCAAATGATACAGGTTTTTAGGAGGTTTAGCAGTCTACAAGTCTTGGCATAGTCTAAACATGATGACCAATTGTTCCCTTGGTAGGATGGATCATACTAACATGTATGTGTAAATATCCCTTTGTATAAAGTATAAACATATTAGAAATCATTGAGGAGCTATGTGAGCATATAAAATAACAATAAAACTTTTATACATGGCATTGACATTATTTCAAATATCCTATTATGTTATTATTATAATGTCCTTTTATGTTATTATTTATACCGCATACATTTAAAATGCAGTCTATATATTTTAACCTCATTTTGATGTATTGGATTTAATATAAAATGAAAACTAAAAGCCTGAGTACTATGGATTGCATTGTCATTCAAAACAGTCACATGATGTGTGATGTCTTAAAGTGGGATGTCTCCCCTTTGCTCAAAGTAATACATGTATGTAGAATTTCCCACCTTCTGTAAGCCCCACAGTTCCTATTGGAGGATGGCTAAAGACCACTGTTGGAATGTTGTTGTAGTCAAGCTTGGAATCTTCCTGACCTTCAAACAATCGATGGGACAATCTTCTTCCAGCTGCTATGGCAACTATAGCGCAGAAAATAGTTCACAATCAGAAAACAAAAATATATAAATAAATAAATAAAAGAACATTAGCGGTTCATCAACAGCTACATGACCTGTAAGTACAATTATATGAAACCTCCCTATTTCCTCTGGATCAGATTATTGGAGGTCTGCATTTAAGACTTCACTTGGGCCCAGTGCCCGAAAAGTACACTGCTTGTGCCATTTACAGTTTTATTGTATGATGAATTGAATAAGTGTACTTGTTTATAATCTTCAGTGACTGAAAAATATTACTACATTACCTGGTGTCAAAAGTGCTCTCCCACACACGTCACCTACAGCATAAATTCCTTTTCGGCTGGTGTTCTGGAACTCGTCTACTACAATGTGACCTTTCTCATCTAAGTCAAGACCCTGTGAGAAGCCAAAAAAGAAAATACATCACAATGTTATTAGAACCCTTAAAAGGGTGAATTTAGCATGCTCTCCTGCAGACCAAATGTTTTCTTCTAATAAATACACTGCTTATGGGCTGCCAGTGTCTAACTATAAATATAAATTGGCACCTGTGTGAAATCACAGCAAGTAGAATTACTCAGGGGATGAGTCAATTACTATGATTATATAATGCATTGATTTAATTGATACTGTTATGGCATTCTGTGGTGAACTAGTGCACTTTACTGAATTTGCAGCACAGTGGCTTAGTGGTTAGCGCTTCTGCCTCATAGTGCTAGGGCTCATGAGTTCGATTCCCAACCATGGCCTTATCTGTGTTGAGTTTGTGTGTTCTCCCCGTGTTTGCGTTGGTTTCCTTTGGGTGCTCTGGTTTCCTCCCACACTCCAAAAACATACTAGCAGGTTAATTGTCTGCTATCAAATTGCCCCAGTCTATCTGTGTATATGTTAGGGAATTTAGACTGTAAGCTCTATTGTGGCAGGGACTGATGTGAGCGAGTTCTCTGTACAGCGCTACGGAATTAGTAGCGCTATATAAATAATTGATGATGAATTATTCTTATGTCAGTTAAACAACAATTCATCATAATGTTTGTTCCTGTCCCTTAACTATGTATTTTGAGTCATTTTAGAATATCTGTACATGTGATATTTATGAACTATGATCTGTAGGATTATGAATATATCAATTATTGGCATTTTAGTAATCCTGTAACATACTGTTTTTCTGTAATTAGCTATATATGCTATTCACTTTGTTGTTTATCACAATTTACGTCCTATTCACCTGAACTGAATTAAATAATCTATCAATAAAATGTTGTTTATATTCTGCAGTGGAGCGGCTGTACCCGTTTATACTTATGGTGATTTTGGGAGAGTATTGTTTTATTCTGATAGTTTGGAAATGAAAAGAGAAGTTCAGTTAAAACTACTTCCATATGAACTAATCAAATATGCTGTAGTAATATATGGAACCCATATGAATAATAATATACAGAACAATAAATTATGTTAATTAATACATTAGCAGTCTACAAATGAAAAAGCAGCTTTCATTAATATTCTATATATCATACACTGTTATTTTTAGCAAAGATAAATCATTTCCCTTTTATCATGGTAGCTTGAATTTCCCATTGTGCCACTGGTATATAGATATACCTTCTCTGCAAAAATAAAATAGGAGTAAAACATAATACATTTTGTTTCCACACATTCCAGAGATACTTATAGGGATACAAATATGTGTGATAAGAAGAACTGTGATAACTGAAAACAAGTTTAGTGCTAAGTGTCAGTGCTTCACCATCCAGAAGGAAGTTTTACCAGTTTATCCAAGTTCAGACCCTCGGTGTTGGGATCTCTTCCAATTGCCCATAGCAGACAGTCGACATCCTGGATTGTTCTCATAGTCGGCTTACGTCCTGGCACAGAGCACTGTATGTGGATCTCTAGACCTGCACTGGTCTTACTAACAGACTTCACCTACAGTAACAAACAACCATTAAAGGCAGTAAACACACATACTGTACAGTATATTAAACAAGTGGAAGCTCACGGTAACTGTACTGACTGACTGGTCAAGCCGACACTGACATATAGCAAAATGTACTTTTCGGTTACATAAACATAGCGACTGTTCAACTAAGTTAAATATAAAAGCTTGTAAAAAGATACTGACCCACAATGGTAAACAGTTAACACTTATTTAAAGCGTTGACAAATATATTATGTTTGCTTTTCCACAAATGTATTTATTTAGATTTATCCGGACAAATTTCAGACTGGATATTAGGGATGATTATAGTTAAGTGAATATTAAAATAGTGAAATAATAAAAAATGAAAGTTGGAGCTCTGTTTTTAATTAAACAACATAAGAGTCACTGTTGGTGTTATTCATCAAGTAAGCAAGGGTCCGCAGAAAGCATTTGAGGGTCACTTAGCATTAGGTCCAGTCATTCATATGCCAGATACAGACAGACAATCTGTTGGATGAGTTAGCAAAATGTTACCTAGGTTTAAATATATTTTTTTATGTTTGCAAATGTTTTGGGTTTATCATTTGTATGAGGCTATGTTATTATCAGCCTTGTACATTCAATATAGAGGTCTGTATAATTATCGCTAAAACTGTTAACCATTTATCATTCGGTAATCTCTCAGAGAACCTCTGGAAAATTGTATTGATCTGTATGTGAACAAGCACAGCCATATGGGAAATGACAATTATTAAAATAACCAATAATAATAAAAAAATACATTTTAC
The DNA here is from genome assembly GCF_038048845.1 of Mixophyes fleayi. NCBI lineage: Eukaryota > Metazoa > Chordata > Amphibia > Anura > Limnodynastidae > Mixophyes > Mixophyes fleayi. Next base: position 170,343,899 of record NC_134402.1, read on the forward strand.
TCACAAAATACCAATATCTGTAGGTGTTTCAAGACTATTCAATATTACCATAATGGTATCAACATTAAAGACTAAATAACTTTGATATCCCAGCAATGTAAACTGATTTTCTACACTTGTGAATGCACATTCTTATGGTTTACAAGTTGGGACCACTTTGCCCACTCATATTGTGGTTACTGGATAATTGCTTTCTATACCTTTTTGTCCACCATAGCACACTATACATACTATAAGGATTATACATTTGGATTATAAACTGTAGATAGAAAACTGTGGAGAACAAAGACTTCTTGATCTTCACACTGCTCTGATGTGTTTCCATGCAAACCTCTGCTACAGCTACAATATACTGGCACAATATATAATAAATATAAATGAAACTTTCCAGTGTATTACATTACCTCCGCATGTTTCCAGACATCTACACCTGCATTTTCAAGCTCTTCAGTGCAATTTGTGCTGATCATGGAATCAAATGTTCTAAGCACCTGAAATAACACATATTTTTAATATTGAAATATATCTCAGAGCTGTCCATTTTTTTTTGTTTCTCCGCAGTTCCTGAAAGTACCAGTCTTGGAGTCTGGATTAAAGAAATTGACACATCCGTAGTGACATAATCAATGGTATAAAGATTTCTCTAACGGCTGCAGATTATTAAGTATCTCCTAAAGATGGGTGCTTATTGAAAAGAATCAATGCTGCCATAAATAATTCACACAAAGAATAAAACCTTCAAATGTTGAATTACATAAAATATAATAAATTTCAAGAGACATTACACAAAAACAAAAGTTTCTAAGTTCGTATGATGTCTCAACCTGAGCGGATTAAAAAGTATCCAATATAATCCTTAAAGAAAATATTTTACCTTGTCTTGACGAATCAGCAATGCAGCCCTAGACCCCAGGGCTGAAAGAATCCCAGCTATCTCAACAGCAATGTAACCAGCACCAACAATAACGCTCCGCCTAGGAGAGGAACACATTGCAGTCATGATTATAATGATAAAAACTCATGTATTCTATACTGAAGTGTGCAATAGTTTCTTTAAAAGGTTAGAGTCTCCAAGCCTTCCCTCTCTGGGAATTATGTCTCCCGGAATTCCCCTTAAGTGATGGTCAACAGAGATCCGACAGAGGGGGGCCCAGCAGTAAGTTTCTGGCAAACGGCAAGTGTCTTGGATGTGATGATTAATTTATGATTGGATTTCTCCAACAGTATAAACATTTATGGTCAGAAAAAAAGATCTTCATTTTAGTAATTGTGATTAGGTGAAGGTATGTTTTGTAACCAGATGAGCAAATGTAAATGTTAACGTTTCCTCAAATGACAGAAGGAGTGGTTGGATGACATTAACTTTATAAAAATGATAGTTAGAAACTTGCTACAGTAGTTTCAATACCAGTGTTTTCTCATTGTAACCTTGGACAAATCGCTTTGTCTTCCTTTGGCCAAGTAACCAAAATTTAAACTAGAAGGGGGAGATTTTTACTAAGTTAGATCTCCGAGGGGACTATAATTTGATCCGCATTTGTGAAGGGGACAAATGGAAGACTGCTTTCAACACCCGAGACGGCCACTATGAATACCTGGTGATGCCTTTCGGGCTGTGTAATGCCCTAGCCGTATTTCAGAGCTTCGTCAACAAGATCTCTACATTGGCTGCCTGTATTTCAACGAATCCAATATAAAATTCTTCTACTAACATACAAGGCCATCAACAAAACTGCACCGACATACATTTCCTCACTGGTCTCGAAATATCTCCCTACTCGACACCTCCGTTCTGCACATGATCTATGTCTTTCCTCCACTCTCATCACATCCTCTCATTCTCGGTTACAAGGATTTTTTCCGGGCTGCACCCACTTTGTGGAATTCCCTCCCACGCACAACAAGACTTTCCTCTAGTCTTCAAACCTTCAAGTGTTCACTGAAAACCCTCCTTTTCAGACAAGCTTATGATATTCCTCAACCACCATCTTAATTTCCCTAGATTACCCTATTACCATCCTCTACACAGCTAACGCAAGACAACAACCCTCTGACCAACAGTGCCACACACACAGCCCACTCAATACTTTTACCTTTGCAGTCTAGCTGGTCCATTGTGCAATATGATATAGCACATGCCCTTGTGTTTCTAACTCCCATTGTCCCATAGATTGTAAGCTTTCGAGCAGGGTTCTCTTACCTCTCTGTCTGTATGTATTACCCGTATTGTCTTATCAATGTTTGTTCCCAATTGTAAATCGCTACGTAATTTGCTGGCGCTATATAAATAAATGTTGATGATGATGAAGAAGATCTTCAGAGATTTGCTTTATTCTTGTGTCGTTGTACGATATTTTGATTTTTTGCCGAGCTCTAACTACTCATCGTCACCATGTTGCTTAGGTACTTACCCGTTTGCGAAGAAACCAACCGTTTTGCAAACTCGAGAAATGTTCTTTTGAGATGCGTCGTGTCAGGCTCTGACTTATAAATAGATCCAGATAACGTTGTGTCATTCTGGAGTGGTCTCTTCCAACTGGCCTCAAAGCAATGCAGCGGTTTCTGGGATATGCCAACTATTACTGTCAATTTATACGAGGATATTCTACGCTGGTGGCCCCTATCGTGGCACTTACTCAGAAGGGAGCAGAGACCAAAACTTGGCCTCCTGAAGCTATTGAGGCCTTTAATATTCTTAAGGAATCTTTCTCTTCAGCCCCTATCTTCAGACAGCCTAATCTGTCTCTACCTTGTCTTGTAGAAGTTGATGCATCTACTGCTCTCTACCGTTCACTCTCAGTGTTTCCCGCCGGAGAAGAAGCTCCATCCCTGTGCCTTCTTTCCTCGAAAATTTTTACCAGCGGAGAAAAATTATACTATAGGCGATAAGGAGCTATTGGCCATGAAATTAGCTCTGTCAGAATGCAGGTACCTTCTGGAAGGATCACAGTTTCCTGTTAACATTACCAATGATCACAAGAATCTGATTTACCTCCAAACAGCCCAGTGCTTAAATTCTCACCAGGCACGCTGGTCCCTCTTTCTCCAGCTTCAACCTGCACATCACTTTTAAGCTAGACTCTCAAAATAAGAAGGCTGGCGCCTAGTCTCGGCCTTTCCCCCCATGAACTAGAGCCAGCCGAGCCCCTGTTTCGTCCTATCTTGAATTCCTGAACTGTCTGTTGGCCACATCTGTATCCTCCTCTCCCATGCCACTGCCTGGGAAAACCTTTGTGCCTCTGTTACAGCCATCAGTACTATCATAAACTTGTAAAACCTATAGCAGCCGCCTTTCCCGTATAGCTTGACGCGCTCACAGGTACTCGGATGCTCCCAGGTCTTATACTCAGAGTAGTACAAGTTTATGAAACATACCGTAGCGCTGAGTAGCGGGAGATCGAAGAAGAGTAGTCAGGAAACAGACCAAGGTCTCAGGTCCGAAGCAGGTACCGTGGTCAGGAACAGGCAAGATGTTAGGGCTGGCAGCAAACAAGGAGAGTCCAGAAACGTAGCATAGATCAGGGCAACAGGCAAAGAATCAAGTCCAGAAAACAGAGCCAAAAGGACAAACATGGGTAATCCAATAATAGTAGATGCAGAGCACAGGAGCTGATCAGGAAACAGAAACTGCAAACCGGCAGGAAGGCTAAGCCCTCCCTGCCTTTTAAACACAGATGGGCCAATAACAGCAGGGCAAGAACAGGTGTACTAATCAGCCCATAGGCTGTTAATTGAACTCTCTAATGCACGGACGCGCACCCAGCTGTCATTTTAGCCGGGTCACTTTGGTGGGAGAAAGAAGCGTTCCGGCTGTCACTAAGGCAACAGTCCGAACGTGTATGCGGAAGCCAGAAGCGAACCGTGGCGGACAGCAGTGGAGCCACTGCTCGTTACTTCAATGGTACAACGCCTCACGTTTTTCTGGTCATGGTAGAATCTGGAAAACCATTGAGCTCATCTCCATAAGTTATTGGTGGCCCACTCTTCGCACAGATACCAAACAGTTTGTGTCAGCATGTAATCTCTGTGCTCAACACAAAACACCTAGGGCAAAGCCAGCTGGTCCACTAGTTCCACTGCCTCTTCCAACCAAACCATAGTTATTCATCTCCATGGATTTTATCACGGAGATCCCTTCAAGTAAAGGTTATAACACTGTTTGGGTTGTCGTTGACCGTTTTTCAAAAGTTGCTCACCTTGTACTCCTTCAGGGCCTACCCTCGGTCGCTCAGCTGGCCCAATTGTTCATGAAGGAAATTTTTCGGCTACACAGGTTTCCCTTGGAGATTGTTTTAGACCGAATGGATCAATTTACATCCAGATTCTGGAGATCCCTGTGCAAACTTCTCAAAATCCAATTTAACGTCTCATCGGCCTATCACCAACAATCTAATGGGCAAACAGAGCGAAAATCAAGAACTAGAGACATGTATTTGAATATATTCTTCTGCCTCTCAAAACAACTGGTCTAATCTCCTGTCCTGGGCGGAATTTGCACACAATTACCTGTACCATGAATCTACCTCGTCCACACTATTTTTTATTACTTATGGGCAATATCCAAACCTCCCTTGGTTTGCATCCCTCCCACGCTCTCCCAGGTGCCCACTGTTGATAGCACTTATCAGAACTTTGTCTCCATCCGGGCTCAAACCCTCAAAAGTCTCAGGAGATACTCCTCTCGTTACAAACATTTTGCCGACAAGAAACGTTGGCCAATTCCTCCATTGAAAGTCGGCGATAAAGTGTGGGTAGCCACAAAGATTATCCGACTCAGAGTACCATGCATGAAATTTGCACCCCGATTCATCGGTCCATTTAAAATACTCCGGGTCATCAATCCCGCTTCAACGAAGTTGAAATTGTCTGCTTCTCTCCGGCTCTTCAACACCTTTCAAGTGTCCTTACTTAAACCTATCATCATTAATCGATTTTCTCATCTATCAGGGTACCTCCTGCACCTCTCCCTGCTACGCATGATGAGGAATTCGAGATAAATCACATTCTGGTCAGTAAGATTTCTCGGGGCAAGCTTAAAGATTTTGTAGATTGGAAAGGCTATGGTCCTGAAGAATGCACGTGCATTGATTCTTCTAATGTCCATGCTTCTGTGTTGGTGAAGAAGTTCCATTCTGCAAATCCTAAGAAACCAACGCTTAGATGTTCAGTGTCCACCATTAAAAGGGGGTACTGTCACACATTGCACCAGCTAAACCTGCATTATGGTCACTGTTCTCACCTGGTCTGAACTGAGCATGCACACACCTGGTTTGCTCAATACTTCCTGCATCCTCTTGATTGGCTAATTGCCTGTCAGCTCTGTCTATTTAAAGCACCTGCTTCTCTACCAAGTTGCCAGATCTTCATGGTCTACTCTCCTACTCAGATGTCCTGTTACCTGGCTCCTGTTTGCTGCCTGTTCTCTGAGTCTCCACCACATCTATCCGCAGATCATCGCTACCAGTCTCCAGTATAACCTGCATACTCGCCTGCTGTTCCTTACTCTCAGTACATTGGCTCTACCGTTGCCCTGGGAAACTGCCTCTTAGTCTCTCAGTCATTGAGCTACTTCTCATCCGTGGCATCTACATTTATTATCTTGGTTCTCAATACAGCCTCGCTCATCACCCCCTAAGAGGGCCGCAACCTGCGGTCTAGGAGCAGCTAACTCCCAACTCCCTTGCGGGAGTCCCTGGCGAACATCTCCCTCACCGTTAGACTCTGCGCCTCCCGGGAGTTAATATCACGTGAACCGGCTGACCTTAACTCAGTGACAAGCAGTGTGGATGAGAGTGAGAAAATAAAGAAAAATATAGGTGCAAAGGGTGAATTTTAAGATAGACTTCAAAAAGACATCAACTGCAACTGCCAGATGCTACTTCTCTTAATATTAACAGCCACATGCCAATTAGTTGTACAAATGTAAATGAGTATATATACCTGGGCAAGTCTTCAAGTTCAAAAAATCCATCACTTGTGATTCCTAAACTTGCACCTTAAAAAAAAAAAAAAAAAACAAGATCAATTTAAAGCGAGTTCCTTAATGCAATTGCACAATTTTAATTCTACAAACCAAATCATCCAATTTAGTTGCTGCTATTAAAGCAATAGCATACTGGTATTTCAATATTACAGCAGTAAATACAAAATGCAGGGGTTACAATTCCTGAGCTTCACTGCACTGTTAGGACAATAGATTTGTTTCTAGGCAGAATGTGGAGGGGTCATCTCACTGCTATATATAGGTCTTCAAATTAAACTGTAGGCTGCTTTCATCAATGACAAGGTGTTTCTTCATATTAATCTGTTCAAAATAGGACATTAATATGCCTTTAACAGACTGATTACCCTCATTTATACCTATTTAAATTACATCGTGTTATTTAGTAACGGCTGGGGAAAAATTATACAGTTAGGAAAAATAATGTGATAAATTGTAGACTGCGCTCCTGATAAGAGGTGCAGAATGGTTATACACGAGTGGCTGAGAAGGACAAATTAAGATTTCATCTTGTGCTTGAAAACATTTTGTTTTGAATCCCCATGCCAAATAGTTTTCAATATTCAAGGACCAGAACAACGTTAGCACATAAATATTATTCCATTAGCAGTACATATATATTCTTGTTAAAAGCAAAACAAAACAAAACAAAAACAATCCATTGAATGTATGAACTTCCTCTCATATAGAGACGTGCTTAACCCTACAATCTCCTTGTATCAGCGTGACAGGAGCTTAGTATTAGTAATCTGTGCTGTTGGGGATCTTTGCTCCTTCCCGCTTGCCTCTATTTCCCACCCCAAATAATGACACTGCCCCTGTCACATGCTATTATGTCCCCAGTTCATAACTGGGGACAGAATAGATTAGCCTGAGCCAGCGATTAATAACAAATAAGTGCTCTGAACCTAGTCACATGCACAGTAAGTTTGGATGCACAGTAAGTTTGGATCTACATACCTGGCACTTCTGTGTCGGATGGCATTAAAGGCCTGCCACCTGTAGCAATGAGAATGTGTGGAGCGGTGTACTTCCGTCCATTCACTTCCAGTGTTGGTTCTGGGTCAGATGTAAATGCTGCATGTCCTCGTATAATTTCTATTTGAGCCTGTGTCAAAGAGAAGAAACAACGACTTATTATTCAATATACTTTGTTTTGTCCACTGTGTTTACATTATAAGCTATACTTAAAATGGAAACCGTCACTAAAATGACATGTATTAAATATATGTTTCAAAAATATCTTTGGGGAAGCTATATTTATGCATTTTGTATATAAAATATTCCACAAAAGACTTAATTTTATGGTTTTAACAGTGGAATAAATGGCCCTTACATGTTGGCATGTATGATCTTGGTAGCCCTCTGTCCCTATGGCTTGTCACATTTTGTGCTGCAAGTAATAGGTAGATGTGTCACCAATAATCATCTAATGTCCTCTAGAGTATAGAAAGCCCGACCCAGACTAATTGAGTGAATGAAGCGACAGATACCACCAGGTGACAGGCTCCTTTGGTGTAAAAGACATAGGGCTAGATTTACTAAGCTGCGGGTTTGAAAAAGTGGGGATGTTGCCTATAGCAACCAATCAGATTCTAGCTTTCATTTATTTAGTGCTTTATACAAAATAACAGCTAGAATCTGATTGGTTGCTATAGGCAACATCCCCACTTTTTCAAACCCGCAGCTTAGTAAATCTAGCCCATAGTATCAGATATTTATAAGGAGCAAGACTTACATAGTACTGTTAATATGTAGAAGGGCAATTGTACCTATGTTTGCAGTGCATGGTACCAACCCATGTACAGGGCCATACTAATATTTGCCATAGTAAAAGGATGTGCAAAGACAAAGCATGGTGTTTTGTGCTCATAACCACTTTTTAAAACATATCATACAGAATAACATTTAGACACACAATACGAAGGCAGATATAAAAAGGAGAAATATTACCAAAAAACATTATATAAAAGGTATATTAAATCAACTGAAAGTACTGTCACATGCACGGATCATTGTTTATAAGAGAAGTAAAGCTCCCTTAAGAATATCTGACATATAAATGGAAAAAAAAATCCAATTAAGGCAAACGGTCCACCATTGTATCTTTATATAACTGTGTATTCTTGCATTCAATCCAAAAAAATGGGTGTTATAATAAATCTCATAGGTAATTTATTTCCATATTTTGGATTTGTTCAATTTGTTTAAACCAATCAAGAATAGTAGGTGATAATTGGGACTTTCATAAGCATTCAATAAGTAATGCAGTTAAAGATTTTATAGAATGAGAAATGCAGGTCTGAGGATCCTCTAATATAGAGCAAGATGCCCCCCCTCTGGTATGCCTTGTATTCTTAAATTCTTGCGTCTAATTTGCTTCTCCAGTTCATCTATCTGTAATTGCAGTAGCATGTTCTACAGCAGTTATGTAACATGTATTTACACTGATCAGTGTTTGTTGAGCCTCCGTCACTGCAGAATAGCATTAGGCAAACTGCACCAGGTCAGTCCTCACTTCAGCGCTTTCTGTTTTAATCAAATAAGCCATAGGAGAGGAGTCCAGCTCATGGACTCTAAACACATCCTATTCTTGTTCTTCTCCTCCAATGGTCACCTTGCCAGTTGATGTCTACGACTGCTTGGCTGGCATTGTCTTATAGTCTCAGTATTTGCTGATGCTATTGAGAAGTATTAAGGAAACTACTTAAACTGCTGTAAGTGTGGCAATTCCGTTCTTGTCCTTATTTGGAATAAAACCTCTCTTTGTCTTTTCCCATTTTGGGGTATATTTAATGGTGCTTTGTGGATGGAACTATGGCCATATACTCTCAGCTCCCCAGGGACACTTTAAATTATTTGGCACTAGATGGAAATTTGCTTTGTGTGACATATTGGTGGCATACTTGCATTTTTATGGTTTGAGGGATTTAAAAATGTCATAAAAGTGTTGTACATTTCAAGTCATTTTGATTGGCCTAAAAGCTTTCACATATGTGTAAAGCACACCCATACCAGCTCTTTTCAATTCATTAAATAAAATTTGGATTTTAACATAGTAAAGTACATAACCACCATTACTGTGGAATGCAAAAGTTGCACCAAAGGTCAGCTGCAAATGTATATGGAATATACCTTGTGTAGGTTACTTTGATAGACGTCGTTGAGGCGGCTCACGTATGCATCTCGTTTGTCTTTAATAGCTCTGGGAGAAAAAGAAAAAAGGCATTTGTTTTTATTAGGCAAATGTAAAATCAATACAATTTTTTTTCTGGTACAATGAGCTACATTTCTCAGTGAAGTAAAAAAATTAGCAGTTAATGAAATATGACTCATGGGAAAACCTCTGGTGACCCTGAAGAAAGACTGGGCAGCACAGTGGTTAGCATTGCTGCCTCACAGCGCAGGAGGCATGGGTTCAATTCCATCAATTCCAACTAGGCCCAATGTGAGGCATTTGTACGTTCTCCCTGTGTTTTCGTGGGTTCCTATGGGTGCTCAGGTTAACTCCAACAGTCTAAAAACATACTGATAGCTTCATTCTTTTCTGCCTAAATGGACCCTAGTGTGTGTGTGTGGTAGGGAATTTAGAATGTAAGCTCCAGAGCGCAATGATTATACATTCTCTGTACAGTGATACGTAATATGACACTTTGTGGTTCACTCTCTGGTTCTAGAGTAATACGAAATCCTGCAATTTGAAAGATCTCTGAACAAAGGACATACTTAATAATGGTAGGTATTCGCCTCGCTCCCTTTTGCTCTATACTTAATGTGGCTGCGAGACTTGTCTGCCTTTCACACCACTCTTCTTCTGCCTCCCCTCTCTGCCGTACCTTACACTGGCTCCCCTTCCTCTACAGAATCCTTTCCAAACTCCTCACCATCACTTACAAGGCTCTCTCCCACTCAACTGCCCCTTATATCTCCAACCTCCTCTCCATTCACACTCCCTCCCATTCCCTGCGCTCGGCCAATGACCGTTGCCTCTCCTTTACCCTGATCACTTCTTCTCATTACCGAATGCAAGATTTCTCCCGAGCTGCCCCTCTCCACTGGAATGACCTCCCACGTTCCATCCGACAGTCCACTAACTTGTGCTCCTTCAAACGGGCACTTGTAGACTCACCTCTAACTCAAAGCCTACCAGCCAGTAGTTCTCTTCACCTCTCTCTTCCCTGTCCCTTCTCGCTCCTCCTGCGCTTGATCCCTTCTGACTCCATCTGTGCCTGCTGTCTGTTTGCTCTCCCTTTAGGATGTAAGCTCTTACAAGCAGGTCCCTCTTCCCTCCTGTCTCTATACCATTTCTCCTGCTCCAGCCTCACTATAATTGCTATGCATGGAGCTCTGCGAGTCTTGGTAATACTCATTTTTTGTTCTGTACTGTTTTACCCTGTACGGTCTACTGTTTTATATTGTCTATGGCGTAAATCTTGTGGCAATAATATTATTATTAATAGGTACATGCAATCATTCCATTATAAAGAAAGAAATATAGCAGTAGCATATACATCAATCCTGGCCAACCTGTGGCTCTCCTGGTGTTGTGAATCTACAAGCCCCAGCATGCTTTACCAGTAGATCCTGGAACTTGTAGCTTCACAACACCTGGAGAGCCACAGGTTGGCCAGGGCTGATATACATAATGAACATATAGTTAACCTATTTTGAAAGTATCTAGCATATGCAACACTATGGGTTAAATGTATTAAGCTGAGAGTTTTCGGGCGGGTTTGAAAAACCAATCAGATTCCAGCTTTCAATTACTTAGTAAATTCTACAAAATGATAGCTAGAATCTGATTAGTTGCTATAGGCAACATCTCCACTTTTCAAACCCGCTGGAAAACTCTTGGCTTGATACGTTTACCCCTATATATTATACTGAAACCAAAACTCTTCAATGACAGATCAGAGATTACAAAGAAACAACAATAACCCTCTCCCTACTAAAAGCAAACACCACCAACTTTAAACAAGTCCATACACTGTAGTTGTGATGTATTAACTGAATCAGTATCCTGGACACAGATGTCCATGACCTCAATATTACTAGTCATGAAGTATGTCTTACTTACTTCCAGGTAAATTTCACATCTGAAGTTTGAAATCCATAATCTTCATGATCATGTATGTACTCAGAATGAATAGCTGCATTCCACATAATCTGGTGGGCACACACACAACATAATTACTTCACATTAATAGCACCTATAATATTACAGATACCAAATACGAGTCAGATATGGCAGCTGTTGTATTAATATGCTTTTAGAAATTGTCAGTCATGAAGGGTTAATTCATATACAAAGTCCTGTACACATTTCTAACCTATACCTATATGACAAAGACGTAATCACATGAAGTGCAGCCAAAAGTGATCAAGGGGCCATTGTATTAAGTGGTGTTGTATACAGGACCAGAACCCGGCTACAATGCAATAGTAGGGTCATGGTGTATTTGGTCAAATATGAGGTACACAGAATCACCAATGTCATGTACAGGAGAAACAACTGCTGCAAATCTGTACCTCAAAGATTAGTGTCAATTTATTACATGCTAATCTTTATAGCTGAACTAACTGAACTGAAATATTAATTCTTAATTACATATAATATCTTCATATAATACACGTCTGTTATAATCTACATGGTTGTTATATAGTTTTCTTATTCTTATCATCTCAAACAGATGCTGTGCACATACTTGAAGGTCACCTAAAACAGGGGTTCCTAATCTTCTCCACGTGGGACCCAAATTATGGAAGTCAAGTAAATCAGCTTTGTGAATCATTGTTCAATTATTAATGCACTTTAAATATTATTAACTTTTATTTAAATAGCACCAACATATTGCGTATTCTCTTTATAAAAAGATTAGTGATTAACTGTTGTCTACTAATGCAATATGTTATTGTTAAAAAGGTGACCTATAGAGAATTGGGGACCTTTACAAAGCTATAATATAAAAACATGATCGGTAGTTAGTATATTATTAGTGCATAAAATCCTTACAGAGAGGATCAAGGTGACAGCTTGGTGATCTGCATTTGCTCTTGACCCATGATTTAAGAGCACCAAAAAAATCTTAGCTGAGACAATATATATATTTACACATGTTTTAACACAAGTAAAAACATGTAAGCGGTATGGGGATGGAAACTATTATCTCCAATGACCCCATACCCACTTCCGTATGCATATGCCAGTTGGTAACTGGCCGTAAGTTATTTTGTAACAACAATATAAAAAATGTAATGTTACATAGGTATAACAATGAAAAGGGTATAATTACAATCAGAACCTAGATTCATTTATTAAGCTTACCTTTTTTGGAACACATCCAACATTGACCTGCAACAAAATAGAAACAAAGAATGGTTTACGGTTTGCCACGTTTTATGCAAGTGTCACTGTCATCTCCCCCCCAAAAATAAACACTCGTCAGGAGTAGTTCCAAATAACTGGTTGTGTGCGAATATATTAACCAAGTTATTACATTGTGTAAGAATTCAAGGACAATGTGATTGACACATATTCTGCCTCAATTCTGAACGATTGATTCAGTGTTAGATCAGAGGTTTATTGGTCCTGAAGATAGTTGGTGGTCAGTAGATATAATGTGTGACCCCCTTAAGTCATTAGAGAAATTCTAGCGTTAATGATACGTGTTTTGTTAGGTTAGGTTTTGCTTTGTGTAGCATCCTACTGATAGGCTTATTTCTGAAACAGAAATTAAAATGCATAAATGAAAACTAGAGCCTTTATTTGTAAGTGATTATGTAGGGACTCGTTTATATCTTTGTTGTGCTTGCTGTGCAGTAATTCCCCATTGACCAACCCTTTCATTCCCTTAATGATCTCTAAGCCAACTGTCTTTCTAATATCAAATATTGACAAATATTTAAACAGCAAGCATGACAAATAGATACTTTTTTAAACAATAAATAATTGTTTTTACTTGTTATTTTATGACAATTGGTTTACATAACTGTCAAACATTTTATCCCACTTATGTGTTTTAATCGCATGTATTCAATGTAAACTAACCAGAAGAAAGTGATAAAGATCAGTGTGCTCAGTGACTTTTGTTGCACTTCATTAAACATACACTATATGGACAAAAGTATTTGGCCACACTGGTTAGCTATTGAATTGAGGTGTCTCAATCAGACCCGTTGCCAGAGGTAGACTGTGGAGCAGTGGAAACATGTTCTGTGGAGTGATGAATCACGTTTCTCTGTTTGGCAGTCAGATGGGCGAGTCTGGGTTTGGCAACTAGCAGGAGAACATTATCTGCCTGACTGCATTATGCCAACTGTGAAGTTTGGTGGAGGAGGGATAATGGTATGGGGCTGTTTTTCAGGGTTTGGGCTAGGCCCCTTATCTCCAGTGAAGGGTAATTTTAATGCTTCAGTATACCAAGTCATTTTGGACAATGCTATGTTTCCAACTTTGTGACAACGGTTTGGGGAAGGCCCTTTTCTATTTCAACATGACTGTGCCCCAGTGCACAAAGGAAATACTACAAAGACATGGTTTGATGAGCTCAGTGTGGAAGAACTTGACTGGCCTGCACACAGCCCTTACCTCAACCCCATTGAACACTTTTGGGATGAACTGGAACAGAGATGTCGAGCCAGGCCTTCTTGTCCAACATCAGTGCCTGACCTCATAAATGCTCTACAGAATGAATGGGCACATATTCCCATAGAAACACTCCAACATCTTGTGGAAAGCCTTCCAAGAACAGTGCAAGCTGGTATCGCTGAAAAAGGCGGACCAACTCCATATTAAAATATATGTATTTGAATACAATGTCATTACAGTCCCTGTTGGTGTGATGGTCAAGCGTCTGAATACTTTTTTCCATATAATGTACATGCTGGTTCACAAACCAATAGAACAAATAGGATTCCTCAGCAATCTAGTTATTTTTTTTTTTTTTTAGTGAGCTCCAGGTTCTAAGGGGCATATTTAATAAAGCACGATAGTGCTTTTAACGGGTCATTAAGGTGTCCTCCTGTCCTCCGCAAATATATTAAGGGTGCATCGCAGCAGATATCGTGGATATCTGCTGCTTTGCATTCCTCTTCGTTTTTGGGAGCAGTCACCATTCAACAGAATGGTGACTGCTCCTGGCCGCAATCTAACAAGTCCCGAAAAAACATTTTTTTCGGGAACTTGTCATGAAGAAATCTAATGCTGTCAGCTCTGCTCCGAAGAGCAGAGCTGGACAGCGCATGTGTGGAGGGATCACATGATCCCTCCCTGTCACTCAGCGCGCTCTCTCTGCAACGAGAGGGGATCTGTGTGCGCATGTCCAGTTCTTGGAACTGGACATGCGCAATTGAAGAGTGAAGAGAAGACCTGGAGACAGCGCTTCCGAAGAGGGGGGTAAGTATGATTTTTTTTATCACTGAAACAGCAGTTTTTCGGAAACTGCTGTTTCTGTGCAGGGCTGTACATAAATGTGAGAAATAGTTCAATCCTTATCATTGCGATAAGGATTGAAAACTACTTTTCACTTTATGTGAATATTGATAAATGTGCCCCTAAATCTGTTACAAGTGCCCAAAGTGCTTTTCACAAAGTGCAGTGCTCTAGTGGTCAGCAGGTCTTTGTGCACTCTCCAAAAAATAACTATGACCAAAATGTCCCTTAGGGCACAAGAGCCTTTGGGCCTTCCTTCGCCCAAGTCTTGCTTCTGTCAGCCACCAATTGATGATTTCCAAAACTATAAAAATGCATGCAATGCTTTACAATACCGGACAGTTTTATTTTGGCAAAGTATGAAATTAGCATTTCTTCATATGTATTTTTAGATGACTTTCCTGTGTATGAGCATTTTAAAGCATTGTAAAGAAAACATATGAATTGTAGAAAGCACTTGAGAACAAACTGTGCAGGTAACATCTATTGTCACTGAACAGTGTACATATTATGCCACCCAGGTCTTGAGGTTGAACATGCTTTCTATATATTTAAAATAACATTTTATCCGGCTCTCACAATTTAGATGGGCACTGCTGACACATGTAATCACCCCTGCGCTTGGTGTGATGTGTAACACAGCCAGTTAAATAACACACACACACAGTCCAGCACCAATCAGTAGGAGGTGTAGTGCAATGTGTGACGCTGTAATACTTACACATGTACCTCCAAGCTTGTTGCTCTCCACCACGGCTGCCCGGGCTCCCAACTCCGATGCCCGCCGGGCACTGGCCAGACCCCCCGACCCTCCTCCGATCACCAGATAATCATACGAGCTATGGGGGCGGTGTTTCGGGTGACTTCCGCTCACAACACCCACATCAGTGTTGAGATGGTGGGACATGGTGAAGTTGGCACAGCTCAGCCTGTGACCTCCTGGGGGTGATCTCTGTGTGGCACACCTGTAGCTGAAGCTGCTGGTGGATCTACCAGTGTTGTACAGCAGTGATCTAATGAATGAACGGGATGGAGGAGATCTGCTTATGTGTAAAGTGAGGGATCCAGTCCTGTACAGTGATCCGCTAGACAGTGATCTGTTGCTGGGGATGGAGTAACGGGTTATAGCGCTGGATCCAGTCCTTCCTGTGTGTAAATGCTGGATGGGGAATCTGATGGGACCGGGTGCAGGAGAGTGGCTGCTCCCCCGGGACAGTCTATGCAGCAGGGCTGGTGCACAGAGGCCGCTGCTCCGGATTGTCAATGCCATAACGCGGAAGTCCATGTGTACTAGTACTGGGGGTTAGCGGTGGGAGGAGGCGGATCTTCCCTGCTTAGTCACTGTGAGTTTCCCAGCTCTGTTTTATTAGGTGTGGGCACAAGAACAATTGGGAAATATTATCAGCAGCTATTCAAAAGGAGAACTTGTAAGGTAAAAGGCTGACCCATTAGACGAGGTCACTGGGTGTTAGGAAATGATACACATATACAGTAATACATTATTTTACTTAATAGAGAGGTATCACAGGGACGGGGTTTAGCAGTTTACAATGTAAGAATGACGTCACAAAAAACAAATATATTTAACCTGTTGAAGACTCGGCCTGTGCCGTGACCACATCATTTTTAACATTAATGCAGCGTTACAACAAATAGATAATAGTGTAACCACCTAATGTGCTGGAAAAAGCTAAGGATCTAATAATGGGCAAATTACATGGGCATGATGATGTCATTTTTTGCAAAAATGGTAAATATTTAACTAAAAATTGCAGTTCATGGCAAGTGCATACTTGCCAACTCTCCCGGAATGTCCGGGAGACTCCCGCATTTTGTGAGAGTCTCCCGGACTCCCGGGCGAGTGTGGCAATCTCCCGAATTCTGCCCACTTCACTAGGAAGTGCCCCACTTCCTAGTGAAGTGGGCAGAATTAGATCCCAAACGCCGCGATTCCCGGTGAATCGCGGCGTTTGGCCCCGCCCCCGCTGTCAAATGACGCAATTTGCGTCATGACGTCACAGGGGGCGGGGCCGAAATGACGCGATTTCGGCCACCCCGCCCCTTCACGCCCCCCTCCACTGGCTGGCTCCCGGAAGGGAGCTGAAGAAAGTAGGTAAGTATGGGCAAGTGCATTAAAGGTGCATGAAAAACAAGTCTAAATTTTGCTTTAGATTTTGTATATTAATATTTCAGTGCATAAATGTGAACATAGCCTTATGGATATGACAGCACAACTCAGGCTGCAATATAAATATATATTGCATATATATTAAACTCCATTCACTTACATTTTCCATACTGCCACTTCTAAATTTCCACTTTGAGCACTGCACTATTTAGTATGTTGTGTTTTAGGGTTTTAGCAGGTGGTAACCGATTTAAATTTCCCCCTGCTACTACACTGTAAATGTTAATGCTTGCTCCTACCTTTTTAAAATTATCTAAATTGATAATAGGTACAAATGATTATTATTTTTTCTTTTGCCTGATGATAGGAAATACTATATTTAACATTATCAGACGAGGCTGAAGTTAGCTTCTTATTCGGCCAGCTTCTTATTAGTTTCTAATTCATGCTCCAGCTTCTTATTCAGAAAAGCTTTTTTTTAAAGTATTAAATCAATTTGGATCACTGATTTCACGTCAAATTAACACTACAGGGGGTTCCTTATACAAAATGCATTACTATTTTGCCTGACCCAACAAGGTTATGGGCATGAAATCAGGGGCAAAGTGGGCAAAGTCACCATATTTTATCATTTTGAATAAGTAGCTGCAGATTTGCAGGGGTTAAACGCCGTTGGGCCAGCAATTTGACAGTGGGAATCAACACAGGGTGGTCAGTTACATATAAAACATCTGTCTTTTGCCTGGCCCAACACTGTTTTGGGCATGCAATCAGGTGGCAAAGTGGGCACAGATAGCATTTTGAGCATTTTGAATAAGTAGCTGCCGATTTGCAGGGGTTAAATGCCGTTGGGCCAGCAATTTGACAGTGGGAATCAATACAGGGTGGTCAGTTACATATAAAACATCTGTCTTTTGCCTGGCCCAACGCTGTTTTGGGCATGCAATCAGGTGGCAAAGTGGGCACAGATAGCATTTTGAGCATTTTGAATAAGTAGCTGCAGATTTGCAGGGGTTAAATGCCGTTGGGCCAGCAATTTGACAGTGGGAATCAACACAGGGTGGTCAGTTACATATAAAACATCTGTCTTTTGCCTGGCCCAACGCTGTTTTGGGCATGCAATCAGGTGGCAAAGTGGGCACAGATAGCATTTTGAGCATTTTGAATAAGTAGCTGCAGATTTGCAGGGGTTAAATGCCGTTGGGCCAGCAATTTGACAGTGGGAATCAACACAGGGTGGTCAGTTACATATAAAACATCTGTCTTTTGCCTGGCCCAACGCTGTTTTGGGCATGCAATCAGGTGGCAAAGTGGGCACAGATAGCATTTTGAGCATTTTGAATAAGTAGCTGCAGATTTGCAGGGGTTAAATGCCGTTGGGCCAGCAATTTGACAGTGGGAATCAACACAGGGTGGTCAGTTACATATAAAACATCTGTCTTTTGCCTGGCCCAACGCTGTTTTGGGCATGCAATCAGGTGGCAAAGTGGGCACAGATAGCATTTTGAGCATTTTGAATAAGTAGCTGCAGATTTGCAGGGGTTAAATGCCGTTGGGCCAGCAATTTGACAGTGGGAATCAACACAGGGTGGTCAGTTACATATAAAACATCTGTCTTTTGCCTGGCCTAACGCTGTTTTGGGCATGCAATCAGGTGGCAAAGTGGGCACAGATAGCATTTTGAGCATTTTGAATAAGTAGCTGCAGATTTGCAGGGGTTAAATGCCGTTGGGCCAGCAATTTGACAGTGGGAATCAACACAGGGTGGTCAGTTACATATAAAACATCTGTCTTTTGCCTGGCCTAACGCTGTTTTGGGCATGCAATCAGGTGGCAAAGTGGGCACAGATAGCATTTTGAGCATTTTGAATAAGTAGCTGCAGATTTGCAGGGGTTAAATGCCGTTGGGCCAGCAATTTGACAGTGGGAATCAACACAGGGTGGTCAGTTACATATAAAACATCTGTCTTTTGCCTGGCCCAACGCTGTTTTGGGCATGCAATCAGGTTGCAAAGTGGGCACAGATAGCATTTTGAGCATTTTGAATAAGCTGCAGATTTGCAGGGGTTAAATGGCGTTGGGAAATTGTGTGTACTGCTGGTGCAGAGATGGTCCTGAGGCCCAAAGTGCAGAGAACTAGGGCAAAGGTTGGGGTTAGGCAGGCTGAACCCTTTGTTCAAAAGGTGGTGGGTGCTGAGGTTGGAACAGGTGGTGTAGCTGGGGGTGAGAATTGTGGGGAGATCAATTTTGTGGGTGTAAAATTTCCGCTCAAGTCTGTAAATCAAGTAGGTGGGGAGCCTACTAAGGTTTCTGAGGATACTGATACCATGTTTGAGGTAGTTCGTAGTTCAGGTGGAAATAATCAAGTGGATAGGGAGCAGGATAGGAGGGAGGTGGGTGGGATGGAACCAGGGGGGGAGGGGGAGGAAATAAATCCAGAAGGGGGGGACCCGGGGGGGACAATTCCTGGGATTGACGGTGTGGTTCGGTCAGAAGAGTCTTTAGCCAGAAGTGATGGTGTACAGGATCCGGGGATAGGGTCAAAGGCCTTATAGGTGTTAGGTAATATAATGCTGAGAGGTAATGAAGGTAATGCCCATGCCTATAATCTTTAATGATGGCTCCCCAACCCATACAGTTTGCTACCATTAATGTGGCATCTGTGCGTTCTGATTGAGCTCGTTATTTGGGCCTTGATTTTTTCAACATGCTTGAGGTTGATTTTTTGATTTTGCAAGAGACTAGGGTTGGGCACCTCGCGAATCTCCACAAATGCAAATGAGAGTGCAGGCGAGGTCCCTCCTATTGGTCTCTTGCGGCCGAGCCGTACGGTGGAGTGGCAGTCCTTTTTACTGACATGGTAACCATTCAGCGGATTATAGAAATAAGCATGGGCAGATGTATGGGTATGGATGTTTCCATAAGTGGGCAGGTCCTGAGGTTCATAAATATTTAAGGTCCACAGACCCAACGGGGCAGGAAATGCCTTTTCAGGGAAATTAAACCTTACCTTTTTAGGGGCCAGCAGATTGTCTTCGGGGGCGATTTTAACAACATTGTTAGGCCAGAGGATAGGGAAGGCTCGTGGACATCGCTGGGCTATGATGCAGGTTTATTAGTTAATATGGTAAGTCAGGCTGGGCTGGGAGATGTGCATATTCGTCACTCTCCAGACCTCACGGGGTTCTCCTTTTTTAGAGGTAGAAGTAGGTCAAGAATAGATAGGTTTTTGTTAAAGGGAGCTATGTCACATAAACTCCAAAGTTTATGGCAGTAGAGTTCTCGGATCACATTCTCACCCCTCAGAAAGGCAGAGGCCTGTGGCGTCTGAACTCCAGCCTTCTGGATGATGAGGAGGTTAGACAATCCTTTAGGGACTTCCTTGAAACCCAAGAAACACTTTTGGACACAGGTTGGGCTAGGCCAAAGTGGTGGGAGGAATTCAAAGGAAGATCTTGGAGGTTCTTTAGGGAACTGGTAGTTCAGAGGAATTGGATAAAAAAAAGAACGTCTGCCATGCCTTGAGACGGAAGCTCAATTTTCTGATTTCTGTGGGTGGAGATAGTGGGGAAATCTCCCGGGTAAAATCCCAGATAAAAGAGTGCCAGTATGACCGTTATGCCTTTTTGGTTTTGGAACGGGACTACGGTAAGTACCACTCTCCGGATCCCTACCTTAACTGTAAGAGTTTGGTTGATGCAAAGGAGGTGAGGGAACTGCGCGATGACAGAGGGGTCCTCCGGAAAGACCAAGGAGGTAACTTGTCAGTCATGCACTCCTTCTACTCTGGCTTTTTGTCTGGGAAGGTACTTATCAGTGAGAAGATGGAACGGTTTCTGAAGGGGGTGTCTGGGCTTGGTGGCCATCAGGCTTCTCTTTATCCCTTGGATTCTGAGATAACGGTGGACGAGGTCAGGAGGGCGTTTGATAGTTTATCAAATAAGAAATCCCAGGGCCGGATGGTTTTACTTCCGAGTTCTATAAAGCCTTTGTGGACCTCCTGGCCCCGCACCTAGTGGCGTTTTTTAAAGAGAGCTTGGGTAGAGAGTTACTCCCTCCCTCCATGAGGCAGTCCGCCCTTATTTTGCTATCCAAGGGGAAAGACCCATCCAGGATTAAGAATTGGCGCCCCATCGCTCTTGTCAATTCTGATAGAAACATTCTGGCAACGGTCATTTTTAACAGGATTATGGAAGTATCAGGCCTGTTGCTTTCCACTTCTCAGCACTGTACGGTGAAGGGTCGAAGCATCTTTAATGCTGTCCTTGGCGTTCGGGAGGCCGTGGAGCGGTGCAGGGCTGAGAAGTGGGGTAAGTACCTTCTGGCGCTGGATCAATCTAAGGCGTTTGATCGTGTCAATCATGAATATCTGTGGGCACTTCTTGAGAGGTATGGTCTGCCAGTGAGGTTGGTTGATTGGCTGCGTACCATTTATAGGCAGGCCGAGAGCTTCCCTCTTGTAAATGGTTGGGTGGGTCCTACTTTTGCGGTGTCATCTGGAGTCAGACAAGGTTGTCCCTTGAGCCCTCTCCTCTATGTATTTACAATTGATCCTTTTATCAGGAGGATTGAGAACGGTGCAGTGAGGGGAGTGCAGCTGGCTGTGGATGTTCCCTTGAAGGTAGCGGCCTACGCTGATGATGTCACAGTAGTCTTGTCACACATGGCCGAGGCGCGTGGCATTGAAAATCTAATCTGCGAATATTCTGAGGCTTCGGGCTCAGAGATAAACCAAGAAAAGTGTGAAGTTCTCTGGTTAGGGGAGGTAGGACTGCAGTTTGTCCTTCCGGATGCGCTCCCTCAGGCCAGTCAAGAGGTTAAAATCTTAGGCATTCTATTTGGTTCGGGTGATTATGCCCAGCGAAATTGGGAATTGAAACTGTCAGATGCCGCCTCTAAGGTGGATAACTGGAAGAAGTGGAAGCTGCCCTACAGAGAACGGATTGATTTGATCAAGACTTACTTGATCGCAATTTTTTTGTACATCAGTTACATATGTCTGTTGCCAGAATCATTAAGGGTCAAGGTCAGTTCCTTGTTCTTTCAGTTGTTATGGGGGAACAAGTTGAACCTCATCAAGAGGAATGTAACCTATAAACCGAAGGATGAAGGTGGCCTGGGAATGGTGAACCCAGTGCTGTTCTTTAGTACTGCCTTTTTGAAGCTTCATCTCGGGAGTCTCTTTTTGGAGTCTCCCCCTCGGTGGGTAGCTGGCTTTCGTGTTTGGGTGCACCCCTTTCTCAACACATGGTTGGATGGGGGTCCCGTAAAAAGTCTTCGCGTTACGCATGGATACCTCCCGGCCTATGTGGTTCAGGGTTTAAAGGTGACAAGGAAATGGCAGATTGAGGTGGGTGAGGCAAAAAAACTCCTCTAGAAGGGTGTTGGAGAGGAGGATTTTGCGTACTCACTTTTATGTGCCCCTGTTAATAAAGGATTGCCCAGGTGATATGAGCTCGAAGGGTCTGTCTTTGGTGAATTCCAAGCGGATTCCTCCGAAGTTTAGAGATCTCACTTGGCTTGCATTTCACGGGAGGCTCTTTGTTAAGGGGAACCTGAAGCATAAGGGTGTCGATGATCGAGGTTGTCCACAGGAGGAATGTCATGGGGAGGTGGAGACAATGGACCACTTCCTGCTTCAGTGTCCTTTTAATATAGAGGTTTACAAGGGAGTGTCCCACACCTTAGGCCTTCCGTGTCTTACGGGGCTTAGTTACCCTGAGTGGGTGTATGGAGTGCTCAAAAGGTGTGAGGATTTTGATTTAAGCACTCGTTTTTTTAGTTAGCGTAGTTGTTAGGTTTTACACATGGAGCGCACGGTGTTTAGTGTCCATTAGGGGCAAAATCCTTCCCTGTAGTGAGGTGGTGGATAGTATTCTGCACGAGGTTTGGAAAATAAGGGAAATGGAGAGGGGCCGGGTGGATGCTGCGAGCTGGGGTAGACTTTGGTGGGGGCTGAGACCTCCCTAAGCGGTAGCGAATACCTGGCAGTCTCTCCATTCTTGGCTATCTATCCTGTTTCATCACTATTAGATTTTGTGGAAACCTTTTTTTTTTTTTTAGTAAGGTTTACATACATTTAAAGTTTGCTTTCATTACCTGACAGTAAAGGATGTGTGGGTGGTATTATAGATTGGTGGCGGGGTTGTGGTAATGAAAAGTATTGTGCAAGGGTTAGCATGTTTCTCTCGTGGAAGTTTTTGATTTGTTTTGTGTTTTTTGTCTTTTTTATATTTGTGAAGTGGTGTATTAGTTGTTTTGTGAAGGGATTGTAGTAGAATTGGGTGTGTAAAGTTTTTGTTCATAGTGGTCCTTTTTACCCTTTGGATAATGTACATAGTCTATTTTATCTTGGACAAAGTGATACTGGATTTATTTTTGTTGCAAATTTTTAATAAAAACATCAACACTTGCAAATCTGCAGCTACTTATTCAAAATGCTATCTGTGCCCACTTTGCCACCTGATTGCATGCCCAAAACAGCGTTGGGCCAGGCAAAAGACAAATGTTTTATATGTAACTGACCACCCTGTGTTGATTCCCACTGTCAAATTGCTGGCCCATCGGCATTTAACCCCTGCAAATCTGCAGCTACTTATTCAAAATGCTTAAAATGCTATCTGTGCCCACTTTGCCACCTGATTGCATGCCCAAAACAGCGTTGGGCCAGGCAAAAGACAGATGTTTTATATGTAACTGACCACCCTGTGTTGATTCCGACTGTCAAATTGCTGGCCCAACGGCATTTAACACTTGCAAATTTGCAGCTACTTATTCAAAATGCTAGCTGTGCCCACTTTGCCACCTGATTGCATGCCCAAAACAGCGTTGGGCCAGGCAAAAGACAAATGTTTTATATGTAACTGACCACCCTGTGTTGATTCCCACTGTCAAATTGCTGGCCCAATGGCATTTAACACTTGCAAATCTGCAGCTACTTATTCAAAATGCTTAAAATGCTATCTG
The DNA here is from genome assembly GCF_038048845.1 of Mixophyes fleayi. Classification (NCBI taxonomy): domain Eukaryota; kingdom Metazoa; phylum Chordata; class Amphibia; order Anura; family Limnodynastidae; genus Mixophyes; species Mixophyes fleayi. The sequence continues at coordinate 170,367,425 of NC_134402.1, forward strand.
TGCCCACTTTACCACCTGATTGCATGCCCAAAACAGCGTTGGGCCAGGCAAAAGACAGATGTTTTATATGTAACTGACCACCCTGTGTTGATTCCCACTGTCAAATTGCTGGCCCAACGGCATTTAACACTTGCAAATCTGCAGCTTCTTATTCAAAATGCTCAAAATGCTATCTGTGCCCACTTTACCACCTGATTTCATGCCCAAAACAGCGTTGGGCCAGGCAAAAGACAGATGTTTTATATGTAACTGACCACCCTGTGTTGATTCCCACTGTCAAATTGCTGGCCCAACGGCATTTAACCCCTGCAAATCTGCAGCTACTTATTCAAAATGCTCAAAATGCTATCTGTGCCCACTTTACCACCTGATTTCATGCTCAAAACAGCGTTGGGCCAGGCAAAAGACAGATGTTTATATGTAACTGACCACCTTGTGTCGATTCCCACTGTCAAATTGCTGGCCCAACGGCATTTAACCATTGCAAATCTGCAGCTACTTATTCAAAATGCTCAAAATGCTATCTGTGCCCACTTTGCCACCTGATTTCATGCCCAAAACAGCGTTGGGCCAGGCAAAAGACAAATGTTTTATATGTAACTGACCAACCTGTGTTGATTCCCACTGTCAAATTGCTGGCCCAATGGCATTTAACACTTGCAAATCTGCAGCTACTTATTCAAAATGCTTAAAATGCTATCTATGCCCACTTTACCACCTGATTTCATGCCCAAAACAGCGTTGGGCCAGGCAAAAGACAGATGTTTTATATGTAACTGACCACCCTGTGTTGATTCCCACTGTCAAATTGCTGGCCCAACGACATTTAACCCCTGCAAATCTGCAGCTACTTATTCAAAATGCTCAAAATGCTATCTGTGCCCACTTTACCACCTGATTTCATGCCCAAAACAGCGTTGGGCCAGGCAAAAGACAGATGTTTTATATGTAACTGACCACCCTGTGTTGATTCCCACTGTCAAATTGCTGGCCCAACAGCATTTAACCCCTGCAAATCTGCAGCTACTTATTCAAAATGCTCAAAATGCTATCTGTGCCCACTTTACCACCTGATTTCATGCCCAAAACAGCGTTGGGCCAGGCAAAAGACAGATGTTTTATATGTAACTGATCACCTTGTGTCGATTCCCACTGTCAAATTGCTGGCCCAACGGCATTTAACCCTTGCAAATCTGCAGCTACTTATTCAAAATGCTCAAAATGCTATCTGTGCCCACTTTGCCACCTGATTTCATGCCCAAAACAGCGTTGGGCCAGGCAAAAGACAAATGTTTTATATGTAACTGACCACCCTGTGTTGATTCCCACTGTCAAATTGCTGGCCCAATGGCATTTAACACTTGCAATTCTGCAGCTACTTATTCAAAATGCTTAAAATGCTATCTGTGCCCACTTTACCACCTGATTGCATGCCCAAAACAGCGTTGGGCCAGGCAAAAGACAGATGTTTTATATGTAACTGACCACCCTGTGTTGATTCCCACTGTCAAATTGCTGGCCCAACGGCATTTAACCCCTGCAAATCTGCAGCTATTTATTCAAAATGCTCAAAATGCTATCTGTGCCCACTTTACCACCTGATTTCATGCTCAAAACAGCGTTGAGCCAGGCAAAAGACAGATGTTTTATATGTAACTGACCACCTTGTGTCGATTCCCACTGTCAAATTGCTGGCCCAATGGCATTTAACCCTTGCAAATCTGCAGCTACTTATTCAAAATGCTCAAAATGCTATCTGTGCCCACTTTGCCACCTGATTTCATGCCCAAAACAGCGTTGGGCCAGGCAAAAGACAAATGTTTTATATGTAACTGACCACCCTGTGTTGATTCCCACTGTCAAATTGCTGGCCCAACGGCATTTAACACTTGCAAATCTGCAGCTACTTATTCAAAATGCTTAAAATGCTATCTGTGCCCACTTTACCACCTGATTGCATGCCCAAAACAGCGTTGGGCCAGGCAAAAGACAGATATTTTATATGTAACTGACCACCCTGTGTTGATTCCCACTGTCAAATTGCTGGCCCAACGGCATTTAACACTTGCAAATCTGCAGCTACTTATTCAAAATGCTCAAAATGCTATCTGTGCCCACTTTACCACCTGATTTCATGCCCAAAACAGCGTTGGGCCAGGCAAAAGACAGATGTTTTATATGTAACTGGACCACCCTGTGTTGATTCCCACTGTCAAATTGCTGGCCCAACGGCATTTAACACTTGCAAATCTGCAGCTACTTATTAAAAATGCTCAAAATGCTATCTGTGCCCACTTTGCCACCTGATTGCATGCCCAAAACAGCGTTGGGCCAGGCAAAAGACAGATGTTTTATATGTAACTGACCACCCTGTGTTGGTTCCCACTGTCAAATTGCTGGCCCAACGGCATTTAACCCTTGCAAATCTGCAGCTACTTATTCAAAATGATAAAATATGGTGACTTTGCCCACGTTGCCCCCTGATTTCATGCCCATAACCTTGTTGGGTCAGGCGAAATACTAATGTATTTTGTATAAGGGACCCCTTGTAGTGTTAATTTGATGTGAAATCAGTGATCCAAATTGATTTAATCCTTTAAAAATAAGTTTTTCTGAATAAGAAGCTGGAGCATGAATTACAAACGAATAAGAAGCTGGCCGAATAAGAAGCTAACTTCAGCCTCGTCATTATCAGTTTCTCTGTGGAATTAAGGGTTAAGCTTTTCGAAAATGTATGGAATTGTCATAACAAGTATTAGCTATCACAACAGAGGCAATCATCATCATCAACATTTATTTATATAGCACCAGCAAATTCCAAAGCGCTTTACAATTGGGAATAAACATTGATATGACAATACTGTAATACATACAGACAGAGAGGTAAGAGAGGCAATATGATGTTGCTCATACAACCCTCTACATCTATCATTTGCAGTCTTGGAAAAAGTTAAATTGATATATGTAGTTTGAAATTGTTTGTTTTTTTGTTTTTGTTTTTTAGAAACAATCACATCAACGGTGCATGCATCAAAATTACATAGGCAAGAAATGTTGGTCTGGTTGGCCAGACTGAAACTGTGCTGTGTTTGGGGTTACAAATCATGACATTTCTTTGATTTCTGTTGTCATGTGTGTGTCCATTTCGGTGGTCAATTAAATGGAAAAATGGTCACTTGGCCCAGGGGAATAGAAAATATACTTTCTTGGCCATACATTTAAATTCAGACATTTAGCTCGATATCTGAATGTCTGTCTCTGGGTCCAGTTAGGACACAAACATAGTCAATCTGTGTTCAGAGTATTTCAATACTATTGTTAGGCTTATATAGCACTGTTAAGTTTTTGTTTTATTTTTTTTTCTTTATTTGAGTGGCATTTCTGTCAGTCTCTTTTAACAGCAGCCTGAGCCTTTTCTTTCTTTATATATATATATATATATATATATATATATATATATATATATATATATATATATATGTATAGTATTTTTTTATTTACTTTTTATCTCCACTGCGCCTGAAATAAATTGTTTTCCTTTTTATTTAACATCAGTTGTTCAGTGGTCAGATTGATTGACCTTTGGAGCCCTGGAGCACCAGCTGAATGCATTTTTAGCCAGAAACAATAATAGGCCATCTATGGTCTGTATGGGATAGGGGTGCACAATATTTGTTTTGTTCTAGGTCCACAATGGAAGATTGTACCCATTTGAGGGGGGTTGGAGAGTATATATAACAGGTTAACTTGATGAAATTTAGAATATGTAGACTTTGATACCGTAAAAGAGGAACCTCTTTGTAGTTATGCCATACCTGTCAGCATTGTGAAAGTGTGGGGTTTAGTAGCTTGGGTGCTGCAGTGACCCAGAGAAGCCATGGTAACGCAGTGGTGCATGCCCCTAACAGCAGAAGCTCCAGATGCTCCTATAATAGTGCCCTCACTTGCTGTTGGTTTCTTGGGCACTGTTTGTGCTGCAGAAGAGGCTGATCTGCAGCACAGTGCCCAGGTTTTGTGTAGAAGTACGTCTCTACCTCTACACGTACCTCTGCCTTAGTAACCTAGCCCTTCCCTGAAAACAGAAAGCGTTACCAAGGAAGCTGCTTGGCATGGATAAAGTGCTGACAGTAAGAAAAATGTGGGAGTGCGTGAGAGCCTTTATGGTGTAGGCCCATATACATAGTATTTCTTTTTATGGCCAATTTGGTGTAAATCCTCCAAATTGTCAAATTAAATTGTCTTGTGGTTGGCTAGCTGTAGAATGTGCTTGATCTTCACCTGAAGACTAATAGAAAGATCACCTCCCCCCTCCTATTGGAGTTTGTGCACCCATACCCTGGCACTGATTGAGGTGTAAGCCCAAAAATATATTGCAAAATTCATTCTACAACTTCTAATTTTACCATATTTACTTTATATACTGCTGTGCAGGGGCTATGTAACGGCAGGTTACTTCTTGTTATAGTTCCTGACTGAAACACAGGGACCACGGGCTGTCAGGAATTCACAAGCACATTAGTATATTTCCTGATATGGGTAGGGGGAGCTTAGCATGATGTACACTTATGTTGTGCTGTGCAAACAAGGTTAAGAACTAAATCTCTGGGTTAACTTTCAGGTTTAAGTGTAAAATTGTACAAAGCATAAATATACTTTTGAAGACGTATTTAAAAAAAAGTTAAATTGTATGTTGTCTCATCGGGTTTTTCTAATTAGAACTTAAAATCCCTTTTTAGTTTTTGTCTTAAGATGCTGTGGTATATTAAACTCTTACAGATGTTTCTAAATGCCGCCTTCCATTGCTTCATATTAAACTGGCAATTTTTGAAACGTAAGCCGGATCTCAGAGCTACTTTATGTACTTTGCTATTGTAAACCGTATTAAATTTTACAAGTGTCATGCTTATCTTGCTAAACTTATGCTTCTTCTTTTCAACATTATTTCACAATTATGGTTGGCTAGAGTTCCTTAGTCAGTCAAGTTAGGACACCTAGCAAAAATATTACACTATAACCTAAGGAGAAATGTTTCAGGGTGCTAACTGAGAAGTTTGAGGTCTTCTGCTGCTACATTTTAAAATTCTGTGGAGTTATGTTTCTGACAGGTCCTTAATAAACAAGACATATCATGCAAATAGAACCATATTTGCAATAATTAAAGTTGGAAACTGAGTAATGTTCCTATTATCCGAGAACAGTTTGATAAATCCAAATGGACGTACTAAGTGTAATTTTTATCTTAAGTAAACTACAATATGAATGTTAATTTTGAGTTGGTTTTTTTTTCAGTTGTACCAGCCTGATGCTGAATGAATGTATAGGGTGTCACAAAATTACTCCAGACAGTAGGGAAACAGAACAAATATAAAACAGAATACAAAGTTGCCGTGGGGTTTATTAGGAATATAAAGTGACCCTGAAAATATTCTGAAAGTGGCCTCATGTAGTAGGTGTGGCCAAATTTGACAGTGGGTGGGGTCAAATAAATAGGAGGCGGGCCGATTGTGTAAATGCTGCCTTACAGCTCTATGTGGGAGTAACCAGCACTCAAGTGTTGTAGCCTTTGCTTTAGACGGTGTTAGGCCATGCTCCAGCCACTTTACCTTTGAACATACTGGCAAGGCTGCACCCACCACTTTTGAGGGCTCTCCCTTCAAGCAGAGCAGGGTTGACAAAGTCCTGAGTGTTGGAAACAATCCCACCACATTGAGGAGTCACTTTCCTACCTTTATCGCAGCTTACCTGCTAGTGTAAGCTCAGCTGCTGCTTGGCTGGATCCTGGAATGTTGAGGTCCTGTTTGGAAAAGGCAATTGGAAGTAGAGTGGTGAGAGGAAAATTTGGCGTTGAGGACGAACTGAATTGGGGTTAGGCAGGTGAGATGAACGTCAAACTAGAATTTGCAGTAGGTAAGGTTGGAGGTGAGAGTTTTGGTGTCAGGGGTGAGAAAGGGGTGTGTTCTGGAGATGTTACAGAGGTGGAGGCAACAGATCTGGGAGAGATACTGGATATGATGATTGAGGGAATTATGCAGCCAAGTGACACTGAGGCAGTGGACTTCAGGTACAATGAAGTGTGGTGGTAATGGTCAGGTAGATGTGACTGGGGAGGAGAATCTGGCAGGAGGGAAGTGTTCGGGTTGCAGCTACTATTAAGCCTTTAGAGCCGAGCTAGAAGAAGACTTCACCGTTAGCAGCCGCCTTTCCCATAAAACTACACACGTTCACCGGTACTCAGATGTCCCCAGAACTTATCTGTATGGCAGTAGAGGCCTTTTAGGGTAACCGCGGTGTGCGACAATTTAGCTGGAAGACTGTAGGTGGAGGCCAGGACCAGACCTGGGTTCTGGCCTCTGTGGCCAGAGGAAGGGTCAGATAACAGGCCGAGGGTCAGGGCTGGCAGCAAACAAACTGGTCCAAAGTTCAAGCAGAGGTCAGGGTTACAGGCAAAGAAGCGCTATCCAAAAATCCAGGCAGATGTCAGCATCACAGGAAAAAAAGCGAAATCAAAATCCAGGCAGAGGTCACAACGAGGAATCAATCAGAATGTCAGGAAACGAGGTCAGGAAACAAGCAGGTCAGCAACACACAGGCAGTGGCCGCTATAACCGGCAGGGAGGCTAAGCCCTCCCTACCTTAAATACATGGAAAGACCAATCAGAAGCAGGAAGGCACACAAGGAGAAATTAGCCCAGCAGTAAATTAATTAATGAATGGCATTGAGCAAATGCCTGACTGCCCAGCTAGCCAGGTCGCTGCGGTGACGAGCCGCCGTGTCTCGCAGCAGGAAAAAGATGAGCTCAGTTTTGGACATGTTGAGCTTTAGGTAGGCTTAGGACATCCAAATGGAGAGGGAAGGAAGATAGTTAGACACATGGGATAGTAAAGAAAGGAAGAGTTAAGGAGAGGAGAGATAGATAGAACAAGAAGCGCTTTATTGGACCCCAACAAAGAGAGGGAATGGAGCATGAGTCGGTAGGAGAGACACAGAAGTTGTTGGACAAGTAGGAGGTGAAACATTAGAGAATATTGTTGGCTAATGGAGTGAAGAGTGTGAAGGAAAAGAGGGTGGTCACAGGTGTTTAAATTGACAGAGGGGTCAAGTAGGATGAGTATGGAAAAGTGATCATTTGACTTGGGTGAAAGAAGATCGTTGGCCACTTTGGTGATGGCAGTCACAGTGGAGGAAGCTTGACTACAGAGGTTGGAGGAGAGAAAGTGAGACACAGGTGGTTTGGAGGTGAATGGAAAGTGAGAGGGGCATCAAGAGAGTTTTTCTTTTTTTTAGAATTGGTGAGATTAGAGGGTGAGAGCCATGCAGCAAAGTTATTGATGAAGTGGTAGAACAGACCAGGGGAGTAGTAGATGACTGGAACACAAAGGTAGAGAATAAAGAAGGGACGGGTGGAATGTACTTCAAAGGAACAGTAGGGTTCAGGAGGAATTACCTGAAGATTGTCCACTCCACTACCTTGTCTGGCTCCTGGTGTAGGCGTGTGAGAATGACACACATGCAGTGAAAGCATTGTCAGAGGAAGGGAGCCAGGTTTCAGTGATGGTGAGAAGGTTAAGGGAGTTGAAAAGATACATGGGAGAATGAGGATTATGGGATGGAACAGAAGGGTGGAGATGAAGAACAGGGAAAGGATGAGTGAGATGTCAACAGCAAGCCGGAAAAAGAGCAGTCTAAGGAGATGTGAGAATGATTTGTGGGTGAGAGGATTGTTTAAGTATCTGTTGGTTGGTGCAGGGAGCAGAAAATGGAATGGGTGGCAAGGAGAAGATTAGAAGTCTGAGAAATAGAAAGGGTAGATGGAGTGGTGGAGAGGTGTTGAAGGAGAGAGGATGGTCTGGAAGCTGAAGGTCATGAAGAGGGATCAGTTGTAGAATGGAAGACAGCTCAAATGGGAGAACAAAAAAAATAACTAGGGCCATAGGGTTTTAAATTGTTTCCCCACTCTTAAACATAAAATACATATCACCTTATGTAAAAGGTCTATTAATAACATTCACAAATATACATGTAAAAGTGTTTCCCAGTGAAATGTCACTGTGGGAATGTTTCACTTGAAGAACTGTGGTTTTCCAGATTGAACATTGTAGCTTGTTAAAAGACTTGCTACCTTTTAAAAGGAAACAAGCAATTTGGAGTTATACTTTTTATGATTCTCAAAACATGTTGTGTGATCTATTGGATGTGTTTTAGTTGGGAAATCATGATCTCTTCTTTTCGTTTGTTTAGCTTGCATCTTATGTATGCTGTTGTTGAATTTTCTTTTTTTTATTTACTTTTTCTTTTTAACTTTGTTCAGATCTGCTTACCTTGAAAGACCACATCTATATCTATAAACATGAATATAAAATATAACTGCTTTTCTTTGTTAATGTCATGTATGGAAAATAATTAAAATTAAAAAAAAAAATCTGTGCATACATTTTTGTATTGTAGTTTAGTCTTTCTGGTAGAGATTCTGTTGAATTTTTCATACAAATAGACACAAATAGAAGTGAAAAAATCAAGTCAATTACAAATCTGACACTTTTTAATAGAGGGTGGGAGTATAGTGAAACTGCAGGAAATGCAACATCTGGATTTGATCTTTTTTCCCAGTCAAACAAATTTTGTGTTTCCAAGAATCAGAAATAAGTCACATATTATCAATCATGCAGAGGTATTATACAGGTATCATTAAGTGTAGTAGTGTACATATATGAAATAGTACAGTACAAAGATATCAGTGATAATCTTATACTTAATAAAGAATGAATAAATATTATAACCATATTGATTCTGTAGTGTTAATTCTATTTGTCATGAAGATCAGACTAGATGAGTAATGAACCATAAGCTAGATCTACATATGACGTTCTGAATAACCGGGTGCCTCCCCAGACAGTACACTCTATTAGGAACATTCCAACTCTCGCAATTTCTCAATAACAAATGGTGATTTCCATCATTGATACCAGATTTTCTCATATTTATGTAACTTGTTACAGCTCCTATACATGTTTCTTTCGTGGTCAACTATATCATTGGCCAGATGTAATCTTCAAGAAATGCATGTTCTGGTGCCATCAATTTCCTGACAACAACTTTAGCCAACATAAAGTGAGTGGACAACAGCTGTCAAATTAGTTTATGTATCTTTTCAGCTAGGCCTACACCAATTATACACATCCCTGGACTAATAGATGGAATTCCCATACTAAAGTTTCATTATGCAGGCCATGACGTGTTACGAGCCGCGGCGGTGCCCAGCCACCGCGACTCACTCACCTGCGTCCCGGCCGTCGCTATGGCGACCGGGACGTCACTTCCGGCCCTGACCCGGCCGTTGCCGGGGCAACGAGAAGCGCTCACCATATTCTCTAGCCTGTGGGCTAATTAATGCAACCTATTAATTATGCTGGGGGCTGTGTCTAATTCAGAGCTAGGCTCTGATTGGTGGCCACTGGTATTTAGGGCAATGAGGTCTGCTGCCTCATTGCCGGTTATAGCTCCTGTGTTCCAGTCTGCTAACCTGCTAGTTCCTGTCCTGTATCCTGATATCTCTATTTGACTCCCCATGTATGACCCTTGGCTTTGAATTGGACTTCGCTCGTGTTTCCTGTGACCCTGATCTTTGGCCTGTTTACCCGTTCTGCTATTTGCCTGTGACCCCTGACCTCAGCTTGTTCATCGATACTGTTGTCTGCTGCCGGCCCTTGACCTCCGCGTGGACCTGACTCTTCTTGCCTGGGTTCTCCCCAGCTGGTACGCACTTCACGACCCTCTGTCAGTCTGCGGCCCAGTCTGTCCCCACCATCAGGAGCTCCAGTGAACACCTGACTGGCAGAGTAGATTCCGGGTTGTGTTGTGCCGGCTGGAGGGGTTCCTAACATTATAACCGGCCCACTCACGGAGACGAGGTTGGAATGGATGCAAGTGGATCCTCACCGTCTCCGGCACAAGCCATAGCAGCCCATGTTGAGTCCTTATATCAGATGATCCAGGGATTGGCTGAGCATCTGTCTGTTCAAGAAGAAGCCGCAAAAGTGTCACAACCCACTCCAAGTTCCGTCTGTGAACCTAAGATGAACTTGCCGGATCGCTTCTCTGGAAATAGGTCCCTGTTTCGGAATTTCAGGGAGAGCTGCAAGCTCTATTTCCGATTGAGACCCTGCTCCTCTGGGTCAGAGCATCAAAGAGTCGGGATTATCATTTCCCTTCTACAGGGTGACCCCTAGTCCTGGGCGTTTTCCTTGCCGCAGACCAGTCCTGCCATGCAGTCAGTAGACGCTTTCTTCGAGGCGTTAGGTCTACTATATGACGACCCGGACCGTATTGCCTCTGCTGAAACTTATCTACGGGCCTTGAAACAAGGCCGGCGCTCGGCAGAGGAATACTGCGCTGAATTCCGTAGATGGTCACCTGATAGTGGATGGAATGATCCTGCCTTGCGTAGTCAGTTCCGTCTTGGCCTGTCGGAACAGTTCAAAGACTCTTTGGTGCAGTACCCATCTCCTACCTCTCTGGAGGATCTGATGCACCTCTCCATTAAAATCGACAGGAGATTTAAAGAGCGGAAAACCAAAAAGGAGACATCATCACATCTATCCCATGCAATTGGGAGCGTATCGTCTCTCCCCTGAGGAAAGAGACAAGAGAAGATCACAGGGCTTATGTCTTTATTGCGGCACAAAAGGCCACTTCTCCCGTTCCTGCCCGAATAAGCCGGGAAAAGAGCATGCCTAGGGAACAAGGGGAAAGTTCACCTAGGTCTGCAGATTGTCTCCCCGAAAAACACCTTATTGATCCCTGCACAGCTCACGTTTAGTGCTCGTTCAATGGACCTGTCCGCCTTCGTTGATAGTGGAGCTGCAGGCAACTTCCTGGACATCGGGTTCGCCCGCGCTGCTAAAATTCCGATGGTAAAACTCAAGTCCGCTATTACTGTCTGTGGCTTAGATGAAGGTCCGTTGCCTGGTGGCAAGATTTCCTGGGAGACCTCGCCACTACAATTAAAATTCGGAGCGCTCCATTCAGAGTCAATAACCTTCCTCCTTATCGATTGTTCATCAGTTCCCTTGATCTTGGGCCACCCATGGCTTTCCCTTCATAACCCTGTCATGGACTGGGTAAAAGGAGAAATTGTCCAGTGGAGCTCTTACTGTACACAGTCCTGCTTGTCACTGGCCCTGCGGGTGATTCAGTCTATTCCAGAGCAGCTTCCCTCACAATATCATGAGTTCTGGGATGTGTTCTCCAAGAAAGCTGCTGACACCTTACCACCTCACATTGACTTCGACTGTGCCATCGAGCTTATTCCTGGTTCCAAGTTGCCTAAGGGTCGCCTGTACTCTCTCTCTGGTCCGGAGACCAAGTCCATGCAGGAATACATTGAAGAAAATCTGGAGAAGGGCTTCATCAGGCCATCTAATTCTCCCGTAGGAGCAGAATGCTTCTTTTGTATCCAAAAAGGACGGAGGACTAAGACCCTAGTATTGATTACCGGGGATTGAATCTTATTACAATCAAGAATACCTATCCCCTTCCGCTCATCTCCGTATTATTTGATCAGTTGAGAGGTGCTACTGTCTTCTCAAAAATCGATCTTCGTGGAGCGTATAACCTCATCCGTATCAAGGAGGGAGACGAGTGGAAGACGGCATTCAATACGCACTCTGGCCATTATGAATATTTGGTTATGCCGTTCGGTCTTAGCAATGCACCTGCAGTATTCCAGGACTTAATCAATGAGGTTCTTCGGGACTTTCTTGGTAGTTTCGTGGTCGTCTATTTAGATGATATCCTCATCTATTCCAGATCTCTGTCTGTACATCAGAATCACGTCAAACAAGTTCTACGAAGATTGCGAGAGAACCACCTTTACGCCAAACTAGAAAAGTGTGAGTTCAAGGTGCAGAAAGTATCCTTTTTAGGTTACATAATCTCTTCTGAGGGATTCTCCATGGATCCAACTAAGGTTCAGGCTATTCTAGATTGGGTGCAACCAAACAACCTTAAGGCGGTGCAGAGGTTTCTGGGCTTCTCCAATTATTATAGAAGGTTCATTCCAGGTTTTGCGGACATCGAGGCTCCCATAGTCGCCCTAACCCGTAAAGGAATGGATCCAACTAATTGGTCGCCTCAAGCAGTAGCCTAATTCGAAAGCCTGAAAAAAGCCTTCGTCTCCGCTCAGGTCCTTAGACACCCGAATCCAGCTAAATCATTTGTTCTTGAGGTCGATGCCTCTGACGTCGGTGCTGGGGCCATACTATCACAGAAGGACCCTCATACTAATCGTCTACACCCGTGTGCCTATTTCTCCCGTCAGTTCTCTTCAGCAGAAGCCAACTATGATGCCGGGAATAGAGAACTGTTGGCAATCAAATGGGCCTTTGAGGAGTGGCGACATTGGCTGGAGGGTGCTCCACATCAGATCTCTGTCATTACCGACCACAAGAACTCAAGCAATATATACAAATCGGCCAAACGTCTAAATCCCAGACAGGCCCGTTGGTCGTTATTCTTTACCCGGTTCAATTTCCTGATCACCTATCGACCGGGTTCCAAAAATGTCCGGGCAGATGCTCTGTCCAGAAGTTTCTTGGCACACCACGTTCCAGTTTCTAACCCAGAGCCTATTATTCCTCCTTCCATAATCCATGCTGGATTAACCCAAGATCTGAGTATCACACTTCAGAGATTCCAGAGATTAGCCCCTGATACTACTCCGGAGCAACGTCTTTTTGTTCCAGTCCATCTAAGGAAGGCGGTTCTTGCAGAGGCGCATAATAGTAGGTCTGCTGGACACCCTGGAGTTTATAAGACGCTGGAGATCCTTTCCCGTAAGGTCTGGTGGCCATCCTTGTCCGCTGACGTCAAAAGTCATGTCCTCTCATGTGAGATTTGTGCCAGGAACAAAGTCCCCAGGACTCGCCCGGTGGGTCAATTGCTTCCATTGCCCATTCCTGCAAAACCTTGGACACATTTGTCCATGGATTTTATTGTTGATTTGCCACCTTCTGCAGGACATAATACTATTTGGGTTGTGGTAGACCGTTTCAGCAAAATGGCACATTTCATTCCATTAACCAGGCTTCCTACAGCTCGAGATCTGGCCATTCTCTTCATACAACATGTTTTCCGGCTCCATGGACTTCCTTCCGATATTGTTTCTGATCGTGGTTCACAATTCATAGCACAATTCTGGAAATCCTTCTGCACCCTTCTCGGAATCCGGATCAGTCTGTCATCTGCATACCACCCTCAGTCTAACGGGCAAACTGAAAGGGTTAACCAAGCACTTGAACAGTTCCTCCGATGTTATTCCTCAGAATTCCATGACAACTGGTCCTCTTTGCTGCCTTGGGCAGAGTTTGCCTACAATAACTCATCTCACTCATTTACTCAAACTTCCCCGTTCTACTGTAACTTCGGTTTCCATCCCAGGTCTAATTCTCTGTACTCTCTCAAATCTGCTGGTATTCCGGAGATTCATTTCACAGCTGCTGATCTGAAAGTAATTTGGGGGAAAGTTCAGTCCTCCTTGAAAAAGTCCTCATTGTCGGCCAAAAAATTTCCGGATCGCCACCGTACCACCTGCTCATTCAAAGTGGGCCAGAAAGTATGGCTATCAACTAGAAATCTTAGGCTCAGGCAGCCTTGTAAAAAACTAGGGCCTAAATTTATTGGGCCGTTCATGATTACCAAACAGATCAATCCGGTAGCTTTTAGATTGAAGATTCCTAGCTCACTAAAAATTACGAACACATTTCATTGTTCATTGTTGAAGCCGGTATTGTATCCTAGCCAATCCTCAATTGTGCCTGGGGAAAGTTCGAGTAAGCCACTAAGATATGTGGTTCAAAGGATTTTAGATTCCAAAAAAGTGCAAGGACAGGTGCACTTCTTGGTGCAGTGGAGGAACCGCGGGTTAGAAGAGCGATCTTGGGTTCCGCGGAGACAACTCCATGCCCCTAAACAATTAAAGGAATTCTTCAGGAGGTTCCCAAGAAAACCTGGATGTCGGGGTCCCTCGACCCCTCCTCAAGGGGGGTACTGTTACGAGCCGCGGCGGTGCCCAGCCGCCGCGACTCACTCACCTGAGTCCTGGCTGTCGCTATGGCGACCGGGACGTCAGTTCCGGCCCTGACCCGGCCGTTGCCGGGGCAACGAGAAGCGCTCACCATATTCTCTAGCCTGCGGGCTAATTAATGCAACCTATTAATTATGCTGGGGGCTGTGTCTAATTCAGAGCTAGGCTCTGATTGGTGGCCACTGGTATTTAGGGCAATGAGGTCTGCTGCCTCATTGCCGGTTATAGCTCCTGTGTTCCAGTCTGCTAACCTGCTAGTTCTTGTCCTGTATCCTGATATCTCTATTTGACTCCCCGTGTATGACCCTTGGCTTTGAATTGGACTTCGCTCGTGTTTCCTGTGACCCTGATCTTTGGCCTGTTTACCCGTTCTGCTATTTGCCTGTGACCCCTGACCTCAGCTTGTTCATCGATACTGTTGTCTGCTGCCGGCCCTTGACCTCCGCGTGGACCTGACTCTTCTTGCCTGGGTTCTCCCCAGCTGGTACGCACTTCACGACCCTCTGTCAGTCTGCAGCCCAGTCTGTCCCCACCATCAGGGGCTCCAGTGAACACCTGACTGGCAGAGTAGATTCCGGGTTGTGTTGTGCCGGCTGGAGGGGTTCCTAACATGACGTCCCTCTAGAATGTAGCCACATTAGGGCAATCCCACAGCAGATGCCCCGCTGGCTCCCACATTTAAGACAGGTCACCACCCGATTTGGAGAGATGAATAAGAGTACGTTAGGCCTAATGGAAGAGAAAAACTTAGATTTGCCTAAATCTTACTGAATCGGTGGGGCTCTACCACAGTCCCTATCATCCAGTAATTTTAGATCTGTCATCCAGTCAGTTTGCAGTTTAGGGAGGCCATCAACACTCAGCCCCTCCGGTAAGTACAAGTAAATTGAGGAAACAAGATGGCGGAGTCTGAGGCCCATCAACAGGAATCAGAAGAGATTATTAAACAGTTGTGGAGCAGAATCTCTAAATTGAAAAGTAAGGGCATGTCCACTTTGCAGGTATCTGTAAAAGTAGGTTCTAGGAATGTCATGCGCCAACCTAAATTGATCGAAGAGATCCTCCCTCATATAGGTGACCCAGATAATATACCCCAAATTTGTGCCATGCAGCTGCGCCATTCATACACAAGATTTTCAAGGCTTGATTTGAACCAAAGGGCAGTTTCTGGAGCATATCCAGAACCACCAGTGAGCCTGGATGCAAAGTGACATATTGTCATTGCCTGAGATAGCAAAAGAGAATACCTCTTAAAGTGTCTATTCGTCATAAGGAAATTGATCCGTAGATAAGGTGAGCCTTCTCCATCAACTAAGCATTCATGTAAGTCAGTAAGAGCTTTAGATGCCTTTCACTTTTTAATATGTGCCAACTGTGAGAAATAATGGCATAATTGTAATTACTCTTTTTACTTATTGTTACTTTTATGTCTTCTGGTATTTTGCCATTTTCACCTGTTGAACATTTAAATGATTGTTTGCCAATATTTAAGAAGGAACTTTATTTACACGTCTCAGTTCTAAGCAGCGACCTCTCCTGAACTTTAGCAGTCCAGGGCATGGCACCATTGAAACATCTGAAACCACGTGTGATGCTTTTTATACACCAACAATGCATTTACCTGGCTACTATGGACCATTACTTTAATAATGCAGATGGTAAAAATCAGCTATCTTATTTACCAAATTGCTAAGCTAACACAACAATAGTATCTGTGCAATGTGATATATACCACTGTAATGAAAAATATGGGATGTTGTGTAATCAGAATATGTCTCTCGCTTTGAATTACAGGGTCTACAAATAATCCATCCTAATGATCAGTGATTGAATGAAAGGCAATGTTGCTAAGTCAGTATTAGCGAATATCAGATTGTGTCAGTCGTTCAAAATACCAATGTGGATATTAAATGGTATCGAATATAGATGAAATGGTGATATCACCAGAGTCCTCCTGGTGTATCCTGGTGTATTGTTGATTCCAAAGCACAAAACTTGGAATCGACAAGATACCAGACGGCACTGCGATATCACCATTGCATATATATTTATTTTGGTATTTGGAACGACTGCCACAATCTGATATTCACCAATTCTGACTGTTGTCAGCATTGACTTTCATTTAATCACTGATCATTTGGACTAATTATTCGTAGAAAAAATATATTCACCCAATAAATAGCTTAAAAAGCTTCTGGTGCCGATTAACCCTTTATCGCAGTAATACAGGTTAGTGGTTCAGCTCTTGCAGCTGTGAAGAACCTGTGAGTTATGTACATGTAAACAATAAACTGAAAAACCACAGCTGAGAGTTGTACCCACTCAATTATATCAATTAATCCGTGAAACTAATGTATATAAAAAAACACATTAATTAAAATGAAGATAAATATATACCACATTGTAAAATGTCCCAAATTAATACTGATCAGTGCACTGATCTAAAGACATCCAAAACCACAACTATTGATTGTCTCCTTATTTTAACAATAATCATCAACAGAATATTATCTCATAGATCATTTAGTAATATATATGTCTGATCACTTAGCTCTTCAGAACAACCCATTTTGTATCACAAATGTTTGCAAATGGAGACTGAATGGCTAGGTGCTTGATTTTATACACCTCTGGCAACGGGTCTGATTGAAACACCTCAATTCAATAATTAACAGGTGTGGCTAAAAACTTTTGTCCCTATAGTGTATATATATATCTTAAAAGCCACGTACATTTACAGTATTAGAGTTAATTAATATACATGAACTAACTGGAATGTTTATATGGTTTAACCCCTATTCAGGCCTTGGTAGACTTGCTTTGCAGAAATATTGTGTGAATTGGTTATTTCATATACAGGGATGGGGCCATTCATGTTACAGCAACTTAAATGCCTGCAGAATAACCTGCATCAGAACAAATAACAGAATGATCAGACCAAGTGCAGAGATAATTTTCTGAAGTATAAAAAGTATGTTGTGGAACCTATAATAAGAACCTATAATAAGACCTACATCTGAGCAAATAGCAAGTCAGTAAACATCACAATCAGTGTACTGTTCACTCGTCATGTAAAATCAAACAAAACTTCTATTTTGCTTTTAAAAATTTTTTATTTGATACAGCCTTTTTAAATGTTTTAGAATTAAAACAGAATTACTGTTTTGTTACATAAACTATATTCTACATTTGAAAAAAAAAGCATGTAGGATCTACAGAGCGAAACATATCAGCCCAAATGTCACTCTGTTTCATGGGGTTTAGAAAACTCTTATTTACCTACAGTGGTGTATATTAGTCCATCACCAGCTATCTAAAATACATTTGTTCAATCATCACATTATTATCATTTAATTCAGTACTTTACTATTAATAAAAATCTCATGTTTATGATGGTTTCCCCAAAAAATTAAACCATTTCAATGTGCCTTTTAGCCATATCTCCCCTCTTGTCTTTACTGGCAGCTGCTCTATAAAGCTGGTGGCAGCTGATGCAAGTCAGGGGGAATAGTATAGTACTACGTATAGTAGGTATGTGTTGTCTAATTGCATATAGCAAGTCTGAAGAGGTACTAAAGCTGCTTCTACTAGCAATGTTTTATTAGCATACTTATCCACAATTGCCAACAATTCATGTAAAGGGAATTGCCCCCTTTTATAATGTTAACAATTCAGAAGCTAAAAGTATTTCAGAGTCTGGAAAGGCAGAACAATTTAAAAAGAGTGAGATACATACCCCCTGCCCGTGTTTTTCACTAAAGAGTTTATATAATCCAGGCAGTGGTTTTATTTTCCTTTGATACAACACAGATCAACTTTGTATCCATGGATCAGATTTGTATGATTTTCAAGGCCAATTAAAAGAAGCAATGGCACCTACTTGATAGTGAGAAGACTGGTGAAAATCACATTAGACAGCAGGGAAGATAAACCAATGTTTACAGTAAACTTGCAGGATCAGAGCATGTATAAGGCTATATAAGAAGCCATCTAAAAGGTAGAAAACTGCCTTAAATACACAAGTTATGTTAATAACACACAGCAAACCAAACCAATTCTTATTTGAGGCTCCAACAATGAGTACCAAATAAAACAAATGCAGACATAGATCAAATGCAAAATAATAAAGTATATTTTTACTTTAAAAAATGAAATTTCAATCATGAAATAAAGTGCAAATCCTTAGTAGTCATTTTATTTAGCAATTCAGGTTCCCTTGTGCATATATTGAGTAGCTGCTGCTGTCAAAGGACACAACATATTGATAACAATTGCAGGTAATTATATTTTTAGATGTGTTTCACATTATGGGTATGAATTTAAAGAAGGGAATATTTATGCAATGTGATAGGCTATAAAGAGACTCTAAGCTATCTTCACTTAGTCCTCATGTTATGACTATTTAAGAAGAGTAGAGTTTGCCCACTAGAGCAACTGCACAATCTCTGGCTATATAAACTCTGGCTTTATGCTGAAAAAATCAGCAATTCATTTTCTTCAGTGGTGTGTTAGACAAAAATACAAAGAGCTTGTCTATAATGTCAGGAGACCTGAAATGGCCATCATGTGATTAGATAGCAATATTGCCTAGATCAGATGTGCACAGCCTGTGGATTGTCCAATAATTTGTTTTGGGGTCCAGTTGTCCGATATACTGCACATTCTATTGGGAACAACCTCTGTTTGGGTCCCAGCTGGAAAAAAACAAAACTTTAAGCAACGCTGGTCTAGATAAAGCTCTATAACAATTTGTGTAGCTCAATCTATTTCATAGTACAGAAGAACACAAAATTTAGGACATAACCCATTTAGATATGAAAAGGTGTAACATACTTAAAACTACCCACCCTGGATTACAAATAACCTCTATGTAAATATGCCTATCACACAGCTTTATTTTCTAGTCCCTAACCTCTACCCTACTGCTCAATATGTGAAAGTTTCTTCAATTTCTTGCTTTATCCAGAATTGAGATCATCTATCTTCTTTTAGTTCCTCCAAAACCTAAGACAAAACGAAAATGAACTTGGTAAATTATCATACAGAAGAATGAATCTGGTTTATGAGATAATTCTCACATATACTGTATGTATTATGATAATCATTGGTTTTGTATGAGGCAATGGTCGTGTTAATATAGGTGGGCTAGTTCTTCTCCATTTGTGATATTACTATACATCTTGCCAACTTAGGCATCTATCTTCTTGGTTCCAACCAAATGGAGGTCATGGACCTGAGCGTCTCTCCTTCACATCTGACATAGGACAATTTTGAATTAGATGAGTTATTTAAGGGTGAAGCTATAGTGTTGCCAGGGCACTTCTCAAACACTATCTTTGTGAAAGTTTGGAGGGTCTGGGATAGAGCCAGAGCTATACTGTTGAAAGGCTTTTTATTTATTTTAATTCCAGGTGTGATGCATTCCACTGAGTTCAGGCAGCCGAGGGGAAGCACAATGGTCCAATAGATGACTCGGACGGGGATGATGATATTGAAAATCTCTCTAGAGTTTCCATATATCTCCATGACACTAAAATACATCCTACACAGACCATACATGACAATTAGCCCTGGTATAGATGGCACTGTTACCGTTGCAAGGGCCACTCTATACCACATGTTCTGGGGTTGCTACTATTATTGATTACTGGAAACAAAGGACTCCTCCAAAGTTACAAATGTTAGGTCTCATGGATGAACCCTCTTAGAACTATTCTATAACGTCAGAACGGTTCTGTGCCTAGAACCCCATCCTTGACTAGTAAACAGCAAAATCCCAGGCAAGAAAATGATATCACTTCATAGGGGAATATCCAGATAAACACACTGAAATATGGCAGCGCTACTGGAACACCAAACTACAGCCATGCCTGCAACTCTATCCACTCTGCAGGCCTAGAACCCATTTCAATCTCCCTTAGATGAGGTCAGTCCAAGGTGTTTTAGGGGTAGATTTATCAAACACTCTAAAAAGAAAAAGTGTAGGAGTTGCCCATAGCAACCAATCAGATTCTAGCTATCATTTATCAAGTACATTCTTGAAAATTATAGTTCGAATCTTCACTCTTCCTTTTTAGACGGTTTGATAAAACTACCCATTTGTCTCTTAACTCCCCTATACCCTATGTCACAACACCATCATTCTGACATGTGTACTGAAGTTTGAACCAACAATACTTTCACTTTTCATACATTTGCACAAATATACAATTCTACAGCAAGGTTCAAGCTGGGTGTCTAAAGCATAGTGGGTTATGATCGCATGGCTGCAGCACCCAATGAATCAAATATTGACAGATATTTGGGCCCATCCTCTGCTACTTATTATTAAAGAGGCAATGATCCCAATGACTATATAAGAATAGTGCCCAAGGAAGAGACCACAATCCTCTGCAAACTGGAGGAGGAGGGGGCAGGAGATTAACTCAGGTCAAATGTCCACTATAGTACTCAAATATCGGTACATGGACACCCCATTTAATCATACATTAAAAAATATATTTTAACATATCCATGAAGAAAACGTCCAGGTATCCTTTATAACATTCAGAGACAAAGTAACACACAAATAATTAAAAGTACTTCTTTCTCAAAACACATGAAGGTGAAATAATGGTCAGGTTTTTTACTACTATTGGTCAGGTGAATATTGATGGTGCGTTATATGTGTTCCTTTGGCTCTTGATTTAACAATGTACATAGATTTTGGTGGTGGACAGTGTTGATCATTGCAGCTGTGGTTTTGTTTTTGAGTTCAATGAGTGGATATAAAAAAAATAAAATAAAACTGTAATTAAAGTGGATGTGCTGTACACCACATCTGATCTGTTAAAAATAGATTTTGTGACCAAACCCTTATTTCTTCCATTCTTTATCCAACTTGTGTCGGGTGATTCCCTAGGTGTCTAATAGCTACAATTGCTGGGGAGTACTTGCCCTTAAAATATGTGTTAACACTCAAACCAGTTAAAAAGCATAGTAATGCCATAGCCCAGGCATGGAGGGCGCCGCTACCCCCCACCCTGTCAAAAGTAATAACCAAAGTCCATTATGCATTCGAGATGGAAACACTTGATGTCCCCTACTCTATGAGACCATCCTCCCCACTGTGGAAATGGTTTGAATGGCATGTCTATGTGACTGATGGAGGTGGTGCTCCGCTTAATAACCCTTCTTCCCCTCCCCCTGCTAATGGAGGTCCTACGCCAATAGGTGTGCCTTGATGGAGTGTTTAAATTGGGCCTTCAAAGACTTAGACCAAGTCTGGTGGGTTAGGTGAAATAACCACAGCAGAATGTAAAATGTATACTGTACAATGTTTGTAACCTGCATACGCTGTATTGGTGCGTACATATTCCCCCCCCCCCCCCCTTTTCCCCTTCTTTCTTTTTGTATCCCCCGTTAACCTAACAAATCTCAATAAAAACGATTAATGTAAAAAAAAAAAAAAAAAAAAAAAAAGCATAGTAATGAAACAAACTAATTAAATCAGATCTCAATTCTGAAATTCTGATCTCAAACTCAGATCTCAATTCTGGACTGATTAAATCCATGTTTATATTTAGTGTAGGACTGACCAGAATGAGAAGACTTTGGCGTGAGTTATTCAGCTTAACATATATTGTTTCAAGCAGGCCCACCCACTGTGAATACCCCTTCCCATGAACTTCCTATTCGTATGACTGGTAAAAGGAGAGTGGAACCATTATATCTGCTAGTGGACCTGATGGCTTGAGAAAACATTGCATCAAAGGTAAGTACAATAAAAAAAAATAATAATAGCTCATTGGAATCCGCCTCAAATTACATTATAGTTTAGGGTGGAATTGTTCATTAAGTTTAAGAAAATTCAATAAGTCACTGTGGCAGTTATTTATTCTCTTCCCTATGAGACACACACATTAAGGCTTATTTACAAGACTCAAAAATTGCTGACCCACAATGCTTCTTCAGGAGTGCAAGTAAGCTGCTTTTAGTGGAAAGGTGTATCCAGGGATACGACCGTTAATTTAAAATGAAGGATAGTAGTGGATATAGGGTAAAAATAGGACTGCAATATTGAGTCTGGGGGGGATTTTCAAAATTGAAACAGATTGGCGGTTGCTTACTCTGGATTAATTTCAAATATAAGTACAGGATCGCAGGAGATCCAAAATAGGTTGAACTTGATGGACTGGTGTCTTTTTTCAACCTCATCAACTATGTTACTATGTCTGTCTTGCGCCCACTTAAGGTTGATGCACACTTAACACAAATTAATCACGAGTCAGGGGACATCAGGGCTTCTTTTTGTCACAATAGTCAAAGTGAGCCACTCTACTACCTTTTAGGGTTAGGAAAATGTGTTGGGGGAGAAAAAGGCTGTTCCCCTGCCACTGAGGAGAGAATGCCCCATTAAAGGCACCCTCTCAGGTAGTTTCTCATTTAAGCAATCGTGTTCCACAAAAGAAAAAATATCCTTTTGCAAGATGGTGCCAAAGTAGGCTCCCTCATGCGTCTAATTGTTGCCGGTTTCCCTCAGCAATAAAGGCAGATTTACCATGAATATTATGAATTCATCTTTTAGGTTAACGAAGGGGTCATACCCACTGGTGTTTTCAACTCAAATCTCCCTCACTGTTAATAACATCACAATTTCCTCAGTCTCCCAAGCCCGCTGCCTTGGTGTCACACTTGACTCCGCCCTCTGCTTTATTCCTCACAACCAGACTCTCTTCCAGTCCTGTCGACTCCACCTTAAAATCATTGCCAGAATAAGCCTTTTTTTTTTTTTTTTTTTTTTTTTAACTCAACATGCTACCAAAACTCTTATCCATTCTCTCATCTCCCATCCTGACTACTGCAACCTCCTGCTATCTGGCATTCCCGACACCCATATATCTACACTTCAGTCCACCCTAAATGCTGCTGCAAGACTGATCTTCCTCTCTCACCGCTCCACATCTGCTGCTCCACTTTGCAAATCTCTACACTGGCTCTCTGTGTCCTCCAGAATCCAATTCAAATTACTCACCCTTACCTACAGAGCCTCCAACAACACTACCCCTGCATACATCTCAAATCTTATATCAAAATACTCTCCTTCCCACCCTCTTAGATCTACCTCTGACCGTCGCCTCGTCTCTGAAAACCACCTCTCACTGACACCTACAAGACTTCTCTCGTGTTGCTCCTCACTTAAGGAATTCCATACCACACACCCCAAACACCTTTGATATGCATATCTTTTTACTATTGTTGAAAATCCAACTAAAATGCCAATGGATAATCATGAATTTCTGAGGCAGATGAAATCTGCTGACATGTAAGTAATATATACATAGCTCTAACAGCTATTCAATAATGCAGAGCTGGGGGCCGGGCGAAGCAGTTTGTGAAAGAAGACCGAAGGAAGAGGACCACATGATCACCGCTTTTCTCTATAGGAAACACCTGGATCCCGACTGACAAGGTAAGTGCACTTTTTGGGCAGGCTGGTAAAGTTGTTAGTGATGGGTAGAAAGTGGGCAGGTGACATATAAGTGACATTTTAAGAGTTTTGGATCTGAGGGTATGTAGTTTTGTGGCAAGTGAGATGAGAGGCATGTGGGTGAGCCAACCATGTGTCCCTTGAAGTGTATCAGGTTGCCCATCTCTGGATTAACCAGCTGATATGTTTTCATTTAGCTAGAAATCTATATATTATTATAGAATTGCTTTGATCCTAATCATTGTGTGATTTTTTTATTTTTTTTTTGTGAGTATAATCATGTAATTTCTATTGACGCATGTATTATATATTTATAACCATTGACATGGTCACTGTAATATGCTCCACTACCTTTAACATACTGTGTACTAGTAATATCGCTGGTATCCGTGTTTGAGAATATTTGTTTGAGCAAACACCACTGAAAATATTGTCTTTTTAATGTTTTTATGCTGCTATTCATCTGTAGTATATGCAATTTTATTGCAATTATCATGAAAAATGTTTGATCTTTTTCTTGGCATTTATCTTAAAGTAAAAAAACAATTAAAGCAATGCAAAAAGTGTTGTATGTATTACTCAATATACAGTTCTATGACAATATATTGGCTTTCATTTTTTTTTTTTTTTAACCAAACGAATGTTTCTTCCTCAATTTTTAGAGACTATCTCAATCAAATATAGCTGCATTCAATGGTTCTGACACATGAAACGTTGTTCTCTAAGCACAGAGACTGTTACAACAGCAGAGCCAGTTGCAGGCTTTGGTTGGTGGCCAGCTGAAAGGTGCAGTGACCTGTAATGACATGTAGTGTGTAGCAGCTTCTCTGGAAAAGCTCATGCAGCTGACTGACCATAATCCTCCCTCTAGAGAAGCAGCGCTGGACTGTACAAATAACATGAACACAAAATATCCTATATCTTTTCAGGAAATGTATCATACAAATACAATACCCATTAAAGTGGAGGTGTGTGCACTATAGGGAATGTACAGAAAAAGCCCTTCAGTCAGAGTGTCTGAATATTATTAAATGTACCATTATTTCAGAACTATATGGAAAAGGCTTTGGATATAATGTTACTTTAGTACAGGCCTGGTCAGCCTATGACTCTCTAGGTGTTGTGAAACTACAATCTCTAGCGTGTGGCAGCATGGTGGCTTAGTGGTTAGCACTTCTGCCTCACAGCACTGGGGTCATGAGTTCGATTCCCAACCATGGCCTCATCTGTGTAGAGTTTGTATGTTCTCCCCGTGTTTACCTGGGTTTCCTCCAGGTTCTCCGGTTTCTTCCCACACCCCAAAAACATACTGGTAGGTTAATTGTCTGCTATTAAATTCTCCTTCATCTCTCTCAGTCTGTGTGTGTGTGTAAATTAGAGGATTTAGATTGTAAGATCCAATGGGGCAGGGACTGATGTGAGCGAGTTCTCTGTACAGCGCTGCAGAATTAGTGGCGCTATATAAATAAGATGATGAAGTTTAACCAGTAGATAGCCAGCCAACAGATGGTGAAGTATGCTGGGACTTGTAGTTTCACAACATCTGGAGAGCCACAAGTTGTCCAGGCCAGTTTTAGAGCTTGACCATGGACTGCAACAGTATTTCAGAATAAATTAATAGCCAGTCTTTATCAGGGAACTGTAATTAGGCTATATAATGGGTAATCAATGTGCAAGGTGACTTGTTTCTCCATTACTGGATTGAGAGTACTGCTTAAACACCAGAAAGTGGTAAAAATGGATGTCACGAACATAGTGATTAGCATTTTTAAAACAGGAACAAAAAGTTGCAGGTTATTAATAGAATGATCAATTTGAAAATGAGAATTAAAAACTAAAAAACAAAAACACAAATTTATGTATTTGCTAGTTCAGGGTAAGTGCTCAGAGTATTCAATAAACTTATGTAGCTCCTAATATTGCACTTTCGGAATTGTGATAGCTACTAAGCACCAATGTTTACGTATTTACACTTTTTCTATTGCCTAATTAAATAAGCCTTTATTTGTACAATCTAGACCAGGCCTTACCAACCTGTGGTTCTCCACATGCTTTGCCAATAGATAGCCAGTCAATAACTGGCAAGGCATGCTGGGACATGTAGCTTTAAAACAACTGGAGAGAGACAGGTTGGCCTGATCTAAACAATAGTGATCTTACCTGAAGCTGTTCTGGAACCAGAGCTGTGTGGGGCTGTGAATGGTTGAGGGTTCCCATAACTGGGTTGAGAAAATGCAGATCTATTCCATGTGTTGTGAAAAGGTGAAGAGTGGTACTGTTGCCTAAGTGTGAGAAATACAAACACTTCAAACATATTACCAATATAAAAATAAAACAACTTGATAAAAGCGGTGTTAGCGTTTTCTTTCCTCCATACAATGATAAAAGAATTAAAATAGGGTTATTTATTACATATATTTGATAGCAGCGATTTTCCCCAACTAGTAACAAGTGCAACACTGCAGGATATTATCATGCTGCATGAACATAGGTGCTTCTGCTTGTATTGTAGAATTGTGACAACTGGTTGGTAGCTAACTAATGGCATATACAGGTGCACACCTAACAAGTTGTTTAATGAGCTGCATGAGCAGTACCTGGACAATACTATTCCAAACTAATCACAATAAGGCTCAGCCTATTTGTTAGACATCTGTGTGTATATGAGGAGATAGTTTAAACCAGTGGTTCCCAAACTTTTGCAGTTCGCGGCACCCTTAGAGTCTCCAACTTTTTTCAAGGCACCTCTCCAAAATAATTATTGAGCAGTCCTGTTTTAGAAGTAGTTGGGTCAAAAAATTATTTAGGTCAGGACAGAAATACTTATTTAGTTATATGCAAAAATGCCCCCTCTGCATCCAGACACTCTGCCCTCTCTCACGCTGCCCCCTTTGCATCCAAACACACTGCCCCCTCTGCATCCAGACACACTGTCCTCTCTCACACTGCCCACTCTGCCCTCTGTCACGCTGTCGCCCCTCCTCTGCCCTCTGTCACGCTGTCCCCCCTCCTCTGCCCTCTCTCACGCTGTGTCCCCCAACACTGCCCCTGTCACGCTGTGTCCCCCCTCCTCTGCCCTCTCTCACGCTCTGTCCCCCCTCCACTGCCCCTGTCACGCTCTGTCCCCCCTCCACTGCCCCTGTCACGCTCTGTCCCCCCTCCACTGCCCCTGTCACGCTGTGTCCCCCCTCCACTGCCCCTGTCACGCTGTGTCCCCCCTCCACTGCCCCTGTCACGCTGTGTCCCCCCTCCACTGCCCCTGTCACGCTGTGTCCCCCCTCCACTGCCCCTGTCACGCTGTGCCCCCCCAACACTGCCCCTGTCACGCTGTGCCCCCAACACTGCCCCTGTCACGCTGTGCCCCCCAACACTGCCCCTGTCACGCTGTGCCCCCCAACACTGCCCTTTCTCACGCTGTCCCCCCTCCTCTGCCCTCTCTCACGCTGTGTCCCCCAACACTGCCCCTGTCATGCTGTGTCCCCCAACACTGCCCCTGTCACGCTGTGTCCCCCAACACTGCCCCTGTCAAGCTGTGTCCCCCAACACTGCCCCTGTCACGCTGTGTCCCCCAACACTGCCCCTGTCACGCTGTGTCCCCCAACACTGCCCCTGTCACGCTGTGTCCCCCAACACTGCCCCTGTCACGCTGTGCCCCCCAACACTGCCCCTGTCACGCTGTGCCCCCCAACACTGCCCTTTCTCACGCTGTCCCCCCTCCTCTGCCCTCTCTCACGCTGTGTCCCCCAACACTGCCCCTGTCACGCTGTGTCCCCCAACACTGCCCCTGTCACGCTGTGTCCCGAAACACTGCCCCTGTCAAGCTGTGTCCCCCAACACTGCCCCTGTCACGCTGTGTCCCCCAACACTGCCCCTGTCACGCTGTGTCCCCCAACACTGCCCCTGTCACGCTGTGTCCCCCAACACTGCCCCTGTCACGCTGTGTCCCCCAACACTGCCCCTGTCACGATCCCTTTCACTCCTCTGCCGCGTGCCAGCCATAGGAAAAAAAAGAAAGAACACAAAAACTTGCCAATCCGCCGGGCGCCGGGACCCTGCAGCCTCCTCTCTCCCGCAGCTGTCACTGAATATCGACGTCAGTGACAAGCTGCTGCGGGAGAGAGGAGGCTGCAGGGTCCCGGCGCCCGGCGGATTGGCAAGTTTTTGTGTTCTTTCTTTTTGCTATGTCTGGCCCGCGGCACCCCAATCACAGCGCCGCGGCACCCCTGGGAGCCGCGGCGCACACTTTGGGAACCGCCGGTTTAAACCATTGTGAGGAATAGCCCCATTCTGCTCTATGATCACTCCCAGGCTGCCTTTCAAATTACAATACCATGATAACATTGCTGACAACACTATCCCTCCCTTCTTTTGTCAGGAAAAATAGCTTCTAATAAACGGCTTACCTCTGATTACCAAACAGGTATCCAAGTACACCGCCGGTTCCTAAACCCGTCCAAAACCCAGGTCCCTGGTTTGCTTGTCTGCCAAAAGCAGATGTACCATCATAGTTGTGGAATCCTGATGTAGAACCTGAATATTAACATGAAAATATTCTAGTAACTTATATTTACATTAAAGGCTGTTTATTACCAAGCTGAATAATATACATGAAATGGCTGGACTGTTAATACTTGACTAAATATGTCTATATGCTCTATTCGGCTCCTCTACAGTAGACTATGTCAGGATGGAGTTGTTTCTCTAACTATATAAGAAGACAATGTGTGACAGGTAGGCAGACTTCCTTTGTAGGAATGTACTATATAGAGAGAAAGATTCATACACAGGATCAGGACCAGTGGTATCTCAGCTTGTTTACCTACATCAGATCTCACCAGAGTACTGACCTAAAGACATGGGAAGATCTTCATCTGTCTGTAATGGAGTGGGAAGGTAATACTTCCAACTTTTTTTTTTCTTTTTTTTTTTTAAACAGGATTACAATGGAATGTCAGGGTAACACTGAACAGCTGATTTAACCTTTATAGTTAATATATGAAAAGTACAATTTTGGGTTTTATTGCCGGTCTAAGCAGAAGTTAGTATGTGGCATTTGGTGATTGACTCTGAAGTGATTTTCTTTTTAATTGATCTGCTTTTGTTACTACAGAATGCCTCACTCAAGCACACAGTGGAGGAAGCAATTTGGAGGATCACTTAAGATGTGTGTGTGTGTGTGTGTGTGTGTGTGTGTGTGTGTGTGTGTAATGGTCGAAGTGGACATTTGGAAAATGTTACAGGAATGTAAGTTAATGGAATTTGATAGTTTTACATTGAAGGCAGTAGGAGCAGTGGCGGTATGGCATACCACCGTATACCAGGCCACTTCTACCACTGTAGTATATCTTAAAAGATATTTATATATCTAGCACCAATTTGGAAAAATGATGAACATGCCACTGAACTCCAACCCTGATTCCAGTATTAAACAAGGAATAAAATAGAATAATGGAATAATTTAATAAATTAAATAATGGAATAAAATAGAATAATGACTGTGCATACAATAAAGGTCAATTACAATTGCGAGTTAAGAAACATAACTCTATGAATTATTCCTGGTAGCGTGTGTAACAAACTACCTTCCTTGAAATAAGAAAAATCAAATGATTTGATAAATTACACATGTTCGGGGCACTGCTAAGCCGATTTCACTGGTCTTTGAATATATGAATTCTGTAATGAGGGAACATGTTTGAATAATTCACTTAAGCTCTTTCTGTTATTACATTTTAGGACACCAGGAGAATAAAAGGAAAGGACAGAAATACTAGCTGGCTGCCTCACTTAGGACACTGACCTCTGCTGAACCATTGGTTCCTGTTCCCTCAATAATCATTATTGACAGAATAATGGCCACTAAATATGTTTACTTACCTGTAAAGCCTGACTTGAAACCTGGTGGTGGCGGTGCGTTCGCATTGCTGTAGCTTTGGTAACCATATCCATTATTATCAGGGTTATCTTGCTGTTGTTGAGTTGATGGTCCACTCAGGAATAACTTGTATAACCCATAACCCACACCCAAGATGACCAGAAAGACAATGATCCCACTGCTCTCAGTGTTCCAGTCCCTTGAGTTCCTTTGGAAATACCCAGAGCCAAATCCACCAGAGCTGTAGCCATTTTGAGATTTCCTCTGTCCTTCTGATGTAAGTTCCAGTGTGTATTCCAAACCGCAGGAGCCACGTAGGATATAGGGGTCCTCAGGATAGTCAAAGCCCTCGCAACTCACTTCAACTTTCCCAAATCGGTAAGAGTTATCCATGTCCACCTTGCATTCCCACTGGGCATCAAATAAAACAAATTATTAGCATCCCTTAAGCAGTTTCTACACCCCTATCTCCAGCGGCTACTCAGGAAACCCAGGGGCCCCGGAGAACATGCACTTAGTAGCAGCAAATGTTCCCTAACACTGAATGGCACTATTTAAAATAAAAGCAACACACTATGAAATTGTGAAATGGTATACACCATAGTACTGTAGACACAGACATGACAATTCCCTCTATATTAAAGTATAAGTTACAGATATAGTGGCAAATCTACCTGAACATCAATGCCATCCCATCCTCTGTTGTGACACTGCACCACTGGCGGAGTCATAGCACTGCAGCCAGCAGTTCCACCCATACATTTCAGCTGTGGGACTGGGGCTGACCGTCGAGCATTTGTGTATCTGTCTGCATACAGTGTGATAGCCTGGATATCCCTCAACAAGACACGCTCTGCAAGAAATCAATTAAAAAGACTTGTTTCTCATATAATAAACTTTATTAACTACATCACAAAAATAACATGTGGTCTGCTAACTTCACAAACCAGCGGTGTATAATCTGAAGTGCTTGCTGCATGCTAGATGATATTATCATTTTAATAAATAGTTCTCCTGTGCATAAAAAACTTTTAGAAATTGTGATGTCACAAGTGGGTGGGGCCTGTAAACAGTATACATCAGTGGTTCCAAAGTGTGTGCCGCGGCGCTGTCACAGGTAAAAACAACTTACCAATCCGGCGGCACCTGGGACCCAGCATCCTCCTTCCTCCTCACTTCATGTCGGGTGTGACATCATTACGTCCAACATATTCAGTGAGAAGCGGCGGGAGAGAGGAGGATGCTGAGGCTTGGGCACCGCCGGATTGGCAAGAAGACAAAAGTGAAGACAGAAGCAATAGAAGAAAGAAGGCCAAGTATAGAAAGTAAAGAAAGGGGAGGGGAAATGGTGATAGGAAACAGCAATGGAGGGGCAAAAGAATAAAGGAGGGGGCAGAGTGTGGATGAAGAGGGGCAGAGTGTGGATGAAGGAGGGCACAGAGTGTGAGGATGAAGGGGCACAGTGTGATGATTTTTGTACATGTTTTATTTTGTTTGATCTTATTCCTCATAGTATTAGCTGTAAATTATTATTTGACAGAAATATAATTGAAAAAAATATATAAAAATATTCTTTTCTCTTATTTATGTGTATTATTTTTGCAAAAAATAATTAAGTATTAACTAAGTATTTCTGTCCTGACCTAGAATACTTATTACTTTATTTTGACCCAACTACTTACAAAACGGGTCTGCTTGGTAATTACTTTGGAGGGGTGCCTTGAAAAAATTATGGAGACTCTAAGGGGCGTATTCAATTGTTAGCGTTAACGCTAAAAAAACGAGCGCTCAAAAAATATTACCGTTTATACGGTAATATTGTGCGCGAAAAGCGTTAATACGGTAGTTTACTCGCGAAATTTCAGCTCACAGCTCAGGGAGCAGCGAGCTGAAATTCCACGAGTAATTACCGTATTAACGCTAAGATTTTTTGAGCGCTCGTTTATCAGCGTTACCGCTAACAATTGAATACGCCCCTAAGGGTGCCGCAAACTGAAAAAGTTTGGGAACCACTGGTATACATGGTTGTAAAAACAGGATGGTCTTATAAAAGAGGTTGACTAAAGAGGTAATCCTGTATAAATGAAAAACAGGCAAA
Organism: Mixophyes fleayi; assembly: GCF_038048845.1. Lineage (NCBI taxonomy): Eukaryota > Metazoa > Chordata > Amphibia > Anura > Limnodynastidae > Mixophyes > Mixophyes fleayi. The sequence continues at coordinate 170,398,948 of NC_134402.1, forward strand.
ATACATATTGAAATAGAAAAGTGTTCCTAAGCCTGTTTGCTTGCAGCTCTGTAAGCCGCAAGCTGAAATCTGCGTTAAAATTACCATACTAACAGTAATGATGCACGCCCGCATTGTTCTTTAGAACAATTGAATTTGTCCCTATGTGTTTGTTTGTTTTTCTATTTTTCATATGAATTTCATGAATAATATGGAGCGAAGAAAAACTGCAAGATATAGTCTATTATATCTGAATTTCACGGGACAAATATAAGTATTATCTTATATTTTTCTTATATTTACTTGGGTAACACATTAGTGCTGAAGATCTTTCAATATCTGTGTTCATAATAAAGAATATTGTACATGTACTACATTTTACTAATTATACCGTTTTATATTTTTGGCTTCCATTTATGCTTTATTCATGTAATCTCCGATCTCCTGAGCTATCTGTATTAACTACAGCTCTATCCAGAAAGCAGCTTGTCTTGTCCCCTAGGTGTCGAAGTCGTATAATTGGATGAACGAAAGTATATTGGTTAATATTGTTTTATCGTGCGATTGCACTCAGTATGCCACGCTACACGTGGCATACTGCGATCGCACGGTAAAATATGCACGCACACACTCGCACTACAACATTTAGTTATTTATATATTTCATATTTATAATGATTCCAATCCACAGTGATTTATGAGCAGATAGTATTTAGTTTATTATTAGTTTATATATTATGATTATATATACATTTTAGTGTTATTTAAGGTTCAGGTTATAGGAAATGTGTCATGTCTGGTATCAGTTTAATCCCCTATTTATCAGCAGTTGTCCAGTTCTTTCGCCGAAGAGATCGCATATTGCATACTCTAGTTAGTGATGTTAGGGAATAAATACTTAGTTATACTGACTGTAATGTGTAAATAGACTAGCTTAAACTGGTTTCTGGGCGGGAGAATCATCTGGAATGTTGAGCCTTAGAGGGGGTTGTTTGAACTAGCCAATGACCTGTTTACACTGGACCCACCTGATGTCTGGACCTATAGAAGCAAGCCACGTCATCTGCATTGTTCTCTCTGTAACACTGAGTGTATATAATATAGCTGTACTCCTACTGGCTTCAGTCTACTCTGACCACAGTATTCTGGAGTGAAATACTGTTCGCTGGTGCCAGTGGGAGCGCAGCGAGCGCAGTATGTATTTATCTTTTGGTATTGGCTGTACTGTATTATAATTATGTATTGAATTGTTAAATTATTGCATCTGCTAAAATAAATTACTTTGTGCTTTGGAAACACAATACAATCGTTTATGCAATGCTTATTTGAAAACGATAGAATTACTTTAATATAAGGCAACACAAGTAAACAACTCTGGTCCCTCATATAAAGACAGGGCTGAGTTGCAAGAAGACATATCCTAATTTCCTTTTGACATGTGCATGAAAAACATGGGTTTAGAGTAAATCTGAGATATATAAATACACAGGAAGAGTGTGTGGATAGGTTGATGCCCATATTTACAGTTTATATGCTCATTTTTTTTTTTAAATCAGGAATGGTAAGTGCACAAATTCTACATTTACAAAGATGCATCTTAAAAAAAACAAAAAACAACAACATATTTTACATTACAATTCTACATTTGAACAAGAACTAAAGGTGGAATGTTTACCCATCATAACAAATATGCACGTTTACAACGCACATAATTGCAAAATACAAGCACAAGTGTAAGGGCTCCTAGTTACCAGGAAGCTCTCACAAGAAGGGTTCTCTCTACCATCTGTTTCATGGCTGCACCTTCTCTGTCAACCTGCTGCGTACTTGTTCCGTTTCATGATTTGTTACAACGGCAGTCGCTGCGGAATTTTGGGGCGCTTTATAAATAAGCAATAGTAATGATGATCAGATTATTACCAACAGAATAACTGCTGAATGGGGGCTCATGTAACCTCTTTAAAAGTGATCTGCACTGTACACTGTATAGCCACACACCACCTTTAATTTCAGTAATAAGCTAAAACTACCATATCAGCTGGCATTTTAATGCAAGATTAAACAAGTGACAAAAATAGGTCAAATCAATGTGACTTCTGAGCAAACAGATTTTCCACCAGCTTTCGAAAGTCAGGTGAAAGGCTGTAACAGGCAAATCGCAAGTCGGAGAGGTTTCTATTTGTCAACTTGATTTACTTGTTTTTAATGTGAAGCATGATAAAGAATGTCAGTAAAAATGTGCAAGAGGAACCAAAAATAGTCAACAGCTTTACTTTCAGCTCCAATTCAAAATGCTACGTGTGGCACAAACTTAGCACTGCCCATTCCTCAGCAAACACCATCCCAACAGTAAAGAATGGGGCTGGCAGCATCATGTTGTGAGGATGCTTTTCCTCAGTGGGGACTGGGCATCTTGTTTAAACTGAAGGACAGATGGTGCAAAATACAGGGAGATACTGCAAAACAACCCTGCTTCAGTCTGCTAGAAAACTAAAGTTTGGGAGAAGGTTCACCTTTCAGTAGATAATAATCCCAAGAACAAGGCTTATGCAACACTGGCGTGGCTGAACAAAAAGGTGAATGTTCTTCAATGACCAAATCAAAGTTCGGGGGATAAATGTATTAAGCAGCGACTTTTGCAAATTACTGATATTCAGCGACTTTGACAGATACATTTAAAATGGCAATGTGTTTAATAGCAAGATTTGCCTTTGAACACATTGCCGTTTTAAATTGAGCAGTCAAAGTCACTGAATATCAGCAATCTGCAAAAATCGCTCCTTAATATTGAAAGTCTGTGGCACTTTTTTAAAATTGCAGTCCACAAGCGTCATACAACCAGCCTGAACAGCCTGGAGCAAATCTGGAAGGTAGAATGGGCAAAAATCACTGCCAAACAGGTCTTGCTGTTGTTGAGTTGATGGTCCACTCAGGAATAACTTGTATAACCCATAACCCACACCCAAGATGACCAGAAAGACAATGATCCCACTGCTCTCAGTGTTCCAGTCCCTTGAGTTCCTTTGGAAATACCCAGAGCCAAATCCACCAGAGCTGTAGCCATTTTGAGATTTCCTCTGTCCTTCTGATGTAAGTTCCAGTGTGTATTCCAAACCGCAGGAGCCACGTAGGATATAGGGGTCCTCAGGATAGTCAAAGCCCTCGCAACTCACTACCAAAGACCTGGTAGAAACAGCCCAGCGGACTTAAAGTTGCTATTGCAGCAAAAGGTGGTTCTACCAAATATTAGTCTGTGGGGATTGAATAATTATCCAACATTTTCCATTTTGTTTTTTTCTTTTTAAATCTGCAAATGATAAACAAATTTACTTTAAGGGGCATAATCAATTAGCTTTCCGGTCCGTGGGATCGCACCGGAACGGGCCGCGTAGTCAATACACGGTACCGCAATAACGTGGATTTTCGTTTGCAGCCCATATGGTTGCGAACGAAAATCCACGTTAATGCGGTACCGTATTAACGGCAATACTGCGCAGGATTCGCAGTAACGCGCGTTACCGCGAACCGGAAAGCTAATTGAATATACCCCTAAAAGTCTACAATTTTGCAATGAAAATACTTTCTGGAAAAATCCGTGTGTTATTTTAAAATAAAGACAAATCTGTTGACTTTTTAGGGGGTGCATACTTTTGCAGGTCCAGACTGTTGCACTCCTGCCACCCTAATAATATTAAATATCTGCAAGAATTCACGTAATTGTTGAAATACCACAGGGGGGAGTTCAATTCCCCCCGAAATACCTTAATATCGGTGATAATGGGCAGGCCGCATTACTTTTAACTGTAACGCGGCCAATTGAATACCACTAGAGTTCTAAACCAGTCAGTTAAAAATGCGGTCTCGTTACTTAAATTTAATAAATATACGTTAATAAAAGCCACACAACACATCCAAAAACTTAATAGTGGGTGCTAGGTTCCATAAATTGCACATAAATTCCTATCCAGACAAGACTGGTTTCTTTCTCTCTCATATATATATATATATATATATATATACACACATATATATATAGGGAAGCTGAAATTTACCAGCCCTCGTGTGTGTGTCACTGTGTACCTATCCTATCTATATGTATAGATAGACAGCTCTCTCTCATCTTTATCGTACATACAGATATACACTGTCCCAATGTTACCATGTTGGTTCCAGCCCTGGACTCCCGACAGGTGTAATACAGCAAGAAGAGACAGGAGCAGTCCTGCTGCCATCGTCACCACCGAGCCCTGGATCCGCCGCACACCTCTGTGCTCTCCCCTACGATGTCTCAGCCAGGAACCGTCACCTAGCTACAGCCGCGGAGGAGCAGGTAGACTCTTATTGCTGTCGCATTACACAGAGTTTCATCACTCGGAACTCTGGCTGTCTGTCTCTTCCCGGAACCTGTCAGCTGCCCATTGGTTCTGCGAAGGAAAGGGGCGGGCACGTCACAGAGAGCGATGCTCGTGTGTTAATAAAGTTGTACGATACGGAATAAGAAAAAAAAAAAAAAAAAACCATGTCGGAGGAAAGAGTGGAGGATAGAGCACATCCGGCGGAAGTGGGGGATCCGGTGGTGTCGGTGGAGCGCTGCTTTGCCGAGTATCAGCTGTCTTATTGGACGTTACATAGCAGACTGCTGATACGTTATATGCAGCGGTGATATAGGCCTACGTACTTCCTGCAGGTACACGGTAACTTGGACTCTTCCATACATAAACTTGTACAGAAGTAAAGACAGACTCTTCTCCTCAATGGCTGGAATCAAAGGTAATGATCTCCCTCATAGACTCCGCTGCGACAAAAGATGTGTGGAGTAGTGGGTGTGTGCCCTCCCTGTGTGTGCCCCCCCCCCCCCTGTGTGTGCCCCCTGGGTCATATGTGTGACTGTATGAGACTTTGCTAAATTGCAGATTATTTATTGTCAAATTTACGAATGTTTCGACGAGCCAGTTTGTAAACTTGAAATTAATATGTCACCCTGTTTTTGTTAATGTAAAATGTCTGTGTTTGTCCGTTCAGTGTCTACATTGCATAATGCACCAGATTTATTAAAATCGAAATACCACACAATGAACGAATGACACTCTCAAACTGAAACAGATTGGTACAAAGTGGCTTTTTAAAAGGGGAGATATTTGACAGAAATAGTTGTGTTGACATCCTCTCAACTAAAAATTTTTCGAACAAATCTTAGATGGGTAGTGGACATTTCATTTTTTTTTTTTGGGGTGATCTGATGTGGAATGACTCCTGTATTCTGGTATATTAAAATTAATTTCTGGTTATACCTCTCCCTGTCAGTTTTGCCCCTCCAATAAATTTGCCCCCATCCCCCAAAAGTGCCTCAGGTTGCAGTCTAGTCAGTCTATTGGATAATCAGGCCCTGTTTGATTTCACGTTTATCGTTGTGTTGCTGTGCTCTCAAAAGTCTAAGGAGTATATTTACTAAACTGCGGATTTGAAAAAGTGTAGATGGTGCCTATAGCAACCAATTGGATTCTAGCTATTATTTATTTAGTACATTCTACCAAATGACAGCTAGAATCTGATTGGTTGATATAGGCAACATTTCCACTTTTTTAAAACCACAGTTTATTAAGTATACCTCTAAGTATGATTCTCTGTACCTGGTTGGTAATTATTTTTGTTTCACCTTAGTTTTTGACAGCTGAATGATGGACTTCATATAGACACCTCTGCATTGAACATGGTTGCTTTTCCAAGGTGGATGACCTAGCAGGGATAGGGAAAAGTAGGACATGGTCTAATTTTCCCCTTCTGCCTTGGAAAGACATGTATGTATATACTGTATTAATCACTTGTGTAAATCTTAATCGCTCTCCCCCCAACAGGGGAGATGTGTGTGTATATAGACTTGGAGGTCTATTTATCAAACCCTCCCTGCCCTTAAATCCTTTGAAAACATCAGTTTTCACAGGTTTATAGTATTTTTACGTATCTGGGCTATTTAATACAGTAGTATTGCTGTGGATATCTGAGGTGTTCCTTTAACTATTGTGTGCAGTAGACGTCCCCATAGCTGTGTTATGGGGACTGCGATATGGTCTTTTTATTTTTTTTAAATCGAGCTCCAAAAAGTTTAGCTCATCAGAGCTTTGCTTCTATTGCTAATGCCATCTTGAGATGGCGTTGGCTGTTGAGATCGTCGTTAACAGCCCCCTTGAAGATACCATGTTTACAGGGCTCTTTTCAGATTCCTCCCCTATAGTGCTGCACACCTCCTGTCCTCCTAGGTTCGTGCATACGCAGAGAGGCCAGTCTGCAAGAGAACCCATAAGCACATGTTTTTGTCTCTGAGAAAAGCAAGCGGTGAAAGCGAACTCTGTAGTTTATCCAACGTTAGGATAGCCTGTTATTGGATGCGCTGTCCCGGCATAACTATAATCATAAATAACTCTGAAAAAGCATCTATTACCACAGTGAAAAGTGGCGATAAGAGATGTTACTTAACAAGCAAAATATGCAATGCTTCATATATAGGCCCCTTAATGCCCTAAACTGTGAATTGCAGTAAGTGACATTTGCCTTCTCTGTAGTAACATTCCTACCACACCAGACACGTTTTATGGTCTCTCCTGTTTGGATTATACTATAGATGAGTACGACTTGGCGTTGCCTGTCAGAAGCAAAAATTCACACATGCTTGTTTAAGGGTTAAAATTAGTTGTGGTGTTTTTATTGGGTCATGCTGAAGGTGGTGTTTGAAAATACTGAACTGTCGCTTTGATTGCAAATTATTTGAAAGATTTAAAAGCGTCCATAGGCATTAAGGTTAATCAGATGACTGTCTGCTGACTAGTTGCCAGACTGGGTTGCTGTGTTTTCGATTCCTTAGTCCTTGTGACTGGTTGTGTTTTACAAGACGGTCTTGAGTTTTGTGAACACTGAATAAAACTTTGTTTTGCTGTCACTTCATGCCAAAATCTACATTAGACTTTGTTTTGGTTAACATTAAGGTATGGGAAGTAATAGACTGGAAAATTGTGGTAAGACACCTTCTTTATTTTTTTTATATTCAAATAACTCATTCATTTCAATATTTAGTCGGTCTGACTTTTCCACAAGTACTTTACGGTCCTCTACACCTTGTCACAAAATCAGTGTACGTCTTCCTGTATTGCATGTGTTTATCTTTTATAAACAATGCATTTCTCATTAACTGAAAAATCCCCCAACTCTTTTCCTTCTTGCATGTAGCTTTGCTTTGTTGATCTTGTTAATAAAGAATCATTAAGTAACTTATGTACATCAAAAATTGTCACAGTAAGCTGTAGATACATTTCATTGTCAGTAATATTTGTGGATTTAGTTCTCATTTAGGTATTTTTGTATTTCTGTATTTTTTAATTTGTAATACTTTTATATTTTATTATTTTTTTTAGCTCTGATCAGCCTTTCCTTTGGAGGAGCAATAGGACTGATGTTTCTGATGCTCGGATGTGCGTTGCCACAATATAAGTAAGTATTCGTCACCAGGGGGGAATGGTAAATAGAAAAACTGTATGAGGGGGGCATGAGTTTGAAAGAGATGTACTGTATTCATTCTTAAGGACATAGTTATTTTTATACAATCTTTAAAAATAGATAAATAGTGGTTGTGCTGAGACTGTAGTAGACTCTGGTCAAAGTTATCGGCCTGCAGGTCTCACTCACCCAAACTAAAGATATAACATAAACTATTGAATTTTAATTATTAAAATGTATCTGTTGTATATGCAGCTTATGATTCCTGCTCCTTATAGTAAATTGGTTTTCAATATAAGCTTTACAGCATAATTATGAATTGGATCATTTCTTTTTCGACCTCTTGTTAAAATTGTTTGCATGTGGCATTTTTAAGGCTGTCTCAAAGTAAGTAGTAAGTAATGTGTTTTTTGTTTCTCTTGCATAGCAAGTACTGGCCACTATTTGTGCTGTTCTTCTACATATTGGCACCTATTCCATACTGCATAGCAAAGCGAGCAGTAGATGACACAGATGCTGCAAGTAATGCATGCAAAGAACTGGCAATATTTCTCACAACCGGCATAGTTCTCTCTGCATTTGGACTGCCTATGGTGTTTGCCCGAGCGGGAGTGGTGAGTTGAACATATTGTTTTAAATGCAAAGTATATGGTTTCTGATTTATTAAGGCAGTAATGGTGCGCTACTGATGGAGATGGATAACAAAAAATGTTATGTTCCCCTAGTTTTAGATCATTTTCGCTTTCTGTAAGGTCACACCGTTTATGTGCAATAATTATTTTTAAACTGTATAAATCCTGATTTGGTATTTATAAAGTAATGACATATTCACTTGTACATATTGACATTTTAAAGCAGTATGTGTATATATATATATAATTTCTTTAACTAGCATGTATATATGAAGCATTCATCTTTTCTTCGCCATCTTCCTACATCTCACCATCTCCTTTTCAAAGGCTTTCTTTTTGGCAAACAAAAATGTCTGGCAGGCTGACAGTCTGCTACACAGACAGGCATACAGCTCTTAACATGTCATGTGGCAGAGGGGGAGAAGATGGTTGCCACAGTATAGACAGAGCTCAGAGGGTGTCCCAAAGCTTCTCTGCTCACTATATCACATGGCATGTGACTGTGGTTGCCATGGTAGCCCAGAGTGATAAATTATTAATAGCAACCTGGAGCAAAAAGACAAGGCTAAATGGTAAATACCAACATTCTTCTTATAGCATGCCACAGCGATTAATGTTAAAAAAAAGCACCTATTTGTTTTGCTGCTTTAATATACGTCTGTTATGCTTCGTTTGGCGCTCATCTATTTCTCACTAGCATTAAAAAGGGACAGACAATCAATGTTAAGACACCAAACATGTACAATCAAGTACAGAGCGCAGACTTTAGCTTAAAGTTTTAATTATCAAAACAGGTTTGGAAAAACTGTCCGTTTACAGGATATCCAAATGGCCTTTGTTATAGTAAAGCTGGAGTAGCACAAGACCATTGTGTAAAAATAGATATATGGAAAAGCTATGTGTTACTTAAAAACTACTGAATCATTAGCTAAACGTATACCATACAACATCTAATAAGGTGCCATTCTCCCAAGAATAGCTAGTGGAGGATGCAGTTGGCAGTAGCATGAAAGGGTTGGAAGTTATTTTTAAATAAAGCTTCCCCCTACGTAAACCAAATATGTCCCTCCCCGACCCACCGGAAATGCTCCTCTTTACCTGAAGAAAGCGAAGTCTGGCCATAACTCACAATGGCATTCTAGTTCTTCCATAGGGCTTTATTGTAGAGATGTGAAGAGCCTGCAAATGTTTGTATTGCCAAAGGGAAAAAAATAATTTTTTTTCCACATGGAGGGGAAAGCATTTGATTAAGGCAACGCCCACTATAAATGCACTTTGTATAAATCTAACCAGGATTATGCTTTCTATTGGAACAAATATTGATCTCTGGGGAGCTTGCTGCAAAATTTTCTTCAGTTCCGCTCTCCAGGGCACTGGACAATCTACCTTAAAGTTGTAATGAACACTCCCTAGTAGCTGGTATGAGCGACTCTGCTTAAAGAAAATGGCAAATAAATTAATTCAGAAACCTAAGGCCTAAATCAACTTCCTGGAACTGAATGAAAATTGTATGTTTGAATTTAAAACAGTAGATGGGGAAAGCAAATTCTGTGCAATGAAAACTAAACACCAAGGGCATTATGTCCCCATGAACTTCTACTATAGTAAACCTAAACAGCAATCCTAGTATTAGTCCACAAGAAGGTGGTAAGGTATAGTGCCCCATATAAATCAGTTCTGCAAAAGATTCTAAACTTCTAGCTACAGCAGCCTCAACAATGGTTGTCGCGTTGTTGATGAAGACTGACAAGAACATAGAAAGAAAAATGGCAGCAGACCAAACTCCACTTCTGGGCTTCGCTTCACCACACATGGTTGCAATACATTTCATTGGGATCTGAAAGTAAAGGAAAGAGGATTTGTGGATAAGAGTAACTGGGGATGGAAATTGATTTTTCATAAAGGGAAAAGGGCCAATTGTGGCTGCCTGATGACTTGTGGCCATTTGAATGCTCTGAGAAGGAGAGGAACTGGAACAAGTGTCCTCAAAAAGAAAGCATTGTCTTTATGAAAGATAATTGGTAGTCTTGTTTTTTGTTTTTTTATTTTACGGTCAGTCTGTCCGACCCCCACCTCCCCTTTTTTGCCTGGGATAATATACAGTTTGCTTTCATCAACAAATGCATGAGAGGGTTTTTGTTTTTTTCAGCCTGTACGGACAGTATCCTCCTTAGAACCACTGACACACAGGAGGATTAGTATTTCTAACTGGTGAGAAATAAGTGTGCCTGTGTTAAAGCAGCCTGTTGTAGAGGACGTTGCCCACATGTCTTCTACCTTCACATATAACTCTGAATGCTTACCAGAGGTCATTACCACCTCAGGAAGAGCAGACTGAGAATAGAGAAGATTATTTTCTGAGAACAAATATATAATTATTTTTCTTTCGTGTCTGGTATACTCGCCCAGTATATTGTAGGCAGAATGAATGTTGATGGCAAGTGGCACAGTGGTTATGGTATAATGGAACAGTGACAAGTGTTCATAGATAAAAGGAGAGGATATAGCCCTTTAGACACTAACCTGCAATGGTGGGATCTTGGAATGAACATAATTAAGGTACAAAGACATGTCTTTATAACCATTCGGAGATGACTGCTGAATCAAAGACCTTTGAAACTCCTCGTTTCTCATTGTCATGGACTGGCCTGCATATTGGTGAAGTGTCATAGTAGTGAGATTCCCTGCGTAAGTAATAAGTCTCAAGTTGTCAAAGGGATCATAAGACACACAACTCCAGCAAATCTTTATGTATTATAATAGGATTGTAAGGGGCTTTTCAAATGAACTGTCACAAAGACATTTGGCCAGTAATACCAGCCTGCACTTAAAATACGTTCTTGGTTAACGAAGCCAGCATGTGACCATTCTTCATGATGGTAAAAATATGCTGCGCTCAGACCAGGTCTGCCTTTCAGGTTTTGTTCAGCAAGTTAATCATAAAAGCCGTATTACTATTTTGAGCTTCGCTGATGCAATATTTGTTTATTTCTGTAACAAGCAGTACAGTGTATGTTCTATTATAGTGTTCGTGGTTTCCCATATTTTGATAATCTGTTTTTGAAATCATATTTTATCTCAGACTTTGAGTTACAATAAAATATGTCAGAATTAAAAATGTCTGTCTTTTTATTCACAGATTTATTGGGGAGCGTGTGCGCTGGTTCTCACAGGAAATGTGGTCATCTTTTCTACCATTTTAGGCTTCTTCTTAGTATTTGGAAACAACGACGATTTCAGTTGGCAGCAGTGGTGAGGTGCAATAAACTGCTCTCTGCAGGCAGCCATGACTGACTCCAGTGACCATCCATCCATTCAGCCAGCAGAACAGACAGAGCACAGCAAGAACAGTAACTTTACTCTGGCACTAGCATGAGGAGCCTTGTCACATCGTTTTATTCATGCTTTTGCCAAGGATGTGCAGAATGGCTTGCCAGAAAATCGCTTTAACCAAGAAAAAATTACTACTTCCTCTATGTGATTCGAGATGTTTTTCTGTCATTTTTCTTTTTGTCAAGCAGTTTTTTTTATGGTTAGGTTATCTTTTTATTGATAGTTTCTTGTTATCCGTTTTATTTTTTAAACACTGTTTTGGGTTTTTTCCCTTTTTAATGCTGGAAACCTTTTTAGTTCATTCCTTGCATGATGTCAGGCCTATGTATCAAATGAGAAATGCCATAGAAAATGCACTTTTTATTTCACTTGTTTAGTGTAGATATTTTTATTTTCTAACTAGACAACTAAGCTGTGTTTTTGTTATTTATTTGTTGTCCTATTTAGATGAACTTTTTTTTATTTTGTTACAGTTGAAAATGACTTTGTTGTAAAGAGAAGGTAAAAATACCAGCACTGACTAGCTGTGTGTCCTCTCGGCAAATGTACTTAACATTAAGAGCATCTTAGCTATACTTATTTAGGAAACTGATCATTGAGATTGTGGTGAGACTTAAGGAGACTGAAATATAAACAGCGGTATAAAATAAATATGCAGTAACATGCTCAACTGACCTGTACAGTAAGATACTCAAAACATTTGTGTCCTTGTGTTTTCATTGGTGGTTCTGCTAACTAACGGCATGTTACATGTTTGCATTATTATTTACACGTTTGCGTTATTAGACTGGTTCATCAGCATCATTATTTTATGTTTCTAACCAAGTAGTGAAACTGAATCCAAAATATTAATATATTGCATATTTATCATGATGGGATTAAAGTTTTTGCAACCTAGAATGGAGGCACATAAACAGGGAAATTAATTTTATATACAACTACATTTATTTTGTTAGTTACATGCTATCATGTGTTTGAAAATGATGTTTTGATTATTCAGGAGATAAAATTTTTATTTTTTTGTCAAGCTGTGCAAAAATACTTCTGTAAGCATTCCATTGTTTAATAGCGTGTATATATATATAGATAGATATATATATCTATCTATCTTTGCATTCTCAGGAAGCGACAAGCCCTTGTTCTCCTGCAGTTATTATCAACCTGTCCTCATTTACCGTCCCACTCGAGAAAGCTTCTCTTTGGTTCTGGGAACTGGAAAGGAGTATGAAAAGAACACACTATTTTTGTTTAAATGTTTTGCAATTTAAAATATTGTGCACCTGCCACACATTTCCCAAGTAAAGAATATTTGATACACTGCTCGTACATAAATGGTAGATATGGTCTTTGTAATAGATAAGACACAATGTTTGGAATAAACATTGTCACTGGCACATTGTGTGTTGGAAAAGGCTACACGTTGATTGTTTTGTTTTCTTTGTGTCACATCAGGCCATTACCACACTTGCATGCAATGTGGATAAATGATACTCTGTTTTATCAGTTGTAATGTGAAGTAAAAAAAAACAAAAAACCCCAAAACATTATTTACAACACTTGCTGTGTGTAACACAGGTTAGAACTAGAGTGATAAATGACTTCTTTCTTTAGATAAATCGGTATAAAAATCTCAGCAGCCAACAGTGCAGGTTGGCCCAAAATAAATTGAGTGCTGCAATTCATAAAGAGTTTGTACGAAAGTCATTGTATAATCTAAACCGTAAGAGCTCATTCATAAACATTTGTTTAATTTAAAGGCCAGCTCGGTTTTCTCTTATTTTTAAAAATGAAGTTTCCCATCCTTTTGCCCAAAAGGTGCTATTCTCTCCTTTAGTACCCCATTATTCAGCAGGACTGGAAGTTGATTCCTGATAAAGGCCAGCCCTCCAGAAAGGAGGATCCAATGTATTGAGCTGCAGATTGTTAGGTATACCTTTAGGCTGCAGACATAATGATATATTCAGTGTTGGCGGCAAGCTAAAGAAGCAGATTGATGAGATTGGGACCACACTGGCCTGTTCAGCAAGTTTGCGCCTCCTCCGTAGAGGTTTGACTTCATCAGGGGTAACCATGGTATAAAACAATGAGGCAGAGGATGGTGAATGCTGCTTTTCAGAGACATGATTTTTTTTTATTTTTTTAGAATCACTTTAATAAATGCATTTAAATTTTAAGTTACAATGCTTTTTAAAGGCTTTATTTTTTGAGTGGGGGGGGGGGGTGTACATTTTTGAGTGTCTTAATGTTACTTTTCAGAATGTATAGAACCGTTTTGTGTTTTATAGCTATATGTTTTTGTTGTGTATGTAGGTATGGGATATCTTACCTAGAGTGCTTGATAAGTAGTGTTATACAGATATGGGGTTTTTCATAATTTGGCACACCCTGCCTAAAATATCTTAATGTAGATTTAAAAATGATCCTGTTTTACCCACACTGCCCCTAGTGCTCCCCTCATTATATTGCTTAGCAGTGTAACAAGCTAACAAATTACTCCACAACGACAAGAGCAAGACTCCCATGACTGTGTGTGTGATATGCTGAGCAGAAGCAATAGGTTTTATGAACGTGCTCTGTAATATGTTACCAGATATTCAGAAACCTGTGTTTTAATGTATATGTTTATATTTGTTCTATGGTTTTGACACTGAGGCTTGTAATTAGAGTTTCAGTTGTTCATGCTGCAAGAGACAAATGTTACAAGAGGGCATTATAGCTCAGGACTATGCTGAAGGTGTCTTGGCTTTCATGAAGTGTAATTACAACAAATGGTTTGTCTGTAAAGAAGAAATAGAGTCAAGAAATATAAGCACAATGGTTGTTTATAGGTTGTACATTTTTGTTACTATTTGCAAGATCCATTGTTTTGATTAGTTATGCATTGTGTTGTTTTTCTAGAATTATAGCATCTTAGTCCTCAGACATTCAGAGTATTTGATGGAAGTACCTTGTGTGTGTATATATATACTGTATGCCACAATGAAAGTAGATAACTTTGTAACAAAAGATAACCAGATTAGATAATGTAAAATACAAATTGTTTCTGATGATTTGTGATCGTTTTAGATTATTGTCCTGTTGAATTCATCACATCCATTTGATTTTTGTTGAAAGTTGACCATAGTACCTATGTATATTTCCTGTACTTTGCCAGAAATATTTAATTTAATATACACTGAAATATGCTTATTATGTTCTACATCAATAACCTGTTTTTTTGGGGTGGGAGAGAATAAAAATTTGATCAGTTTCGACAGTTGTGGTTTCTATATTTAAGGATGAATGTACAAAATAATTTTCAGAATTCTACAATTCCATGAGAGCTGACATGTTGAATTGACTCTAAAGAAAACACTTTACTCAAGATCAGGCATAGTAGCAGTATTCAGATGTGTTCATGATAATGGAAATTCAATTAATGTCTTCATATGCAGTTTAACCGATTTTGATGTTCATTTAAAATGTAAGCGTTGGTTTGGAGATACAGGCGTGAAATTCCCATTTTCTTTTTAATATGTTACTGGGATGCTGGAGCAAGACAGATCGGTTTATGTAGCATATCTGAATTTTAGTTATAGACACTACAATATTGCTACATATGTTGGGCCATAAGTTAATGGGTCAAACCAGATTTTCAACAGGAAGACACTGTTGGAGTGAGTTGCCCCCACCTTTTGGAGATTTTTTTTTTCTCTTTAAACTGAACTGCATAAAACCAAGCCACTGGGGCATCAACAGTCTTTGCCAATACAGACTTCAGATTGATGACTTCCTGAATTCCATTGCGCTGCATATGTATCAGCCATACCTTGCAATACTTTGTTATACTTTTTGTGACAATAGTAACAGACATTACAGGACCATGGACTCTACCCATTGGCAGATATAGGGGGTGGGGCCAGTCTCACCCCCCTGGGGGGGGGGGGGCTTGCTGCCTGCGGCTGCATACTGTGTGCAGGTCTGTTTGGCAGGCACAGGCAGACAGAGTCCTGCCCGGCGGCTCTGATTGTGTTTTAAACACAAAGTGGCTGGGCAGCATACTGTCTCTACTGAACAGACCTGCACACAGTGGGCAGCTGCAGGCACCCTTAGCTGTCAAAAAGGGGGCGGGGACTAAATTCCCCCCCCCCCCCCCCCCCCCCAATCCCTGTAAAATAATATTCTAGATCAGGGGTAGGCAACCTGCGGCTCTCCAGGTGTTGTGAAACTACAAGTCCCAGCATGCTTTGCCAGTAGATAACCAGCAGATAGGTGGCAAGGCATGCTGGGATTTGTAGTTTCACAACACCTGGAGAGCCGCAGGTTGCCTACCCCTGTTCTAGATGCACCTATGACTCCTACCTCCATACCATATAGCGACTCTCGGAAAACCATTTGTGATTGGCTGAGCGGCTAATGTGAGTGCTGAAAAAGTCAGTTCAAAGTCCTTTTGCTTCAGGGCTCCGTACAGCAGTTTGCATTGTCCTGTTTTTTATTTGCATTCTCTTTGAATTTAAAGAAGGCTAGCTGGATTGGATTACAATTTCCCTTTTTTTTTTTTTTTTTTTTTTTTTTTTTAAAGAACTTTATTTATGAAAGACTACCACACATGTTACACAAATAAAGTAACAGACGAAAAAGGCCATCGTAAATGATATCAGACAAATCCAGTAGGTATGGTGTAACAGCCAGAGTCAGTATATAGAAAAGCAAGCAGGTTATACACACACAGTTATCAGTCCTGAAATGTGCAGAAAATGCCTCAAACAGACGTGTAGGGTGGGGAGAAGAAGTAACAGAGACCTAACACGGGACTCCTGGCGGCCAATGGTACATTAAGGGGGGGGGGGGGGAGGGGAAGGGGTCCTGAGATTGATATCAATCAACAGTCAGAACACATTAGAAGAAGAGGTTTGAAATATCGCGGGAGTGAGTACTAGCAGTGTGTGAACTCTAGGGACTATTATAAATTAGCCAATCGTACCAAAATTGGGGAGAATTTCTCAGATTTGTTCTTCAAATATACCAATACTTTTTCCATTTATGCCAGGATATTATTTAGGAGTTGTTGTCTGGAGTTGGAGCCACCAGCTGGCTGCATTAAGGATTTGCACGGACAATTTTTTCTGCGTGTTTGTCAAGAGCATCTAGTGGAGAGCCAGAATAAAGGAGAAGGCATTTAGAAATCTGAACCTGAGTAACATCACTAATTAAAGAAGTCACAACATCCCAAAACAGAGTAATGTTTGGGCAGGACCACAGCTCTGACAACAAAGGTCAGATGTGGTTCTGTACATCATTTTCACCCTAGTAGGAACCAAATACCACAGTAAATAAGTTAATAAGGAAATAGAGGTTTTCTAAGTCTATTCCCTAATGGTTGACCAGGTGTCCTCATTGGGTGGCCTGCCCAAATCAGCCTCCAACTTAAGTTCATGAGCTGGGGTTTTGGTCTGTTTAGAGGTGAGGAGATTCTATAAGTTAGAAATAATACCTCTTTGAAGAGGGTCTTGAGCACAAAGAGATTCCAGTGTAAGCTCTCTCGTTACAGCAGGTTTTGGGAGGGATTCAATATAATGTCTCACCTGAAGGTAGGCAAAAGGGCTGACAAATGGGAACTTTTTTTGGAGGTTCCAAGAAGAAATTGTATCCTTACCTTAAAGAGACCAACATCACCCTGGGAGTTAGAGGCATTAGAGTAAGGTCTGCAGTCCAGGGTAGTTGTAGTGGTTCCCTAAGGAAAAGAAGGTACAGGTTTTTACTCGCCTCTTTTTCTGTTCAAGAGAGCCTCAAGAGCTTTCAGGACTATTTTAGATCTGAGACACCTCAACAGCTTCATCTATGCAAAATACTTAAAGATGGAGATGCTGAATTCTATCCTCATCAATCTGGGAGATTTCATAGATCTGAAAGATACCTACTTCCAAGTTCCTATCTTTGCTCATCAAAGTATTTCAGAATGTGCATACTGGAAAGACACTTCCATTTCACCTGCCTGTCCTTCAAACTGTCCAACTCTCCAAGGAAGATTGTCCTTTTGAGGGTCAAGTAAAGGCATCCCTTCAGACCACGGCTGAATCCTAAATCTGGAAAAGAGCCAGCTTGCTCCTTCACAGCAGCTGAAGTTCCTGGGTCTCAGGATAGAGGAAGATTTGGACAGAGTGTGCCTGCCCGAGGAATGCAGCGCAAAGATCTATGTGTTGGGTCATCCTGGTTTTGTCTCCGCAGAGAATGACCATAGGTTTGAAGCTTCTTGTGTTATTGGTTTCCATGATAGAGGTGGTATTGTGGGCAAGATGACAGATGAGTTTTCAGATGGACCTTCTTGCTCAATGGGACTGAAATATTGGGTCCATGGATCAGTCTACAAATCAAAACCAAGAAGCTTCTCAGGTGGTTATTGATGCAGATTCTTAATGTCAGATTCTTTCTGGCTAATGGGAGTTTAACTCCGAAGTTGTACAGTAGTTGGACATATTCAAATTCCCCAAAATCGATCTAATAGCGACCATCCTGAATTCCAAGCTCAACATTTTCTTTGCCTTGTCACCCACTTCCAGACTCTCAGCAGATCAGAGAGCTGATTTTCCAAGTACACAGGAAAAAATCTGGAGATTCTTAGGGCACACTTTTATTTTGCATTATTAGTTGGATATACTATCTGGTTTTGGCGAACAGGTGCTGCAGGCTGTAATAAAAGAAAGTTGTTGTTTTTTTATCTGAATAAGAGAGATATGTGCATCTTACTCTTAATACTGTTTCTTCCATGAAACTCCATGGCAGCCTACAACTTTCCCTCCCATGGTATTCTTTAGTGTTTTTGTCAGGAGCAATTGGAGACACCGAAGGAGAAACATTAGGAGGTGCAGTAGAGCTAAAAAATGGAGGATGGATTGCTGTCTCTACCTAAGTGAAAAGGGACTTAACCCATTGTTGGCTGCCATGGAGTTTCATTGAAGAAACAGGATTAACGATATTGGATTTCTGTGAGACCGATCCAGCTCTAGGAGTATGACGTGGGTTTTTTTTGGAATCAAGTATTTTTATTTAAAAAAAAAAAAAAACATAAAAAAAACATTAGAATAAAACAAAAGAAAACATACAAAGAAAAACAATCGCAAGTATTACTCAATTAAAGACAGAAAGATTTTTCATATCCATACATCGAAAAAATTACAACATATGTGCTAAACTCATTGAGGAGCATGAATAAAGGAAAATGCCCACGCCTAACTAACCATGCAGATACAAAAAGAAGGCCTGCATAATCTGCCCCTGAGCCATAGTGGCTCAACTAGAAACTGCAAGCAAGGCACAGAGTGTGTGACATTTGACATTTGACCTGGGGACCCATTGACTCGGGACAACAAGTGCGTATGGAGACTCAAGCCACCTATACCATACAGCATCAAATTTCTTTAAGGCCTGCCAGCTGGTATACCCAAACTTCTCATGCCCTATAGTAGTGATGACCAATGCTTTTCAATTTTTTAACGTGGGGCTCTTTGAAGCCAGCCAGAATCTCGCTATGCTAACTTTAGCTAACATATACAATGGAGAAATATAAAGTTGTGTCAGCCTGTTAACCTTCCCTTTCAAGCACAACCCAAATATACACCTTGACGGCGACCGAAGAGGAACCTCAATCCCGTTTTTCTGGATACAATGAATGATCCTACGCCAGAAAGTTTGTATATGGAGACAATCCCAAAGCAAAAGCTACCATTTTCTGAGTTGCATTTCAGGCAATTAGAAGTATTATCAGGGTGAAATATTGTCAATCTAATAGAGGTCAGATAAGCTCATGTAAAATGAAAACTTGTATTTGTTGGAACTTTAAGGATGTGTATCCACTAGAGCTATTAGAACATTCCCCAGTCCTTATCCGTAAGAGGACCTATATCTATTTCTCACTGATTTCTCTCACCATCCAAATCACCCAAAGTAGATTCATAAAAGAGGTTTGAATACATATGTGAAATCAAACCCTTGTGGCCAAGGGTTTGTAGTTGCTTTCTCAGTGGAGCTATAACAATTACTGATAGTTTTCCCTTAAGTTGTGTTGTTATAGCATGCCGCAGTTGGAGGTAAGAGAAAACATTGTTCTGGGTATGGAGAATTCCCTAGATAACTGATCAAAGGATAAGAGAACATCCACATCATATATTTGACCAAGAACCATTACACCATACCGGGATCACCACCTGGACCCTTCCAAGGTGTCCAATTCCTTTAACTTCTCCGTCCCCCAAATGGGCGTGTTTGGGTCAGTATATCCCACCATTTTATTACTAATTGCCCAAATCTTAATTGCTTGTGACAGCAACGGGGAAGCCTGTAAATTAATTTGTCCCGACAACAGTGACTGTAAAGGCGTATGGTTAGCATTGAATTGACGCACTAATTACCAATGTAGGTTATGATAATTCATATTCGAAACCCATGCCTTCAGATGGGCTAACTAAGAGGCAAAATAATATAATTTCAGGTTAGGAAGCGCAAGGCCACCAGAGGATCTAGACCTACACAGCGAGCTAAGCTTGACCTCAGTCCTTCCCCCCCCCCCCCCCCCTCCCCAAACTAGAGAGACCAAGTATTGGTCTATACTATGAAAGATAGAGTATATATAAAAATTTTGTCTGTACCACCATTTTAGTCAAATTTATCCTTCCAGTCACAAAACGGGAGCTTTCTCCAAACAAGAATTTTCGATTTAAGATATTCTATTTGGTTGTATATTAAATTTTACATATTCTAAAGGGGTATTGGTTATTGAAATACCCAAATATTTGAATTTGGGTGTCCATTTCAATTGGAGATCTTTCAATGGTGTCACGGGGCATTCCCAACCCAATGAAAGCATGCTGGATTTGTCCCAATTGATTGTAAACCCGGAGAAACCCCCAAACCTGTCAACTACCCACAAGAGATCTCTTAGAGAGACATCATTGTCCGAAAGGAACAGCAATATATCGTTGGCGTATAATACCACCTTATCCTCCCTGTGTGCTGATTTAAGTCCTGCAATTTGTTTATCATGACGAATCAGACAAGCGAGAGGCTCTATTGCCAGTGCAAACAGCGCAGGGGAGAATGGGCAGCCCTTTCTAGTGCCCTGCTCCAATTGGAATGGCTAAGAGAGACAACCATTAATGCACACACATGCTACTGGATGAGAGTATAGGAACTTAATCCAATTTATGAATATTGGACTCAACCCAAAGCGAGATAGCACCTACCACAACTTCGGTTCCTGAAGGAGGAGACTGCACCTGCAGGATAGTTAATAGTCTCCTAAGATTAATAGACGTTGACTTCCCTGGCATGAATCCCATTTTGATTGGGGTGTATCAATTCCAGCTCCACCCTGTTCAACCTTAGAGCCAGTAGTTTAGCTAAAATTTTTACATCAGTTGTCAGCAGTGAGAGGGGGCGATAAGACTCGGGATATAATTTATCTTTCCCCGACTTAGGCAACACAATCACTATTGCTTCCGCCATGGAAAGGGAGAGGAAATCCACCTCACAAAGCTCGCTAAATGTGTCCAAAAACCTGCATACATAGAAGGGACAATGTTTTTTATACAGTTCTATAGGTATGCTATCCACCCCAGGGGCCTCACCATTGGGGAATGACATGATAGGCTCGTCAATTTCCTCTAAGGTGAAAGGTGAATTTAGATATTCTTTGCTACCTATGGAAAGCACGGGGAGAGAGGCAGTTCCCAAGTATGTCTGCAAGTCATCTTAATTCTACTGAACCTGGGATTTGTATGTGTTAACATAGTATATCTAAAAAACCTCGACAATATCTGGCATCAGAAACCGCTTAACCCCACAATCATCACAAATAATCGGTACAGCCGCGTCAGCTGTTTCCACCTTCGCCATGTAAGCCAATAAACTCCCATATCTGTCATCCTGAGCATATTGTACATATTTTGAGAAAAGGAGTTTACGTTTTGGATTTGTCAAAAACATAGTCAACCCACTCCCTCTGTGCTAATTGCCATGCCCCCCTTGCAGATTCATTTCTACCATTTATATACTGCACTTCCAATAATTTACAGGTTTTTTCCAATTCCTTTTCCCTATGTCTAGATGACTTTTTTATTTCTGCCACACGGTAATCAGTGTCCCCCTCAAAAAGGCCTTAAAGGCATCCCAGACTATTGGAGGCCTTGCTGTCTCAGCATTATCTGACGTGGAGAAACAGGAGAATTGGACAGTATCTAGATGCAGCAGGCGCCAGACATCCACCAGGCCCAAATCATCTATAAAGGCAGAGAAGGCTGAGACTGATTGGCTAACCACAGACGCCTGCTCCAGTGTGACGTGTTTAATATAAGATGAATTAATTCATTATGATTTAGGTGTATACTCTCAATATTCAATTAAGATGTACTAATCTATCACTTTTGGCTAGAAAACAGTTATAAAATGAAGATATAAAATACAAAAAGACAGGGGGCGCCACACATAGTGTATTATCAGTGATATACAATGTAGAAGTGACTCCAACGATAAGAAAATCCCGTACCAAATATGTGATGAAATTAGGCAGATATAATAATCAGGCTGACCGTACTAGGGATCCACCTCAGGTCAGGAGAACAGGAATCCACGATCACAGACCAAGTAATAGAAGACAATATAGAGCACAGTAAAACAAGCTTGTTTTACTGATTCACTGTGGTCACTTTTACTAAGCGCTGGTTAGCTTAAAGAACTTTTTGGGTGTCACATTGTCACTGTCTGCACTTTAAGCTGAGCTGCTAAAGTTCTATATTGCAATATGTTTAGATCTGAGAAAATTGCTAATAGAAGAATTGAATATTGTCAAAAGATTTTCACTGATATTGACACTTTGTCCACTGAATAAGAATCACTAGATAATTTTTTCTGGAATTTAGAAAAATTGTTAGCCAAAGAAATAAGGATTTGGTGGGATATAGCTGGTTTGGAGGAATATATTAAAACTAAACGGGTTCCTAGAGGTTTGAGAATTAAAAAAGTCCCCTCCTTTGGTATAGATAATCCTTTGTTCATGAAGGAGTGGGATAGGACTCTAGATGAATGTTCCATTAATCTTATGAGGTTGATTGTTTCTGAGAAACAAAAGCAACTTACATCAGTCCAAATAGAAATAAAGGATAAAGAATCTAAAGCTGAGAAACTTAAATCTAAGGAGGATTATAAGATCAATGAAAAAGTGTTACATAAGAAACTAGATAGACTTGAATCTGAGGTGGTAGAAAGGAAAGAAAGGAAATACATCAGAGACAAAAGAGATTATGTGAATAATCAAGTTTATAGCTGGGCTAGACAACAAACTAATGAAGGGCCCAAGGTTGGGGAAAGAACACAAGGTGATATAAATAGATTTGGGTCAAGATTCAAGGATAGAAGTGATTGGATTAATGTACCCCATCAACATCGGAATTCCTTCAATACA
Organism: Mixophyes fleayi; assembly: GCF_038048845.1. Classification (NCBI taxonomy): domain Eukaryota; kingdom Metazoa; phylum Chordata; class Amphibia; order Anura; family Limnodynastidae; genus Mixophyes; species Mixophyes fleayi. Next base: position 170,421,813 of record NC_134402.1, read on the forward strand.
AGAGTACCCCAACATTTAGCTCTTAGGAATAGGTTTTCCCCACTACAGAGGGAAAGATTTTGGAGTACAGAAGAAGATTTTTTATCCCCTGTTATAACACCCAAGAGAAAATATAAAAATAGCCTCTCCTATGAAAAGGAGATATATAGAAGAAGAGGCAAACGAGGTGGACTCAAGAGAAAGAAAAAGAAGGCATTATTAGAACCGATTTATGCCCCCTCTCAGCTTTTTGATCCAAAATCCCTTGGTATATTCAATCTTTCTGACTATACTCTTACTCAGGATGAACTGCAATTACTTAGCAGAGGTCTCTCTTTTGCACCCACAAATATATCTAATGATTTTCAGCTATTTCTAGATCTAAATAGATTCACTAGAAATCTTACACTTAAAAGACATTTTTTGAAGAAAAACGAGAATGTTACTGAATTGGTAGATTCCAAAAAATCAATAACAGGTCTTAAGTTACCTTCAAAGTTTTATCCTGAATCTAGGGGTAGTAACATAGAGATGTTTTACCAATTGGTTAAGAAAGATCTTTGCCAAAGAAATGCCACAGTGAGCTATAAAAAGAACATCTCACTTTCAGAGAAAAAAGCATTGGATGCTCTTATGAATAACGACAAAATTGTCATTAAACAGGCCGACAAGGGGGGAGGGATTGTGGTCCTAAATAGGGGAGATTATATTATGGAGGCTGAGAGACTATTAAATGATAGAATCTCTTATACTAAGTTGGAACAGGATCCCACAATTGAATATGTGGAGGAGTTAAGGCTAATTCTACAGGAGGCATTTAGATTAAATATATTGTCTCGGGATAAGTACCTATTTTTGTTACAGGAATCACCAATGATCCCGATATTCTACTATTTGCCCAAAGTGCATAAGTCCCTAGAGAATCCCCCTGGGCGACCCATTGTGGCGGGGATTGATTCCCTTACGTCACATGCGTCACAATATGTAGACTTTTTTATTAAAAAGTATGTGATCTCTCTACCTGCTTATTTAAAAGATTCCACATCCTTGTTACATCTGTTGGGTGATATACAGTGGAAACCTAGTTTTAGATGGGTTACTATAGATGTACAGGCTCTGTACACTTCCATCAACCATACTAAAGGTATAGAGGCTATCAACTATTATCTCCAGTTGGACAAAGATCTAGATGATGGGCTTAAAGTATTCATTTGTAAACTTATCAGATTCATTCTTTCTAGAAATTATTTTAAATTCAGGGAGGACTTCTATCTGCAGATATGCGGAACGGCAATGGGGACTATATTTGCCCCCAGTTTTGCCAACCTCCTTATGGGTAGATGGGAGCCTGATTTTATATATGGTGATAATAATCCTTTCTCCACTTTCATCATTTTCTATCGTAGATATATAGATGATATCATCTTAATCTGGGATGGTCCTCTTCAGACTTTGGAAGAATTCTTGAGCTATTTGAATAGAAATGACTTCAATCTGAAATTTACATCTAAGATTGATGATAGCCGTATAGAATATTTGGATCTAGTTCTGGAAAGTAAGGGTCCTGAAATTCATACGAAAACCTTTATTAAGGAGGTCGATACGAATAGTTACTTACACTATGATAGTTGCCATCTTAAAAAATGGAAGGATAATATTCCTAGGTCACAATTTTACCGTATTAAACGTAATTGTTCGGATGAAAATTTATATAAGGAACAATCCCTTATTTTTGCAGAAAGGTTTAAGGAAAGAGGGTACCCTGACCCTATCATCTCAGAAGCATTAATAAAAACTAATAATGTAGATAGAAGAGAGATGTTGGTATATAAGAATAGAAAACAGGAAGGATGTAAAACACTAGTCCCTTTCATTACAGAATATAGTAAAGATGAAAGAAAGATAAAATCTGTTTTGAATAAACACTGGAGTTTAATTTGTATGGACCCAATCTTAGGTCCGGTAGTTCCGTTGAAACCGGATGTTATTTTTAAGAAAACTAGGAATTTGAAATCTTTATTAGCACCAAGTTTACTTAAAGAGGAAAAGGGTAATAAGACTACATTTCTCAATAATTTGGGGAAAGGTTCCTTCAAATGCAACAATTGTAATATGTGCAAATTTGTTATTCCTTTGAGTAAAGTCTTTTATGATTCATTGCACCAGAAGGAATATAAAGTTAAAGATCGTATAACCTGCCTTACTACGTCAGTCATTTATCAACTAGAATGCCCTTGTGGAAAGGTCTATATAGGTAAAACTAAGAGGGCCCTTAAGATACGTCTTCAGGAGCATGTGAGGGCTATTAGAAATAGATCAGATCTACATACAGTATCTAGACACTTTATTGCCTGTCAGAATGCTGACCCTAGTGGTCTCAAGTTTAAAGGTATTGAACATGTGGTGTTGGGTGCACGAGGTGGAGATCTGGCAAAAAAACTCACCTGTAGAGAGATGTATTGGGTGTATAAATTGGACACCTTGGCACCTAGAGGCCTAAATGAAGCATTCGAAATGGCTTCATTTTTGATATAATCTTCTATTGATTTGTACACTAATGCCGGTTCTTCTCTTTAGGTATTTCTTCTTCCTTTCAGGTGTTTCTCATGGAACTCCATCATGGGGTTTTATAATGCTGTTATTTTTGTGTATTGGATAGGGTCTATTGTCCCTCTTTTAGCCCAATTGTTGGGTGTTGATTATTTGCCTGTCTCTTTAAGGGGCGGTCTATATGCTGCCTAATATTATATTGTAATGATCTGGGAATATGTAAAGATATATTTAGAATTTTTATGTATATCTTGTGATAATGCTGACTAGTTAGTTGAATTTTGTATTAGATAGTGTGACGCTATATTTTATTTGTGTATGTATTATTATTGTTTCCATTTTTATGCTGCATAGTCCCAAGGCTTATAAATTGTATGGAATGTTAAGGCATTTGATTAAGATCTAGCTTTTCTTATATATGTACTGCTGATGACGAATTGGATGTGATGTGTTGGGACATAGTTCCCATCACAGATATTTTGATAGATGTTGGGATTGTCCCCCTTTGATGTTATGTAAATAAAAGTTTGTCTATATATAAAATCGCTATACCGGAAGCGGAGTTCCGGATGCGACATATCGGGAGCTGGAGTTGTTGGGAATATCCCCTCCTGATGTCATCTAAAACATAAAATCTGTCTTCATACAAAACCGCTATACCGGAAGTGGAGTCCTGGATGTGACGTATCGGGAGCTGGAGGTTACCGCCCATATGCCAAGATCATGCTCACATTGGCTCTCATGTAGAAGGATTTAAGTATTTAGGAGCCCGCGATGATGTTAGATTCATTACTCCTTGATAAAGTCTTACCTACAAGACGAAACGCGTTGGAGAGGTTCTTGGTCCCTGTGCTCATTACTGGATGTTCTGAGGTGTTGCCGGCTGCTACCCTTCTCTTCCATGTTTATGCCAGCGGACAGATAAGCTTGTTTTACTGTGCTCTATATTGTCTTCTATTACTTGGTCTGTGATCGTGGATTCCTGTTCTCCTGACCTGAGGTGGATCCCTAGTACGGTCAGCCTGATTATTATATCTGCCTAATCTCATCACATATTTGGTACGGGATTTTCTTATCGTTGGAGTCACTTCTACATTGTATATCACTGATAATACACTATGTGTGGCGCCCCCTGTCTTTTTGTATTTTATCTCTTAGGTCTAACACTTGCAGACAGGTGTTGATTGACTGGGGAGCTGCCTATTACATTGAGTATAAATTTTCTATATGATTCACTGTGGTCACTTTTACTAAGCGCTGGTTAGCTTAAAGAACTTTTTGGGTATAAAATGAAGATATGTTAGATATTATTTCAAAGGACCAGCACAATAGACAATATTTCTGCTTGTTTTTGAAGAAATAAATATGCCATAAAAAGAACATATAAATATGCCTGGAATTGGTGAGGTACCAAATAAATCATGCATGAGTTCCAATTAATATTTTTTATCTATCTATCTACAGGTTACATGGTCAAAAATATGTGGACACGATAATTAGTGCTTAGCAATAGGGCTGGCTGAAAAGGCCAACAGGTGCATACAATCAAGCATACACACATGTAATCTGTCAATATAGTCAAACAGCAATAGATTGGGTCATACTGAAGAACTCAGTGACTTTAAACGGGGCACTGTCATAGAATTCCACCTTTCCAACAAGTCAGTTTGTTATATTTCTGCACTGCGAGAAAAGTCAACTGTTATTGTGAAGTGGAACCATCTAGGGGATAATTTAATTAATCAAAAGATGAATATGAAACACCAACTCAGCTGAAATGTATTAGACCACACAAGCTCACAAAGAAATGGGCGAGTGCTCAAGCGTGTAGCATGTAAAAATACAGTTGCAACACTCACTATAGCGTTCCAAACTCCCTCTGGAAGCAACGTAAGCATAAGAACTGTTTGGCATTGGTAATTGCAATTAGAGGACAGCAGCAGTACTTGTATTGTGTAGAGTTTTATTGTGCAAGATTAGTTGGAAGACTTAATATATCATCTTCTAGAGTATTCCTGTTAATATAATTTTCCAGTGTATTCTTGGTATACTTGCCAAGTCTCTTCCTTCTTGATATCGACACCTATCCAGCGTACACTGCCTGTGATTCCTCCATTTGGTGGTAGTGCCTCCACCTCTGAACTACTTGACCTACTGGTCCTGCCTGGAACCTGTTCAGAGGGCTGCGACCTACATAGCGCTAGCTGCAAAGTCTATACACCCTTGCAGGGTTCTTGGTGACAACCTACACAACGTTATACTTCATGCCTTCACAGCGGGTTACGTCAATTCAGGATGACTGTCCAGAGTCTGCTTCCAGTATAGCCGTTGCATGTTTTTAGATTTTATACAAAATATGTGTGTGATTATATATTAATATAGTAATGTTCTTTTAATGTATCACCATTTTGTTCAAGTCTTACCAGTCCTATTCATTTTAATATATATTTAATGTTTTTCACACTACTATAATAATTTCTAATGTTAATGAAATTACATAACAACCTATTTTCATAATTTATTTATTATCGGTATTATGATTGGTACACATGCTGTAAAGATATTTTCTGGCTATTTTGTATGCTCCTCGAAGCCAGTCATGTGGCTTGTTCCTTTGCTTGAAACAAGCTTCTATCGCCTTTGGAGTCGTTCAAGTGGTGTGTATGTTTATATGAAATTGGCTGTTCCACTGCCTGTACATAATTCTTCAATACCGGTGCATGAGCAGCGGTGTCTAACAGTGCTGGTGCATAACCAGTGGAGAAGAGGACCCACTGTCACATATACAGTGTAGAAATGAAACAAAAACATACACATATAAAATGAAACAAGATATCCTTAGATCTAGCCCACTGAGGAAGTCAAAAAGGATGAATATTTCATCCTTTTTGCCTTCCTCAGTAAGGCCTATCTATTGGACAATTTCATAGAGAGCTGGTTGGCTTCCTTGGTACTGAACAGCCTACTCTACTGCATGGACGTTAACCCCTGATGTTCCTAAAGGGAGACTCAAGCATGTTCTATTCAGGAAAGTGTTTCATTGGACTATTTTACATCTATCATACAGATAAGCTCCGTTCAATTATATTTGATGTACATGGATTTTTATTTTTGTACAAGTTTTTACCAATTCTACAACACAATGCATGAACTTGCTTTCTTTTTATGATCTCTGTTTAGAAAGGGCTTGGCAGTCTAATATATTTTGTTTGTTAGCCTCCAGATTCTGCATGCAGTATAACAAAGAAGATTCAGTAAGCAGAAGCAGGAAAGGGAGAGTGTCACTCACCGGACCGTGAGTGCCTCTTCCCGGACATTTAGGAACCGTGGCCGTCCTCCATCCTGAGGGTCTGCGCATGCGCAGCCCTTTCCTATACTTCAGTGTATGTCCCTTTAACTCAATTGGCAGATCAGGCAACACTCCCTATATTAAGCACCTGTGGTCAACACCACGTTGCCTGATCTTGGAGTCTCATTCCCCATGAGTCTCTGAGGGTGTTCCTGTGTTTCCTCGTGTATTCAGCGCTGCTGATTCCTGTGGTTTCCAAACCACTTCTACTTCTGTGGTTTCCAAACCACTTCTACTACTGTGGTTCCCATACCACTTCTACCATCAACTGTATCATCGTGACTGTGAGCTGATTCCTATCCGCTGCCTCCGTGCACTACAGTCTTCTATACCACTTCAACGCTATTATATTCCATTGTGACTGTTTGCTGATTCCTATCCGCTGCCTCCGTGCACTACAGTCTCCTATACCACTTCAACGCTATTATATTCCATAGTGACTGTTTGCTGATTCCTATCCGCTGCCTCCGTGCACTACAGCCTTCTCTCCTTATCCACTCACCTGTGCATCATCAAGTCTGTGAGCTGATTCCTAGCCGCTGCCTCCGTGCACTGCAGTCTCCAGCTTGCAACTCGCCTGTGTTCATCATCGTGACTGTGAGCTGATTCCTATCCGCTGCCTCCGTGCACTACAGCCTCCAGCTGGCAACTCGCCTGTGTTCATCATCGTGACTGTGAGCTGATTCCTATCCGCTGCCTCCATGCACTACAGTCTCCAGCTGGCAACTTGCCTGTGTTCATCATCGTGACTGCTAGCTGATTCCTATCCGCTGCTCCTGTGCACGTCAGCCTCATCTCATCTCTCCCGTGGGTCCGCAGAGTCCTGCTGCCGCTGCCAGCGCTATCGTCCATCTACTGCTGATCCGCTCTCCACGCCCTCCGGTTTCCCGCTGGTCTCTACCCTCCTGTCAGCATTGGATTCGTATCTCATCAGCTACTCCTCTGCTAGATCATCTCCATTCTCCTGGGTCCTCCATGAGTCCAGTTCCATGTGTTACTGATTCCTGTGGATTCGTGTCCCTGTTGGTCTACTTACCTGTGCGCTGCACCTACTAGACCCCTGCCTCTTACTTCCAGGGACTTCTCATCCTGTCGGCCTCCTGCCGCCCAGGTATCACTGCACTCCTATCTGACTGCCTTCTGAACCACGGTATGCATACTTCTCATTGACTGTGCTGGTGTATTGCATATCTTGCTGGACTGTGTTGGTTCTCCTCTGGAGTCTGCAATCCGCTGAGTCTTTTGCCATCATTGACTGTGTTACCTTGTGCTGGATTACTTCAGAGACTTCCTACATTTGCAGACCTGTTCAGTCATTTATATATATTGTGCATATTACTGTGGATCGTGTTTAATGTGCCCGTGTACATCCTGTGTTGCAGTCTCTCCCCGTACACCTCCTCACATATATATTCAGTGGTACAACTTGCTGAAGGCAGACCACTGATTCCTGTTCCGGTATCACCTGTTCCATTCCTCTCACATAGCAGTGGTACAACTTGCTACCGCAGACCACTGACTTCCCGGATACCTCCACTTGGATTCCATTCCTTCACTCAGACAGCGGTACCACTTGCTATCCGCAGACCGCTGACTCTCATCACCTCCTCGTTTCTGTTGGACATTCCTCCTCACTATAGCAGTGGTACAACTTGCTATCGCAGACCACTGACTACCTCCACTTGCCCTTGTCCATACAGTTCCTCGTGTATTATTATCTCCATATTACCAGTGCTGCTAGTCATAGACTTTCCTGAGCATCTCATCATCTACTATTGCCTGTTCCGTGATCACCCTGCTACCAGAGCACACTATTACCATCTACATTGCTCTGGTAAGCTTACCACCTGGTGATCCCTGGGTAAAGACTCCTAGTGCCCGTGACAGAGAGCATTCTTGAAACAAACTTTAATCCTTACTCTAATAAAAATAAATAACTAAATGTATAATAATAATAAATATGATGGAAAGCAATGACATGTGGTGCTACAATATAGCAAAAATAAAGAAATGGATGGGACTGCAATCATTTTGAAATGAAAAACCAGGACACCCATGTGATCAGAAGCTTCCTCAGGACATTAAATCCACCCCGTATTTTCTTTAGGTTCAAAATGAGTTTAAATAACTATAGAATTAAATTTTATCGTGTTAATTTGGGTCAGGGGTTTAAATTATGTCCAAATATGCATTGTGTTTGACATATTTGGTTGAATAAAGGAGACTATCCTGGGAACACGTGGATGCATGGCAGCTCTAGGAATGGAGAAAATGGAAAATTAATGTACCAGACAATTGGCTATTGTTTCATACCAACATTCATTTTAGTACAGTATGAAGGAAATCTATCCCCCACCCCTCTCTGTCTTCCTCTCTCTTGTTCTCTCCCATATTACCTCGCTCTCCCAACCTGCAGTATATCTCTCCTTCACTCAATCTCTTCTTCCTCCACTTCCTCTCTCAATGCTAGAACCAACATATAGCCAATCAGACCTTTAGAAAATTACCAGCTAGTAACTACCTACCTGAAAAAGAGTGCAGCAAGCAGATGTGAATGGGCTTTATAGTACCTACTCAAATGTGTGCTTTATGGTGCTTACACAAAATGCCTTTTTATGAAATTAAAAATATACAGTAAACCTGTTACTATCAGGGTAAGTTCAGATTAGCACTTTCAGAGGACCTTCTCATGCCGAGTTCTGGATGGAAGAAGACATGAGAAAATACTGCAGGCACTGGCATCACTTATGTCTACGCAGTCTCTGCTCTTCCTTCACACATATAAGCATTTTTTCTCAAAGTGCATTTCTATTTCCACATGGTAGTTTCAAAAATATTCAGAAACTATAGAAGATGAGAAAGAGAATTTAATGTAGTCTACATAGTCTGCTCTGGCATACAATGAAGGTTGTATATTCAGTGGAAACAGGACGTAAATGGTTTAATTCAAAATAAATAAACCTGCTAGCCTACCGGAATCATTTACTATTCAAATACTTCTAATGTCCCCCCACTTTGATTGATATCCTACTATTCCCATTTTTAGTGTTTTATGCACATAAAGCTGTATTTACAGAAGTATCAGAGAGAAACTGGAGTTCTGGAAACCTTTGTCTGGTGGAATCTTTTTATTTTCTTCCTCATATCATTTATATATATTATGAAAATATGATTAAAGGAAAGGGTATTTCACTTAGAAACTGTTAAGTAAAACGGACTGTTCTTCTTTGTATATATGGCTATTATCTTACTGCTTTTATTTTTTTCCCAAGCTGGTAGCAGTTTAGCTTTTTTCATGAGATTTTTCCAGAAACAAAGTCTGTTGCGAATATGGAATTTTACCAGCAACAATTTTTACTTTAATCCCCTGAATTACCACCTCCACTGTCCCAAGTGACTGCATATGCTAACGTCTTTTTCCGGCTCCTGTCCCTGTTTCAATCCTTAACTTCTTCTACCTTATATGTTATACAATCTCCCCACCTCATGTGGCTGTCATGCCTGTAATTCCCTGATTTACCCATTCTGCTAATTCTGTGTTTAACAGATGTGTTTCTTAATTGAAGTGAAGCTGTTTTCCCGGGGCTCCATCATTGTGAAGGGGGTGTGGTCCTGCTGACCAATACAAAGCTGCAAGCACAGAGACTGTAACTTCCTATTTGTCCTGCTGCTCACACACATCTCAGCAGACATTTTAAAATGGTGATTGATAACAACTCTCTTGGATACATGGGAGTGCATATTTATGTTGGCTATGACATACAATGAAAAATAATAGTGGTTAAATGTACTGACAGAAAAACAATGAATTACTGTATGTCATGACTTTGGAAAACTTTCTTTGTCTCCTTAATGACAAGAGAGGTCATAAGCCAAACATAAAAGGATGTGTTTGTGTCTGTCATAGCACTTACCCATTTGGGGTTGTCTCTCGCATACCCAGGCAATAATATACACTAGGACTGTCCAGGCTTCTCCATATATTCTGATTGCTGGGTCTTTTCTTCCTGCACCGGATACCTCCCTCCCACCCACCCTGCTAATGTCATGATTTTCTGTGCTTCAATTAACCCTCTCTTTTTCCCTGAACAGACAAGGCACAGTTGGTAGGAGAGATGCCCCCTTCCAAACAACCAAACTCTTTGTCCTTTCGTGAGGACCCTTTGACTTGCTTTGTGTGGGCATGTCACTGTTGAGTCCAGAAGGGGGGCAAACTCTGTTGCCAGAATACAACACCGGACAATAGCTAAGGAATATAATCTGGGTCGGTGGTGAAATGGTCTGACCTTCCACCTGCTGTCACAGACACCGTCTTTCAATAATTTATAATTAATAAGCTGTGACCTTTCTTCCAAACTTAATCTGTTGTTAGCTTGTTTATTTGATGGCACAATTACAGTAATTAGTATACCCTAGAAGGAGGTTGGGTGCATGAACAGAAGACATCAACACTATGCATCTTATGTATCAGGCACTATAATTAGACATCAGTCCTATATATGTCTTGAGAAGACATTGTACAGTGCTGTAAGTTCTATGTACAAAGATATATACATATATCTATATCTATCTATATATATATATATATATATATATATATATATATATATATATATATAGTAACTCTTTATTGTAATATGAAAACTATATTTAACACTGGTTATTCCAAACACATGCAAAACACTTTAAAGCATACAGAAGATGATATAGGACAATAGTTGTGCTGCGCTGAAGGCACATTTGCTTGACATTGGGTATCAGGGAATAAAAAAGGGCTGATTGGAATTTAACATCATTGTCATATAATGTTTATGGCTACAAAGTGAGATTGACACAACATGATTACAATTGTCAGTAGTGATTGGAAATTAAACATTATAGCTGTTTAACCACATCCTTAGTGCAGGGGTGAAGATCAAAACTGAGCCTGTGATGGAGACAGAGAGGAACAACCAGAGGAAAATACGATCGAGAACCTGAGCCACGAATTTCCAGTCTTGAACAACCTAGATTAAAAGAATTCTTAATTAATAAGTCTGGCTGGATCACTTATAAATAACGTATTTGTGACTAGATCATGTAGAAATAATTTATTGCAAAAATGTATTTCAATCAGAGGTGCAGACACCAATGTATATAATTGCAAATGTACTTATCGTGTTACATTGGGATGTGTTTTGTATGGAAGTGTCATTTTTTGGGGTTTTGTAACTTTGCTAGAGGAAGTCTGTTTGCTGATAGCAGGAAATGCTAAGTAAGTCTTTTTATGTGAAGTGACAAACACCTGTTTGGCCTTTATACCCAGCAGGGGGCCGTTGCCTTTCTGTCTGGTGTGGCTGCATCTCAGATAATGCAAAGCATCAAGTTTTAGCACATAAATGAGTAGTGTAAATATTGTTAGCTTTGCACTACATGTAAATCCACATTTGGGAAAACATCGTATTCTGATACTAAAAATAGCTCAGACGTTGCGGAACCATCTCGGATCAGGGGGCTGGCTTACCCCCTGCCATTAGTTATGTCAGAACTGTATAAAAAGTGAGCTGTTTGAGCATGTAATGTATCATTCTTGTACCATCTCTACTTCTGGAAAGATCGCTAGTACCACAGACTGGTGTGTGAACTGTCCTAGTTAGGACTACTTGAGTTAATCATCATAATCTATTTATTTATATAGCGCCACTAATTCTGCAGCGCTGAACAGAGAACTCATTCACATCAGTCCCTGCCCCATTGGACCTTACAACCTAAATCCCCTAACATACACGTTATACATACATTGGATATACATGTTATATCCACTGATCACTTTACCTGTGTGTATGCTTAGAATAGAATTTCAGAGTTGTCTATAAGTTTTCAGTGGTCTGTGTTCAGTGATCAGGCAACACAAGACAAATATGTAAAATGAGTAACAGGACATTGAGACAGAGGCTTGCGCTGAAATACTTAGGGGTATTCACTGAGATTGCTATAAAGTGAATCTTAATGAATAAGCCTGACTCGTCAGTGAACTAAGTGTGGATATCAGTTCTAAGAGGCACCTGAAAGGAGCATGTGTGCTAGATCTGTCTACCCATGAGTGCAGATTAGAGCACAATGTACACCAGCAAAATTAGAGAAATATCCTGTAGTGATTTGAGATCAGGGCTAGAAGAAAGACTCTGATAATAACGAGATTGAAAGATTAAGAAGCAGAGAGACAATCCTAGGAAAAAAGAGTGTGTCAGGTCTGGGGCCATCATGTAAAGTAACGTAACTGTGATTCATGCAACTAAGTGTTATGCTTAATGAAACATTTAATAAAAGTGATGCTTTATTTCATCAGAGAGATTGTCAGTTGTAATAGTATTGTGCCACCATGCCTGTGTCAGCTCCCTGCATAATGATCACTTGTTATTAAAGCTGTATGTGGAGAGGCAACTGTCCAGTGAACAACAGTATCCTGGGAGAAAGGGACTCAGCTAGACCTGGGGGCAACGATAATGACCTCCAGAAGTAGATGCCAGGGAGGATACCTCTATACCACCCCACAGATGGAGAAAACAATGATCAAAGTGCAACTCTGCCTTGTGTGCACCCCAAAGCAGGGGTACTGTGTCTGAGCCCAACTTCAAAAAAGGTTCCCTGCGAGTGGTCAAGGGAAGGTGTAAATAGGGATGATGATGATGATGGTTACCAGCAATAGGAACAACTTATGATTGGCTGTTTGTGAATGATATGGGTATTTATTTTATTTTCTCATATACGTGAGACTGGGATTTGTTTCACCTGCATTAGAAAGGTTTAAGTTTTATTGATGTCTAATAGTGCATCAGTATAGCTTACAAACAAAAGAAATGGTTATAAATATGGACATAAGTGTATGTAGCATATGCCTGGTGTAAACTGGCTGAATAAGCTACTGGTACAGACCTGCACATGTCTAGTGAGAGTTGCAATATGCCCAAAATTGCGGCTTTTTAGAGAACACAATTTCCAACTGAGATTTGGGGAACAGTTGCGGCCAACTCCTCATCAGTTTGAGTTTATTAGCTCTAAAAAAAGCCTGCGACTAATCCTTTAAACTATTTGGCACCAATGCCCTTTAACAAATGTCTTAACTTTTGTTTGGCCTGGGACCATTAATTGTGGCTGTCAATTTTGAATGAATAATATGTTTGATCTTTATTACTTTACATTGTTAAACAATGAATGGTAGGTTATTAGGTACTATTATAAAACAATATTAAAATACTAAATAATTTGCCTATGAACTGATTGTATACAGTAATTTTACAAATGAGGATCATGGGTACTCATCTCTAACGACATGTGGACTCACTTTTTGGGTGTCAACGCACAGGTTTAGAGTTTCTATTATATACATGACTATTTTACTTGTTGTTCAGCTGAACTATTAAAGGCACACATGGATCTCTCGGTGGTTGCATGCATTCTTAACTTGAAACAAAGTGTAATCCATACTTACTTGTCTAATAAAATGTTCCTTCTTAACATGAGTTGAAATATACTTTATAGAATCAGCTGCCTTTTCCAGGAAAGCAATTAGAACCTTTTCTCCATCATTTGCTTGAATGTGTTTCCTTTTGCCAGATATCTTTGATTTGGCAGGTGGGGTAGACTTTTCTGAATCCAAAAAGGAGAACTGATCAACATGTCCCTTCATACATAAAAGTTTTGGTAGCTTCTGCAAGAAAAGTCCTTTCACCCACGGAGCCATAGGGTGGTATGTTGCTGAGGATCGGTGGTGGACATTGATGACAAATACAGTCACTATTATTGACAATGTTACAAATATCATGATAAATAATAGATATTCTCCAATCAAGGGGATTACCTTTGAAGAGGATGGGATAATCTCTTCAATGACAAGAAGGAAAACTGTAAGGGAAACCAGGACAGAGGTAGACAGAGAGAGCTTTTCTCCTTCATCAGATGGTAGGTAGAACACAAGGACGGTTAAGAAAGACAATCCTAGGCAAGGAACTATTAGGAAAAGTGTATAAAACAAGGGAAGACGTCTCAAGACAAATGAATATGTAATATAGGGATAGGAGTAAATTCCATCTTTCCTCATCCCTTTCAGACCTGTGGCATTTAGAATATCCCATTCACCATTATCAAAAAAATCCTTTCTATCTACATTTGCATCCAAAAGAATGAGATCAACCATATTCCCATCATAAGTCCATGATCCAAATTTCATTGAGCAGTTTTGCCGGTCGAATGGGAAAAATGTGACATCCATAGTGCAAGAGCTTTTATAACTGGCTGGTGGAGTCCATATTACTGTACCATCATATTTAACTATTGCTTTTGTCATCAGAGATCCCTCAAAACGCCCATCCGCACTGAAAGACAAATAAAAGCCATATTTTCAACACAATTTTTGACAGCCCTTTGGATATATTATTACAAGGATGTTGTAGAGATAGTTGCTAGTGCTCTTATCTTAACGTACCCATCCTGTATTAGCCAAAATGCAGGAAAAGACCAAACCTGTAAGCAGTTGTGTTTTATTGCAGAGGCAAATTTTTTAAAGCATCCTCGACATTACAGAACAGCTGTAAAAAGTATATACATCCTGACCTGCAAATGTCTAAGAGATATAGTATCAACTTAAAAGACAAAGAGCAACATATAAAAAAGTGGTTCATTAAATTCAATGTGTTCTCCAATACTAGGGGAAAACTTGTGCAAATGTGCATAACATTTTTAAATACAACTGTGGCTGGATCACATAGAAATAACTTATTGTAGAAATGTATTTCAATTAGTAGTCAATTAGTTTTTATATTGTGTTGTATTTCTGTAAAGGAAATGTATTGATTTCTGAGAGAGTATGCCAGGAGAGGAAATTTGGTTTTTCTGTGTAATTTATAAAGCCAGGTTAATCGCATCCTAATTAAGTTAGACTTTTTTATCTCAGTGACCAACATAGCTATTTAGCCTGAAGGCACAGCAGTAGGTCGTTACTTTTATTTCCTGTGTAGTTTTTCATTGTGTATTTTAAAACCTGTCTGAACAATGTAGACAGCAAGGATTGAGAAAATCACAGATTGATGTAAAATTTGTTAAAGCTTAAAATTGCATTAACTCCAAGTCTAGAGAATATATCACATGTTAAATTATTTAATGTTCTGTCTGCTGACCCTCGATCAGTTTACAGAACAAACCGCTGTCTGGATCGTCTTTTTATTTTTGCCTGGATACTATTCACATCACATGCTGGTTTGGTGATGTTAGTGGACTGGGTTACCCCTGCTAACATATAAGTCAGAAATTGTATAAAAAGAGCTCTGTTTGACCATGTAATAAATCATTCCATCGTAACTTCTGGAGAGTCGCTAGTACCTCAAACTATCATGCAAAAGTCTTTGTCAGAGCTTTTGAGCAATAATACATCACTGCTTGAAGATTCAGCCTGTGACTATTACCTGCTGTATCCTACTGTGGCTGTCCTGTGTTGAACCCAGCGTCTCTGCGTCAATGATCTGCCCACTACTCAGCAGCCCTGATCCATAGTAAGTCGTCAGGAGGGACCAACTAGTCCACAGCAAAGAGGCATTACAGCAGCTATACCAGCTACCCCAGAAGTATGTGGTTCTGGGTGCGGCAATGGAGCCAAGTGGTGGCAGCTGAATTCTCCTACAACTATTGCACAGTTAACATTCGCAGTCAGTGAGTGTCTGGTGGCAAGGTTACAACAGTAGGAGTAACATTCGATTACTAACAGTGAAAAGGAAACTCAGATACACTGAAAAGGAAGTACATCCCTCCTTTCCTCTTCCCCCTACAGACCGGGTGGCGAAGTAAGCCCATCCGGTCACAACAATACAATGTGCTATACGAATGCTACCCAATTATGACAAAAAATAAGCTACTCTAGCTTCATCAAATGCCTCTAGAGCACTGTACAACTTCCACACTACTCTAGCAGCATACAACAATTTTGCTTATATCTTTTGCTTAAAAAACACAAGCTAAATAATCAATAAATTGTTATATACAAATCTGTGCAAAAGTTTTAGGCAGGTGTGGAAAATTGCTGCAAAGTAACAATGTTTATAAAAATAGAAGTGGGTCATTCCATGTCAGTTCAACCAGGGTTGTCCACCACCCATCTAAGAATTTTTTAGTTAAGAGAGGATGTCAAAACAACTATTTCTGCCAAATATCTTGACTGTCTGACAATTAGTTGATTAAATATTGATTTTTCAATTTATTAAATAGTTTACTAATCGCGGCTTCTTTATCCAGTTTATTTGAAGTACCGCGGGTGTTTTTAACAATGTGTAAATTATGTATGCGGTACAACACTAATCGGACATCAACTATGAAACAGAGTACCTGGCTGATTTTTTTCCTGGTAATGTATACCTTTTTTAAACAGCCCCGGAAAAATTGGATCCCTAATGTCAATTGAACCTAGCGTTTTTAATTCTTTTTGCCATAACGCAAAACATGAGGCAGATAAAGTAATTTGATTTGGATTTTTGGATTCGGGAGGAAGCGTTACCTTAAGGGTCCAAATTTTGTGGTGATTCTTAATAATCACCCGCGGTACTTCAAATAAACTGGATAAAGAAGCCACGATTAGTAAATTATTTAATAAATTGAAAAATCAATATTTAATCAACTAATTGTCAGACAGTCGAGATATTTGGCAGAAATAGTTGTTTTGACATCTTCTCTTAACTAAAAAATTTTCAAAAAAATCTGAGATGGGTGGTGGACAAATCATGTTTTTTTGGGTGATCTGGGGGTAAATGTATTAACATGCAGGTTCTTCAACGCTGCATTGTAAAGGGAAACTTCCCTTTACAAGGCAGCGCCGCTTTAAATTTAATCGCCGAAGACGCTGAACTCGTGGGTGTTGAAGAACCCGCATGTTAATACATTTACCCCCTGATGTGGAATGACCCAAGTGTTAATAGTCTATTTTTATCTATTTTTATCAATTAACAAAATGCAAAGGGAATAACCAGAAGATAAATCTAAATCAAATCAATATTTGGTGTGACCACCCTTTGCCTTCAAAACAGCATCAATACATCAATTCTTCTAGGTACACTTTGTGAAGATACCGGGTTGAAAGTATCCCTCTATGCCGCACAGATGGCCTACCATCTAAGGTTCAATATCAGCCAGGCAAATATCCGTAATATAATAAATATGTTTATTTCACAAAACGATAGCACCAAACAGCAATAAACAAATTTGAATAATACTAAAATAAAAAAAAAGTTCTCACAGAGCTCCAAATATCAACTGCTGCCTGAATCATTTCTGATGTAAAACACACACTAATTTACAAACACTTCAAAATAATAATTAAAGAACAAATCAGGCGCTGTATATATCCTATTCCGTTTAAACAGAAAAGAGAATATATATAAATACTTATATTCGTATTGTGAGAGGTTCCTTGATGGTTCTCCTCCACTGTTTCTCATATGTAGTAGGAGGATTTATGAAAAACAGAAAAAACAACACTAAATAGTGTGATATTGTATGCACCTGTTAGGGTTATGATTTATAATAAATAAATATAAATGTAACAATAAGTTTTATGTATAGTTCTTGTGGACATTCCAAAAGGTGACCCCCCCAAAAAGAAATAAATCCTTTCACGCGTGCTGCCCCCTAGTGCCACGCTTCTTACTAGAAGTTTCCTTTTTGTATTCGCAATTAGCAAGAATCTTGTGTCTTTTTTCTCTTCTTTATTTTCTCCTGACACTCCTTAGATCAATTTTCTCATCACATAGAATGCATTTATAAAGAGAAAAAAAATACATCTAGTGTAATCCAGTTTCACATATTTTACAAAAACTTTAAGTAATTCTCCTAAACACTCACATTTTAAAAAACACATTCAAACATAAAGCATTGGTTTGTACGGTCAGTCCTATCAGAATGGATCTCTGAACAACAGCAGTGGTTAAATCATGTTTCCAAACAAATATCCCGGATTATAAACACACTGTGAAAGTCCTGAGTTCATATGGATGTTTTACACCGGAAAGGAGGTCCATATTTAGCAATCTTAATGTTCACAGACTCAGTGTCGGACTGAGGCATGAAGGGCCCACCGGGTGACTGCAACACTAGGGGTCCACCAGAGGGGGTGTGGCCAGCCATCAAAGAGGCGAGACCAGACACTAGAGGGGGGGGGGGGGGTGGTCAGCCCACGAAGGACAGCTAGCACCATAGTGTAGTATATACAGAATGCAGTGTGTATATAAAGTACACAGTCTTGACCTGCCCTTAGATTGGGCAGAACAGTCACCCCAAAAAATCGGGATTGTCCCACTAGACTCAGAACATTTGACAGACTGTCCTACCTGTTCTTGTCACCACCTGTGGCTGCTGGTTTCTTTGTTGCGGCTTGTCTGGATCCTGAAATGTTGGGGGCCCTATTTGGAAAAAAATGGGTACATTTAGAAAATTCCAACCAGTCCGGGCATTAAATCAATAGGACCCACAATTAATACTTAAACCTTCCTCCATCCCCAACATTAAAGTAATAGTATTCACATTTAATAAATAAACCTATTTCCCTCCCTCCAGACAGACCCAGCAATAAATTAATAGCATTTACGTATAATAAATATACATATTTCCCGCAACCGTCACTGCCATTAAATAATTCATATTCACATTTAATAAACAGACCTCACACTCCTCAAACTCAGCCCCACATTCAATTAATAGCCCCCAAACCACCCCATCTTAAATTAATAGTCCCCACTATAAAATTAAATTTCCCCATCACCCCACAAACAAAATAGCACCCATTAGTTAGCCACCACCTGCCACACACACATTACATTACCACAAGCCCCCTGTGCCATCACACACACATTACTGTGTCCCTTCATCACCATGCTGTGCCTTCTTATGATCACACTGCGCCCTCCATGCTGCTTTTGCTCCCCCCTTGTCCTGGCCCCCTTTCATCACCCTGTGCCATGCTGCTTTGACACCCCATTCACACTGTGCCATGCTGCTTTGCCCCCCCCTTCACTCTGCCATGCTGCTTTTCCCCCTTCACACTCTGCCATGCTGCTTTGGCCCCCCTTCACACTCTGCCATGCTGCTTTGGCCCCCCCTTCACACTCTACCATGCTGTGCTTTGGACCCCCCCCCTTCACACTCTGCCATGCTGTGCTTTGCCCCCCCCTTCACATGCTGCCATGCTGCTTACCCCTCCTTCACATTCTGCCATGCTGCTTTTTCCCCCCCTTCACACGCTGCCATGCTGCTTGGTCACACTCTGCCATGCTGCTTTGGCCCTCCCCCCTTCACACTCTGCCATGCTGTGCTTTGCCCCCCCTTCACACTCTGCCATGCTGTGCTTTGCCCCCCTTCACACTCTGCCATGCTGTGCTTTGCCCCCCCTTCACACTCTGCCATGCTGTGCATTGGCCCGCCCCTTCACACTCTGCCATGCTGTGCTCTGCCCCCCCTTCACACTCTGCCATGCTGTGCTTTGGCCTTCCCCCTTCACATTCTGCCATGCTGTGCTTTGGCCCCCCCTTCACACTCTGCCATGCTGTGCTTTGGCCCTCCCTTCACACTCTGCCATGCTGCTTGCCACCCCCCTTCACACTCTGCCATGCTGCTTGGTCACATTCTGCCATGCTGTGCTTTGGCCCCCCCTTCACACTCTGCCATGCTGTGCTTTGCCCCCCCCTTCACACTCTGCCATGCTGTGCTTTGGCCCTCCCTTCACACTCTGCCATGCTGCTTGCCACCCCCCTTCACACTCTGCCATGCTGCTTGGTCACACTCTGCCATGCTGCTTGGTCACACTCTGCCATGCTGCTTTGGCCCTCCCCCATTCACAC
Source organism: Mixophyes fleayi (assembly GCF_038048845.1). Classification (NCBI taxonomy): domain Eukaryota; kingdom Metazoa; phylum Chordata; class Amphibia; order Anura; family Limnodynastidae; genus Mixophyes; species Mixophyes fleayi. The sequence goes on from NC_134402.1 coordinate 170,441,544, forward strand.
TCTGCAATGCTGCTTTGCCCCCCCCCCTTCACACTCTGTCATACTGCTTTGTCCCACCCCCTTCACACTTTGCCTTGCTGCCATGGCAGTTCACGTGCCCTTATTGCCCCTCATCTCTCATGCCACATTTGTTTTACTCCCCTCTTCCCCAAAATGACAGTCTGCTCGCTGCTGCAGCACTGCACGCTTTACTAACCTTATCAACAATGGCTCCTGCTGCGTCTGCATTCTTCATGTAACTCCTCTGGGCGGCAGGATGTCTCCAACATGGGCGGTTCTTCTTCCCAGATGAGTCATGTAAGATGACTCATCTACCAATGACTGTGTCTGTACGGCGCATGTGCAGACAGCCGCAGTCACGTCTGGGCTCTCTGCACTTCACCTGTCACTGTCACCTGTCATTCGGAACACCGGACAGGGCGGGGGCGTGACTAACCAGCGTCAGGGCCTACAGGCCTGGCTCCCCGGCAGGCCAGTCCGACACTGCACAGACTTGTACCGAGATCTATCACCTACATGTTTCGACTAAACAGTCTTTCTCAAGGTCAAAAGACTCTCAGTACCTTAACTACCTAGTTAAATAAAATCCAGCAAATCACAGGTGATTTGGCGCATGGAACATCTGTGATATTAACCCATTCATTATTTGGCCAAACTGAAATAAAAACAACCACTGAACATTCAATAAACATATAAAAGCAATGTTCATAAGTTAATACAAATATATAAAATAGATGTAAAAAAAGTTATTTTTAGCAATATCTTTTTTACATCTATTTTTTATATTTAGATTTTTTTATTTCTGTATTCTGTACGTATCATTCAGCATTTTGTTAATTGATAAAAATAAACTATTGACAGTTCTATTTTTGAAAGCATTCTAACTTTGCAGCATTTTTTCCATACCTGCCTAATAAAAATATTGCACAGTTTAAATAAACACATACTGCGTGATCTTGCACTGTTTCTCTCCTCTGGTATTATAATTGTCTTTGAAAGGAGGAAAACTCAGATACAATTTGTTTCCTTACTTAGCCCCACTTCTCCATTGTTGCAGCAGAGCCCAACTATTTCACAACCAACCTCTATGAAAGTAATGAATGTATTCTCTAATATTAAAAATGGATCATGGACTTAATTATATTTTTTAATGTTGGCAGGCATGTATTCTCCAACATATATCCCCCTCCACAACCACCAGACAATGATACTCTACTCTATAGAAAGTCTAGTGAATAGCGGAGGACACAGAGGTAAATCTCCTCTTTCAAACGATATGGTCCCTTAGTAGTTATTGTTTGTGATATTGTCGCTTAGTAGTTATTGTTTGGTGATAACTAGAGATGGTCACTGACCCCCGTGTTTTGGTTTTGGATTCGGTTTTGGATCTGGATTACCGTCGTGTTTTGGTTTTGGTTTTGGTTTTGCAAAACCGCCATTGCGTGTTTTGGTTTTGGTTTTGGTTTTGTTTGGTTTTGTTTTGCAATTTGTTATAAAAATTACATTTATTGGTGCTAAAATAACATAATTTAGGTATTATTTTGTAGCTACATTATTATTAACCTCAGTAACACTAATTTCCAGTCATTTTTTATTCAATTTTGAACACCTCCTATGTCACAATATGATTTTCATACACTTGAAAAGAAAAATTGCTGCAGTTCTTGCCAGTGATAACAAAAAGGCCATTGTCATGCCTGGGCATAAGACCAAAAATCCACCTCTTAAGTGTGGAATTATTTTTACACGAATCCTGGCAAGAGTTGTCTATCCATTTGTAACATTTTGAAAGCCACACTCAGTAGAGGTAGGGACCTTAACCATCTGGGATCCTCATCCATGTTTCATCATTTTTCAGCGAGTTATTGGCAAACTGTTGGGAAAATCAGAAACTTTGGTTAAAAAAAAATTAACAACAAGCATTCCAGCATAATCTACCTCCCTTCTCTCATCTACATCCCAGCACCTGCAATCTTCCCCCCCAACAATTGGCAAGTAAACAATCCTCTGCAAGAGGAAGCAAGAATGAAACCTGTCACCCAGTCGCAAAGCGGATCACAGACGCCCTGGGTACTATGCTAGCGTTAGATCTGTGTCCAATGTCCACTATTAATACAGTTGGTTTAAGACATTTAATTGAGGTGTTATGTCCCTGTTAGCAAATGTCATCACTATACCATTTTACTAGAAAAGCTTATTCTCTCCTGTACCGGAAAGTTCCTAAAAATGTCATTATTGGGTGACAAAATGGTATTCTACCCACTGTACACTTAACCACAGATATGTGTACAAGCGGAACTGGGCAAACAAAAGATTATATGACTGTGAAAGCCCACTGGGTTGGTCTTTCGCCTTCCCCAGCATGGACAGCAGCAGCATGTACCCAGGTGCATCACATTTTTGAGAAGTAGGCTACTCTGTGTATCAGCAGCTTCACTAAGAGGCATACAGCTGACAAACTGTTCCAAAAACTAAGGGATGTCATTGAAAGATGGCTAATCCTGCTTGGAGTCTCCTGAGGATATGTCATTTCTGATTACGACCCCAATATTGGTCCAGCATTACAGCGGGGCTGAATTCCATCACATTTCCTGTTTTGCACACACTATCAACTTGGTGTTACAGAACTTTTGAAAAATGACATGCAGGAGATGCTGTTTGTGTCCATAAACATTTAGGGTCAATTTGTGGTTTCTGCAACAGCATGTAGGAGAATACAGCAGCTGCAAGAAGACTAGCATTTGAGGGGAATATACTTTAGTCCAGCGAAGTAGTTACCTGTGAAGAAAGTGCAGACACAGTTAGCTTGAGTCAAGTGATTGCCTTAATAATAGATTTTGAAAAGGTGCTACATGAAATTATAGTGTGCAATAAAACAAAGTAAATGTGCTAACTATATTTTAATTGTAGATGAAATACTTAATTTTCTTTGCAAGGATCCCAGACTTATCAACATCTTGTTGGGACGTCTTCTCCTTCAGTTTCTCTGGCAACTGCTTGTAATAAAAGAAATTGCTTTCCCAAGACACCCAGTGATGATGCAGATGAGTCCGCTAAACATTTTGATATTTGCTGTGCTGTAAAAGAATTGCCCAAAAACCGTGACAGCTCTGCCCTAAAATCAACTAGTCATTCCCTTTGGAAGGCCATTATCAGCAATTACATCATACTACACAGACTTCTATGATATTGGGATATTGGGATGAATTAGTATTGTTGGAGGAAGATTATCACTAAACCCTGCCACCTCTCCAGTTTCGCAATGAGCTATGGTACAATAAAATGTAACTGCAGATTTAGACCAAGACTGTCAGCCCTATTATTTCTATTTCAGCAATTACAATTAGCAATGGAGCAATGGAGCTCTTCTCTTTGGGTGTTACCTATATAACGCAGCACAATTTGCCTGCAAATTCTACAGACAAGCCTGCTTGTCTTCCTCTCCATCAATGACTCTTAGCAATTGAGCACTCGTCTTTGGGTGTATATTACACCCAAACATTATTAGTGAAAATTATGAAAAATACAGTTTAATCCCTGATAGGCCCTCCACCATCCTTTGCATGTTAATAGTAGGATTGGTTGGAATTATGGTCAAGGTCACACATTTTTTTGACAAATCCTTCAAACCAGCCCAGATGTCAAACTGTTGTGGTCTGCCCCCTGCGTCATCCCTGCTTGTGTTTGGAAAGTGCATATTGGTGCCAGAACCTCACATGCCAGAACTGCTCCCACTGGTGCCACACTGCTGCAGGACTTACACAATCAACCGCATCCTCATCGTCGGATACCCAAATCTCCCCCACATCCTCTTCTAAAGACAAAGTGTCATCCTCACTTGGTGTATCACCGGCTACACTCGGGCTGTTCAGGCACACATCAGCAGAACTGCTGAAAGGGCCCTTCTTTATGGGTAGACTAACAGAATGGTCACGATTAGACATCCCACTGTTGGATGGACTCTCCACAGGGATTGTTGTCATTTGTGAATCAGAGCAAATATTCTCCTGTAATGCCTCACTGTTATCTTGCAGCTCGGCTTTGACGCGTAACAGTAGTTGTGCACCAATTGTAGGCTGGGTAACTTTTTGGGATCTGCCACTAATAGCCAAAGGTGAAGGCCTCATTCTCTCTTTGCCACTGCGTGTGTAGAATGGCATGCTTGCAATTTTTTTTTATCGTCACTTAACTTTTGCTCAGTTACACTTCTTTTTCGCTTCAATACAGTAAAATTTTTTTGGGTTTTTGTTTTTTGCACTAATTTGAAAACACTCTGTTGTTTGACATCGCCTTGGCCAGATGACGTACTGGGAACACTAACATCAGGACTGGTGACAGAACCTGGTTGCTCATTTAGATCATATGTGGACTGCTTTGAATCCATTCTGAGCGCAAACCACTGGGGAGTGCTAAAAATTATTGAGTAGATACTGCTGACAGATATGACTTTTGACAGCCAGAAATATTAATGCACAATTAGGGAGGACACCCCAAAAACACTGAGGAGTGCTAAAAATTATTGAGTAGATACTGCTGACAGATATGACTTTTGACAGCCAGAAATATTAATGCACAATTATGGGGGACACCCCAAAAACACTGAGGTGTGCTACAAATTATTGAGTAGATACTGCTGACAGATATGACTTTTGACAGCCAGAAATATTAATGCACAATTAGGGAGGACACCCCAAAAACACTGAGGAGTGCTAAAAATTATTGAGTAGATACTGCTGACAGATATGACTTTTGACAGCCAGAAATATTAATGCACAATTATGGGGGACACCCCAAAAACACTGAGGTGTGCTACAAATTATTGAGTAGATACTGCTGACAGATATGACTTTTGACAGCCAGAAATATTAATGCACAATTAGGGAGGACACCCCAAAAACACTGAGGAGTGCTAAAAATTATTGAGTAGATACTGCTGACAGATATGACTTTTGACAGCCAGAAATATTAATGCACAATTATGGGGGACACCCCAAAAACACTGAGGAGTGCTAAAAATTATTGAGTAGATACTGCTGACAGATATGACTTTTGACAGCCAGAAATATTAATGCACAATTAGGGAGGACACCCCAAAAACACTGAGGAGTGCTAAAAATTATTGAGTAGATACTGCTGACAGATATGACTTTTGACAGCCAGAAATATTAATGCACAATTAGGGAGGACACCCCAAAAACACTGAGGAGTGCTAAAAATTATTGAGTAGATACTGCTGACAGATATGACTTTTGACAGCCAGAAATATTAATGCACAATTATGGGGGACACCCCAAAAACACTGAGGTGTGCTACAAATTATTGAGTAGATACTGCTGACAGATATGACTTTTGACAGCCAGAAATATTAATGCACAATTAGGGAGGACACCCCAAAAACACTGAGGAGTGCTACAAATTATTGAGTAGATACTGCTGACAGATATGACTTTTGACAGCCAGAAATATTAATGCACAATTAGGGAGGACACCCCAAAAACACTGAGGAGTGCTAAAAATTATTGAGTAGATACTGCTGACAGATATGACTTTTGACAGCCAGAAATATTAATGCACAATTATGGGGGACACCCCAAAAACACTGAGGTGTGCTACAAATTATTGAGTAGATACTGCTGACAGATATGACTTTTGACAGCCAGAAATATTAATGCACAATTAGGGAGGACACCCCAAAAACACTGAGGAGTGCTAAAAATTATTGAGTAGATACTGCTGACAGATATGACTTTTGACAGCCAGAAATATTAATGCACAATTAGGGAGGACACCCCAAAAACACTGAGGAGTGCTAAAAATTATTGAGTAGATACTGCTGACAGATATGACTTTTGACAGCCAGAAATATTAATGCACAATTATGGGGGACACCCCAAAAACACTGAGGTGTGCTACAAATTATTGAGTAGATACTGCTGACAGATATGACTTTTGACAGCCAGAAATATTAATGCACAATTATGGGGGACACCCCAAAAGCGCTGGGGAGTGCCAAATATGAAGAAAAAATAATAAACCTCTATCCTCCTCTCTGCACTAGCGATTTTGGTTAGAGCAATTGCAAGAACAATATGGTATTCTCTGTCCCTGCTCTAATTAGCCTATGACTACACCCTGCTCTCTCCCTCTGTCAAATGGCGATGGATTGCTGTGGAGGCGTGTATTTATAAAGTTGAAGTATCGCGAGAACCGAGTCCCGAGATCCGACGACGTCACAATGACGTTCGGCCTCGATTTGGATTCGGAATGGGCGGGAGAGTACCGAGCTGCTCAGCTCGGTACTCGGATACCCAAAGTTCGGGTGGGTTCGGTTCTCGGAGAACCGGACCCGCCCATCTCTAGTGATAACATATGATGACCAGACAATAACACCCTACACTACAGAAAACATTAAGAAGTCTAGGATGGGGAGAAGGGTTTTGGAATGCACACATCACCTGTATCCTGGCATCTAGAGACAAAGGGACACCCTTGTTTGAAAGAGGGGGGCCTCTTCTTTCATGTTAGGTGCCCCCCTAATAGTTATTTACTGTTGATCCGACAATAATACCCTACACGACAGGAAGCTTTAAGAAGACAAGAGGAGGAGGAGGGGGGGGGGGGTTATAATGACCACATCTTCCCCATCTTGGCTCAAATGAACTCATGGGGTATGCTCATGTGATGTGGTAAATTGTAGTTTTCAAAATAGTATGCCTTGGTGGGCTCCTCATATTGTTCCTACACTTTTTATGCATTTCATTCAAGATGGTACAAACCAGCAAAAAAATACTTTATAATTTTCAAGTGGAGATTTTATTATGAAAAATTATGTGTAAAATTCTGCCTAATGGTATTTTCTGAAAATTCAAAGTCTAAAAAAATTAAGTATAATTTGTGTGGATACTGCATAAAGAAATTACTGATATTGATGTTGGAATGTGATAAATCAAAAAGTGCCAAAATAGACTGAGCGGTGAATGGGTTAATGATCATGGGGAGACATCAGGGCTGTCTTTATTACATGTGTCACTTTTGCATATTTGAAGGTTTTAATTAGTTAGGAATTTTCTTGGACAATTTTACCTCTGACCACCAGAGGTCACTGTTGTTCCTAAACTTACTATTAAACTTGCCCGTTAAACTTGCAATTATCCAAAATGGTCCATACTGCTTAAGCAAAATACATCTTGGATCTATTTTACTGTTTGACCTATTAATAGGCACTCCTTGCTTAAAGCATATGATTGAGTATTTTGTTTGCTCTGCTCCTGTTATCTAAACCTGTTCCTCTTAAAACTATTTACTATAATGTATGACCAGACTTACAACTGACTACCAATGTGTGTTCCAACCCAGTTTACAGTTGACTACCACCTTGTGTGCCAACCTGACTTAATACTGACTACCTCCATGTATACAAATCCAGATTACTATTGACTAAAAACTTGTGTGCCAAGCTGGTTTTCCACTGGCTACCTGCTCGGGTATTGACATAGCTAATGTCTGATTACCTGTTTGTGTGCCAACCCAGCATAAATCTGATTATCTGCTACTAATACCATACTTTCCCAGTCTCCCGGAACATCCGGGAGACTCCCAAATTTCGGGTAGGTCTCCCGGACTCTCGGGAGAGCAGACAATTCTTCCACAACCTGCCCTTTGGGAGCCTAAATGGCGTGATTTGCTATGAATTACTTCATTTTAGCCCTGTCCCTGCGAAAAATGATGGTTTGTCTGTGGCGAGGCAGGGCCTAAATGATGCGATTCTCCCTGCCCCACCCACTCGATCCTCCCACCATACTTCCCCCTTCGGGATCTCCCAGAGGGTAACAGCAGAGAGTTGGCAACTATGACTAATATACATGAACTAGTTTATATACAGGAAACTCTCAAGTTACTTTCTGCATACAGAGTTTGGTTGTCTTTAGTACTATCAGCTATTGGACTTCAGCTAACACACCTGTATTGTGACAATTGCAGAGGTCAAATTGCACCTAGAAATGCACTGACCACAGAAGTGCAATTAGGAGGTTCAAAATGTGTGCTACTAGAAGTACAGTCAAGGCCAAAAGTTTTGAGAATGACACAAATATTGTTTTTCACAAAGTCTGCTATCTCAGTTTTTATGATGGCAATTTGCATATACTCCAGAATGTCATGAAGAGTGATCAGATGAACCTCTATTAATTTCAAAGTCCCTCTTTGCCATGACAATGAACTTTATCCCAAAAACAAAATTTCCACTGCATTTCAGCCCTGCCACAATAGGACCAGCTGACATCAGGTCAGTAATTCTCTTGCTAACACAGGTGAGTGTTAACGACAACAAGGCTGGAGATCACTCTGTCATACTGATTGAGCTAGAATAACAGACTGGAAGCTTTAAAAGGAGGGTGGTGCTTGAAATCATTGTTCTTCCTCTGTTAACCATGGTTATTTGCAAGGAAACACGTGCAGTCATCATTGCTTTGCACAAAAAGGGTTTCATAGGCAAGGATATTGCTGCTAGTAAGATTGCAAATAAATCAACCATTTATCGGATTATCAAGAACTTCAAGGAGAGAGGTTCAATAGTTGTGAAGAAGGCTTCAGGGCGCAAAAGAACGTCCAGCAAGCGTCAGAACCGTCTCCTAAAGTTGATTCATCTGCGGGATCGGGGCTTGCTCAGGAATGGCAGCAGGCAGTTGTGAGTGCATCTGCATGTACGGTGAGGCAAAGACTTTTGGAGGATGGCCTGGTGTCAAGAAGGCCAGCAACGAAGCCACTTCTCTCCAGTAAAAACATCAGGAACAATCTAATATTCCTCAAAAGGTACAGGGAATTGCACTGCTAAGGACTGGGGTAAAGTAATTTTCTCTGCTGAATCTCTTTTCAGATTGTTTGGGGCATCTGGAAAACCGCTTGTCTGGAGAATTATAGGTGAGCGCTACCATCAGTCCTGTGTCATGCCAACAGTAAAGCATCCTGAGACCATTCATGTGTGAGGTTGCTTCTCAGCCAAGGGAGTGGGCTCACTCACAATTTTGCTTAAGAACACAGCCATGAATAAAGAATGGTACCAAAACATCCTCCAAGAGGAACTTCTCCTGACCATCCAAGAACAGTTTGGTGATGAACAATGCCTTTTCCAGCATGATGGAGCACCTTGCCAAAAGGCAAAAGTGACTCGGGGATCAAAACATGAAAATTGTGGGTCCATGGCCAGGAAACTATCACGAACCGCAGCGGTACGCTGCATCCTGGCGTGATCTAGCAGGCGGGCGCATGCTCTAGTTTCTATGCTCTTATATTATTCTTTGGAATTATCCTTGTGGAATAGATGTAGGAGGGTGTAGGGACATCCTCCAACTCCAGGCTGAGCTCTCATATGATTTAAACTGGTTCTTTTATGTTTTTATACATGCTTCCTGGTTATGTTATTAACTATGCTAGTTCTAGCTAGTAATTAATTAGCTGCCTCCTGAGGCTGATTGTCAGGCCTGTCCTCCTCTGTCCTGATTGGCTCTTAGTACTATTTAAGGCAGTGAGGACTGAGCCTCACTGCCGGTTATAGCGTTCTGTTCAGTTCTGCTGCCTGCTCCTGTTCCTATCTGTGGTGTTTAACCTGTGATTGATTAACCGTGTATGACCTTTGCTTGCCCCTGGATCCTGAACCTGTGCCTGTGACCTTGACCTGCCTACCTGTACCCGACATACCCTCAGGTGTCCTGTCCACTCTGCTTATATCTGGCCTGCCGCTACTCCGTCTGCAACCTCCTATATCTGTGCGCTGCCGTGTTAACATAAACCCATACTACTCTGAGCATAAGACCTGGGGGCATCTGAGTACCTGTGAGCACAACCAGTCTCTACGGGAAAGGTGGCTGCTAAAGGTGAAGACCTCTTCTACCTGTTCTATGAGTTTATGTTGCACTGGTAGCCATAACAGAAACTCCCCAGACCTTAATCCCATTGAGAACTTGTGGTCAATCCTCAAGGGGTGGGTGGACAATCAAAAACCCACAAATTCTGACAAACTCCAAGCATTGATTAGGCAAGAATGGGCGGCCATCAGTCAGTATGTAGCCCAGAAGTTGATTGACAGCATGCCAGGGCGAATTGCAGAGGTCTTCAAAAAGAAGGGTCAACACTGCAAATATTGACTCTGCATAAACGTAATGTAATTTTCAATTAAAGCCTTTGACACTTATGAAATGCTTGTAATTTTACTTCAGTATACCATAGTAATATCTGACAAAAAGGTCTAAAAATACTAAAGCAGCAAACTTTGTGAAAACCAATACTTGTGCCATTCTCAAAAGTTTTGGCCATGACTGTACAGAAGTAGACCCTATCTTCTTTTGTGAGAAGTAAAAGGTGTATGCAAAGGTAGCTTCTTTCGTGCGCCTAACTCGTACTCAAGGAATGCCCCTAGTCAGCCCAACTCTGCCTTTTGTAACCACACAGATGCCATCATATTGGCCTATAAATCCATACACCTCCCTGTAAAAACGGTTGTTGTAGGGGCCAGATGTAACAATAGAGTATTTGAGCTGCAGGTTAGTATTTTTCAACTTAAATAAGCCTATATATCTTGAAATAAGATGTAGATACTTCACAGAACATGCCGCATTGTGAATTTGTGATATTTAAAGAGGTCATATTATAGTTTCAATATAAGTTTTACTATGTTTTTTACACTAAATAAAAAAGTGATAAATTCTTACTTTTCAAAGAGGACAATGTCGGGAAGCCACAAGGTCTCAGAAGGCACTCTAATGTAAGTAATTCCACCATAGTCTTTAGGATTCCATCGCAACTTAAAATCCACCCATTCCTAGGACATAAATCAAAAGAATAATAATGGTAATAATTAGTATTGTTATAGATTGAAATCATTTCTAAACAGACAGTATATGACAATGCAAAGAAAAAAATCAGGTTGTATTTTTGCACGGGTAAATTATGGACTGAGATAATGCAAGCTCCATATAAAAGGTGGATATTTGCATTACCCACAATGTTCTTGTTTTTTTACTTGTTTATGCCCCTTTACCGACACTCTTTTAGGTTGGTGGAAATCAGGATTGTTGGCAGGCATGCTGTTACCTACATAAAGTGGAGGAAGCCATTTGGGAGTCAAATGCAACACGACTGTAAGGTTTTCACAAGCCTTCATTCCAGATATGTTTACAATTTAAAAATCAATTATGGGCTTAAAATAAAACTTGTAGTAAACTTGGTAAAATTAGTTGATATTGATGTGTGTGTGAAATGCAGCTAGCACAGGAGTTTATAAATATGGAATAATTCTTGTCACATCTAAAACTTTATTAGGATAAGCAGGTAATGCAGGCTACACACATAAAGATTAGGTCATTCAATTGACTAGACTGTATAAGATCTACTTTGTCACACTAGGACGGAACACAAGCTTGGGCACATGTGTGAGGTCAAACTGGAGAGTGGCAGGATAGTGTGAGCACAAATGCTTTGGATGAACCAGCTCACGATGGATTGTATATGTGCACATTGCACAGATTTTATTATGACCAAGGAGCATATTGCAGTGTTATCATTATGAATAAGTATCATGCTAAATAATCAAATTACCATGAAATTACCATGGGAAATCAAACAGGGGTCAGACTAAGCGGACCAGGGGACCGATGCCCCCCTGCCCCCCGTCCCAGCCCGCCCCTGCTCTGATTCAAACAAAACCTTGATAAGAATAGCTACTATCTATCATAATAGAAAATATTTTACCTCAGGTGTCAATTTACAATTAAATTTGTCTGGTACTGAATGGCTTATCGAATATAAAAAAAGAGAACATGTTATTACCTGTCTTAGCCACACATTCGTGGTCATCAATTGCTTTTTCTCATCCTGTCAGGAATATAAATGAAAATTGGAGTTAGTGAAGGAATAAGTTACTATAGGTATACTGTGCAACTGCTGTTTTACTGCCTCCCGTGTTGTCACTTGTTTTCAAAAATGGATATAAACTTAGGGGTTCATTGGAAACTGAGGGATAACATTACAAGTGATAAGTAATTACCATTTTTCAATTCATTTCTAGGACAATATGAAACTGCACCATAAGGACTTAGGGGTATATTGACTAAACTGTGGGTTTGAAAAAGTGGAGATGTTGCCTATAGCAACCAATCAGATTCTCGCTGTTATTTATTTAGTACATACTACAAAATGACAGCTAGAATCTCATTGGTTGCTATAGACAACATCTCCACTTTTTCAAACCCGCAGTTTAGTAAATATACCCCTTAGTGGCAATAATGACCATGTTTATTACGCCATTAGCCAGATGAGACAAGAGTAAAGCTGTCCATATCTGGTGTTTGAGCAAGTTTAGTGGGAAACAGAGGTCAAATGATCACTCTCATCACCACAAATTAATAAATCCTAAAGCACTGGTGATGCTTTCAAGGCAACTTTCTCAGATAGTTTAAAAAATTAAATAAGTCCTTGGCTAAATTATTATTATTTGGAAGACATGCAGAAACAGTAAATGATTGCTTTAAGAACATTGTTTCAAGAAGGATATAAAAGTAAAATGATGTTTAATTAAGTGGGACAATTCCTGCTATGGTCTCTAAATAAATGTAATTCATTTTCAACATGGCTGTCAACCTCCAGTAAACTATCTAAAAGTCAGTAAATAACTGGTTGAATTTTTGCCTGTCAGTAAAAATTACATATCAGTAATTAATGACAACCTCTGACTGTATTATATTGGTTACCATACCAATGATTTGAAATTTAATTAACATCATAAGCCTGCTATTTTCAGTCCATTATCAATTTTTCCTTTAAATGTTACTATTTTAGATACAATTCTAGATACAATTTAAAGTCCATAAATAATGTGTCAGTAAATTCCATTGGTCATAAGTATATTGCTTTAAAATTGACAGTAAAGTAAATAAGTAAGCAAAGTATTTTCAAGTTTTGGCAACCTGGCAGTTCATCACTAACCAGGCAACAGATGCACCAACCAGGCAAATATTGCATCAGTCAGGCAAAATGCGCACCAATCAAGCAAAAGGCACACTAAACAGGCAACAGGCACACCAACCAGGCTGCAGTCACACTAACCAGGCAACAGGCACACCAAAAAACAGATACACCAACCTGGCAACAGGCACACCAACCAGGCAACAAGCACCATGCAACAGGCACACCAACCAGGCTGCATGCACACAAACCAGGCAACAGGCACACCAACCAGGCTGCAGTCACACTAACCAGGCAACAGGCACACCAACCAGGCTGCAGTCACACTAACCAGGCAACAGGCACACCAACCAGGCTGCAGTCACACTAACCAGGCAACAGGCACACCAACCAGGCTGCAGTCACACTAACCAGGCAACAGGCACACAAATCAAACAACAGATACACCAACCAAACAACAGACACACCAACCAGGCAACAGGCACCATGCAACAGGCACACCAAGTAGGCAACAGGCACACTAACCAGGCAACAGGCACACCAATCAAACAACAGATACACCAACCAGGCAGCAGTCACACCAACCAGACAATAAGTACACCAACCAGGCAACAGGAACCAAGCAACAAACACATTAACCAGGCAACAGGTACAACAACCAAAGAAATAATACAGAATTCAACTGCTAACCAGGCGACAGGCACACCAATCAAGCAACAGACACAAAAACCAGACAGCAAACACATAAACCAGGCAACAGGCACACCAACCAGGTAACAGGTGCACCAATCAAGCAACAGATACATGCAACAAGTGCACAAACTAGGTAATAGGTGCACTTTCATTATAAGATTTAATTAAAGCAAGAAAGTGGTGGGTGGATCACAATGCTGGTGATGTCATCCTGATCCTGATTAGTCTTATTAATTATCAGCAACTTGAGGGAAGCAGTGCAGGCAGCGCATATATTACTAGCTAACAGGGACAGGATCTGGGATAGTGATGTACCGAAAAAGAGTGATTGCTTATAGACTCCTGGCTGCATGGGACAGTGCAGGGTTCCCTGTCTCATGTGCCTGTGTGCACTTCACACCCTACATCAGTGTTAGATATACCAGAGACTTGCAAACATTCAAACTTATTTCTATGCTGCAATATCGTTTCAAAGAGTACAATTCTGCACAATGTGACATGGAATGCTTCCGGAACGGTCAAGAGGACACCCAGCTGAGATGCAACATTGTGGATTTTATCTAGCATCCCATAGAGGTGCACAGGAAAATCTGTGATATTGGGGTACTGTAGTACCCAAACATGCACACAACCGAACATGGTGGTGATGTTCGGCAACACATCATGCAGAACTGAATAGTAGTGCCCCGGGAGGAAGATATCTCAGCTTACTATCTTTTATAAACTTAACCCTATATATGTTGGCCAGAATTTCCAGTTTACAAATAGATAATTTTATAAAGAACTATAATATGTCTTAATTTTTCACCAGAAAGTAGCAGAACTGGTTTTACTTACACATTGTTGACGTATTTTGAAAACTTTGTCTAAAGCAATTGTGAATTGTTAATAACAACAATCAATGACAGTGGGGGGTTTTAGTATAGGAAGTAGGAAACAATGTTAGATTTTCTTTGCTATTGGGCAAAAATTTTACTTATACATCATTTCTACTGACATTCACAACCATGATTCCAGGAAACCATGTTATATGCACAGAATAAATTATAGATGCACATTTTACTAAGTAATCCAGGGAAAATGGATCAGATGACGTCTCTTTTACCTCTTTCCATCTACCTTAGTAAAATAGGATCTGCAGAAATTAGGTCTGCAGTTTTGCTCACTCAGCTGCTTTTCTTATGACCTATTTTACATAAACTCCAACACTTTTTCACCAGTGACAGCGTTAGCTCAGGACTACCATGTATGCCCAGGAACACTGTTTGATACAGTCACATGTACAGGGTGTTATTTCTGCTTGATGTTACTGTTGCTGAGCTCCTGGGTAAGGTACTCTCACAAATTCAATGGTTAAATGCGAAGATTGTATCAACAACATATATAGTATTATTCCTATAGACATGTTTTATTTATTGGTTCATTTCAAAGGATATACAGGTGTCCACTCTCACCCTGCACCTGCGATTAATAATGAAGTATTGATGGTACTTCATCATACAGTAATAAAAAATTAATCCTCCCATGGTGTGTGGGAAAGAGCTCCTCAAGCTTTTTAGAACACTCTTCACTCCTTTCCCATCATTTAAGTTGCCTGGAGCTCTCTGCTCTACAGTGCCGCTCTCCGCTTCACTTCTTGATGAGAAGGAAACCCCAGAGTTCTCTTGCCTTGTGGGCACTGGGCAGGATCGCATTTCTGAGCCCCAGAATGCTGGCTTGTGTGCACAGAATTCTGGGGCTATGAATCTGTTGCGGTACCAGCAGTCTCACAGCAGGGAGCTCATTAAGCTCCGTGCTGACCATGGACACCACAGCATGAGTTGCAGCTACACAAGGTTTGGCAGCGGCAGAGCCATGAAGGGCCTCCTTAGTTGCTGGGCCCAGTAGTACCTGCTACTCCTGTTGCCCTGGTATGTTCGCCCACAGCTCCCTCAATGAACTTGCTGGTCATGCCTCAGTGTGTAGCTAATCTAAATAAAATGTTTCCAATACTTAGTAGACTGAAAGCCAATTAGGTTGATTAAGCATTGGGCTTTTGTGAAGTGCCAACCACTGATTTCCCAATCCAGAGTGATTTAAGACAGATAATTATCTACCTTCTTCCAGGCTAAACAGCATGTCATCTCTCAGCAAGAAAATAGGATAAACCCTGTAATTAGGTCAAGTGTTGACACAATTTGTGTATACAAAATATAAATGGTTGCAGAGTTAATTAAGGTTAGGTTTTTTTTTTTTTACCCATGTCTATTATACTGGAAATAGTAGGTTTCCTGCAACCCCAGGTTATGGTAATATTCAGCTCTCTCAGGCCCGGCGCTCCCATTAGGCAAGGTTAGGCACTTGCTTAGGGCGCTGGGCTCCGGAGGGCGCCACAGATTAAAAATTTCTTTAAAACTGTGCGGCGACCGCTGACCATACCTTTCACGGCCACCGCACAGCTTCACATACATCCACAAGGAGGGGGGAGGGACTATTGCTCACCACCACCTCCGCCTCTCTGCTCCGTCTCCTCCCCTCCACTCACTGACTGACTGTCGGGCGTGACATCATCATCACGGCCCGACAGTGTCAGTGAGTGGAGGGGAGCAGACGGAGCAGAGAGGAGGCAAGTTAGAAGCAGGTAAGAAAAGACGCACATTTTCAAAATCGGCGCCCCCACCCTGCACACTTACACACTATTTTGTAAGTGTGCAGGGTGGGGGCGCCGATTTTGAAAATGTGCCGGGCGGAGGCGCCGATTTTGTAAATGTGCCTAGGGCGCAACGGACCCTAGCACCGGCCCTGAGCTCTCTTATGCACTTTCCTCAGTTCATCCACTGTGTAGACAGGCTAAATATCCAGTACAGGTCTGGGCATTGTGTAATTGAAAGCTGGCACCTGGTAGATGCCAGAAAATCAGGAAACAGAAAATGTAAAGTCAATATGAAAAAATGTGAAATAAAATGCACCTTTTTCTATAAAAGGTGACCTCTATTACTAAAATTTCCAAAACTATTTCTTTTTGTAATCTTAAATTTTTGGTCATCACTGAAAACAAACTGGCTCACTATGTTGGTTTAACATGACTCTCCATGATCATCTTTTATTGACTGAAATTCCACCCTGTTTACATTTTATTCTGTTAAACTGATACAGAGAATCACAATTTGTGGAAGTAGAAGTACAAGCATGGTACAGATGTTGTGTAACTACAAGTATCAGTCTCTACACCTGATCACCACTTATCTAAGGCCGGGTACACATTACAGGTTAGTCAGCTGATTATTGGGCCAATCACATGATAAACGACCGTTCGACCCAATATCGCATTAGTATGTACACTGCAGCAATGAGCGATTATCTTTACAAAGCACATCACATCGTTTCATTTCATTTTCAAACCATACGAAAAAACCCATTCAACGATGGAACAATATCATTCCAATTCTGCAGTGTGTATGCACTCATGGCCAGCAGTATCCGTAGATCTTGATGCAGTGTGCAGGGTCACGATCTATTCAGCCGAATATTATGACAGATGAAGGGCACAGATCTGAAGGTAAATCATGTAACATGTGTTTAGGGTGTACACATGACTCGACATGCTGATCGGGACTTTTTTTTTTCCAGTCGTTGGGTAAACTGTTAAAGATATCGCATTGGGAGAAATTTTGTATAGTGTGTACCCAGCCTAATCCATGAGTCACCAGTTAATCTGAGTCCTGGCTGGAGATAGGTTAAGAACTTTCATTTAAGAGCTGTTGACACAAGTAACAGGATTTTCAGACATAGCTAAATTGGATAGCTGATGGGGGTATGGATTTCACACATATATTAATGTGCCATGAAGCATATATAACACAAACTGCAAGCTCATATTTTGTTAGTATTTTTTAACTCTCTTATTCCTTTACTGTTGTAATAGATTGAAGCAGTTGAATTTTGTGTTATTTCTTTGCATGTTTTTTTTCTCTTGGCATTCAGCAAATTTCTTGTTGATCAGCAAGTGCTAATATCCAGTGACTGCAAAGCACATAGAGTAGTTGCCTAATTGTCTCTAACAATTTACAGTTTTGTTATGCCCAATTGCTTTGTATGTGCAATATGGTCACACATATATGGATAAAATGCACAGACCCAAGCATTCAAGCCTTGGACTGAACACTATAGGAAAATTCACAGGGCCCAGTACATGTACAAGTGAAGCCCCATTTGGGCTTCTGTGCATATGCTCTGTGCTAATAGGAGATGATGGTGTGAGCTGGCAGTGTTCAAAGGCTTTAGGACAAATGATCAGTTCACAATGAAAATTGACCCACTTAGCCTCTGATGATCTCAGATCTTATTAAATCCTTATATTTAGGTTAGCCTTATGTCTATCCCACTGATTTTTTTAACCTCTGCCACATCAGCTTTGAGGCTATTCCACCTTACCACAACTCTTTTACAAAATACATTTCTCTCAAATTCCCCCTAAACATGCTAGCCCCATGTTTTAATACATGTCTTCTTGATCTAATACATCTCTTCCTCTGGAAAATGATTCTTCCCTCTTGTACCTTGATAAAACCTTTGATACACTTGAAAGGTTCTATCATGTATCCTCTTTCCATTCTCCATTTTAATGGCCCTTCTTTACACAGTTGTCTGATATATTTATATCCTTTTGGAGATATGGCTCCAGGACTGAAATCTGAACAAAATATTCCAAGTGGGAACACACCAATGACACCTCACTCTTTCTGTTACTAATTTTTCTCCCTATGCAAGCTAGATTTCTACTGGACTTCACTACAGCTGTTTGCCTCGCTTTAATTCTCCTGAAATAGTGAGTCTTAAACACTTTTCCTTATCAGCAGTTGATATTTTAGTTTAAGCAATACTATATAACAGCCTTTGGGTTTTTGAAACCCAAGTGCGTGACAATGCATTCTTTTAACTGTTGTAGCCACACATAATTATTATTTTTTTTTTCATTTGTAAGGTGCCACAAAGTGTCCGCAACATTGTACAGGAACAAACAGTAGGACAGTACAGGATAAACATTATGGTACAAAAACCAAGTAGCACTATTACTCAGGTAGCTCACCACACAGCTAATAAGAAAGGGTGGGGAAGAATCAGCATAGCAAGAAAGAAAGGGCGGAAGAAAGTCAGCACAGCAGGAAACCTGTGCCCATGAGTGTGGGCACAGCTAACAGGTTAAGCCCTGACAAGGTGCATAAAAAAAGGGGGGGTAGAAAGGGGTAGAGTCAGTGAGCTCAAGAAAGAGGTGGGCAGAGTAGCTGTGGAGCACAGTTAAAAGTGGTGGAAACAGGAGGAGAGAGGACCCTGCTCAGAGGAGCTTACAATCTAAGGGAGGGGCAGAAAGACAGAGGACACAAGGAAAGTGAGATGGGGACAGGGACAAAGGGAGCGAGAAGGAGAGGAAGCCGACAGGTGGGTAGTTAGGCAGATGACTGAAAGGCTTTTAAGAAGAGGTGGGTTTTTAATGTCCGTTTGAAACTGCTTAGAGTGGAGGAGGTTCTGATAGCACAAGGGAGATCATTCCAGTGGAGCGTGGCAGCGCGGGATAAGTCTTGAATATGTAAGTGAGAAGAGGTAATCAGAGGGGAGGAGAAGCGGCGATCGTTGGCCGATTGCAGTGGGCAGGAATGATTGCGACTAGAGAAGAGGTTGGAGATGTAGGGAGCAGTGGAGTTGGCAAGGTCCTTGTTTGCCCTCCCTGGTATGTCTACCTTGTTACATATCTTTGTGTCATCTGTAAAAAGACAGACCTTATCTTCAGTAACGTTAGTAATATCACCAATAGAGATATTAAATAACATTTGTCCAGGTACAAATCCCTGAGGTTCTCCCCTGATAACCTTCCCACCCTCTGAATGTCCTCCTTTACTACAACTCTCTGTTAATACTATGATATTGTCAGGTGCCGTCTCCGTGCTCTCCACAGGCACCGGAGATGGGCACCTTCTCTCCGCAATCCACGTCCTGTTGCCTAGCAGCAGAACTCTAAATCTACTCACCTGTTTGCAGCCAGCATGTCTAAATCGCCTAAATCTCCCTAACCCAATCAGAAGGCACCTTAGAGTACTTAAAGCAGCCTCTGACACATGTTTAGTGCCAGAGTATTGGTTCTACCCTGCTCCAGCATTTAGTTTGCATTCCTGTTCCTGAACTCCTGTGTATAGACTCCTTGGCTTGTTTGACCTCTCTTCCGGATTTCCCTTGTACTTCGCTGCCCGCACTGGTATTGACCTCTGGACCGTCCCTGACAACTCTTGCCTACTCTCCGTGGTACCTCGCTTCCTTGGTTTCGACTCGGCCTGTCTGACTACCCTATTCGCTGCACTGGTGACTTCCTGGGTGAGCCGCGACCTGCACATCGCACGCAGCCAAGCCCAAACCTCCTTGCGGGGGTCCCTGGTGAACACCGGTGATGTGTTAGACTCTGCGCCTCTCAGGTTAGTAGCGCTAATACCAGTCGGTGATATTCTCCGTGTAAAAGTGTGACAGATATTTCTTAAATCTTATTAATTCAACCACCTTTGAATCAATCTAAATCTTTCTAATTTACTTAGCAGTCTTTGAGATGGGACAGTGTGTAAGACCTTAATAAAATCTAGATATACTATAACTATGGCTCCTCCTTGATCAGATTTTCCTCTAGAAAATTCATGCTAATAGGGATCTTGCAAGTTGCTGCGTTGACATATCCTACAAATCTTTCTTTCAACATTGTTTCCATAAATGTCCCCATTACCGATTTCAGACTCACTGGTCTGTAGTTGACAGCCTGCACTTTACTTACACTGTTGTGCAGCGGGACAACATTTTCTCTTTTTCAGTCCTCAGGCAATAGCCTCATTAATAATGACTGGTTGAATAACTCTGTCAATGGTTCTACCATCACCCCTACTTTAGTGTTCTTGGATGTATCCATTCTGGCCCCATTGCCTTGCCCACTTTCAGTTTTGAGAGTTGTATTATGGGATCCTTTCCTCTGTAAGTGGACTTATATCTACCTCTTTTGTATCAGTGTTTTTACTACATGGTTGTGGTTCCTTCCATTCTCTTTCTGTTATGAACACTGAGAAAAAAAAAAGTATTAAGCTGAGTAGCTATACACTTGTCCCCACCGACAAGACCCTCTCACTCTGTCTTTAGTCTTACAATCTTTCTTTTGTTTTCTTCTTTCACTTATATACCTAAAAAAGGTGTTGACCCCTTTTCTGCTGACTGTGCCATCTTCTCCTCAGCTTGGACTTTTGTACATCTGAATGCCTCCTGCTGCCTACAAAGATATACCTCTTTTTATTTATGCCTGATTCTGCTTATTTTCCCTAAAATTCATCTTTGACTTCCATTTACTTGTGTTTTTTCTAATCTGTTTGATGCAAAAGTTCTTCAGTTCTATTTTTGCAATTTGTGCCTCTATCCAGCCAAAGTATCACTTGCATCATTTTAACCTTTCTTTTTGATACAATTTTAGTGATGTCCACTTTCTCTACCTGTCCTAGAGTTCTGTTCAACCCCGTACAAGCAATATTTTTTTCTTCCATTTCCAGGGCTCTTGTCTCTGTTTTTACTCCAATACTTTGTAATAAAGTAGCATTTATGCTTTTTTTTCACATAAATTGCTACCTCCTATTACCTGTCCTTCCTAAATCAAGATGTATAGCTATGTCCCAGTCATTGTTTTCTTAGTATAATCAGTCCGTAATAACCACAATATCCAGATCATCACTTATCATTCTAACAGTTAATTCTGGGATTTTATTTCCCAAGATACAAGCATTCCTACACACAGCTCTAAGACTTTTGCTAGCGCTTCTCCTATTCCCTCCCATATTCTTCATTCTTTCTATGTTGATCATTTTGGTTTTATCTAAACTGAATTCTGTTGCTTTTGATATGTTTTCTGCTTTGAGGTCCTTTCCAAACACAATCCTCTAATGTGGTGCTGCAGATTGCTTTATTGTTATTTATTTCCCTGCCTCCCTCTGCCAGTTGTTATTCAGTTACATTTAGTTGTTTGAGACATGTTAAATTGGCTGCACATATCTGCATATATGTGGTCAGCATTAATACCATTGATCAACAGCACAACGTCCCTTGCTCTGAATACTGAATGCAATTCTCAGTATCACTTATTATTCTGCATGTACCATACACTAATTATGATATTGGTGGTAACGCCTCAAATGTACAGGAGCAAACAAAAGTATTTATTGAATTACTTTCCCATGGTAGCTGAAGAGCCAAATGGTCTCATGGTCTCCAAAAAGGCAGTGGTTAACATTAAGCAGTCAAAGACGACTCACTGCGGCTTTACATAGAGGAATTCATTTGTATGAGTGAGTCATGAGTTATTTTCCTTCACCTCTAATCATTGTTGAAAATTGGTATTCTAAATATCTAGTCTCTTTCAGCCAATTTTGAGGTCTGATGCATGAAGAAAAAAGAACAGCTACAAATTGGGCTTCTGACCATAGGGATATATATATATATATATATATATATATATATATATATATATATATCTAATATATAAATGTCTAGTGGCGTGTGTTAGTCTGTCTGTGTGTGGAAAAAATAAAACCGAGCTGCAGCGCCACCTGCTGGGCAGAGTTATACACTGACCTACTAAATTCTTAGTGTGTGTGGAAAAAAAAATTCAGAAAGGGCTGAAATTTGGTATACTAAGATGTTTTTAATTTGTTAATTTAATTTGTTAATTGTTAAAAGTGTTTATAAAGATTTTAAAAAAATATATATATATATATTTCTTGAAGGAGAAGTGACAGTTGGGAGTGGCTGGTGGTTGCCGGGGGTGACAGTGGGGAGTGGTTGGTGGTTGAGGCCTGGGCTATGGCCCAAATGCATGACAAGAACCTTTTTAACACCTTAAGTAGCTTGGTTTGACTAGAATGCATGAGTATCATGCACGGGTTAACTTGTATGTGTATATATATATATATCCCTATAGATTGTAAGCTTGCGAGCAGGGTTCTCTTACCTCTCTGTCTGTATGTATTACCCAGTGTTGTCTTATCAGTGTTTGTTCCCAAATGTAAAGCGCTACGGAATTTGCTGGCGCTATATAAATAAATGTTGATGATGATGATGTGTATATATATATATATATATGGAAGACTATGGTCTGTTGGCCTCGGAGATGGGCTGCATCGTAGCACAACAGACACACTAACCGGCTTATATGGGCAGCGCCAGCTCTCCTCTGACAGCCCCTTTGTCTCTTGACCAGTAATAGGTGTTGTAAAGGCTGCCAAACAGGCTGGCACTTGAGAGTCTCATCTCTGCCTATTAAACTTGTTAGTATGTAAGTGGAGCGAGTAAAACTGAGCCTATCCAATGACAGACATCCTCCTGTGTGTTAGCCTATCCACTGCTTCCTACTGGCTAGAATGCTGTCACAGAACAGTTTGGCTAACAAGGGGCGATAGTGCTGCCCACATATGCTGCTGGGTACACAACAATGCAACCTTTTTCCTTGGCCAGAGGGGTGGCTTGGAAAACAAATGTTATTTTAAAAGACCTATTAAAAATCAGTCATATTTTCATAAAATAAATTAAACCCCAGTCCCCCTCTTGATGACAATCCACTTTAACAGCGTAATTACACCTTGACATGCAATTGTAAGACACCACTAATTTAAGTAAAGATACTTTGACCAGTAGGTTTTATTCACTGGGTTTAATCACTCATTGAAACGTCTGCAGACTGATCATCTGTGTGACATCATCCAATAACATTTAATGAAAGCATATAGGACCATATTTTAAGTGTTTATTGTATTAATTTTACTAGCATAAACACAGTGGAAGAATTGGCAGGGTTTGAAAGTATTGCTGTAATGCTGACAGCCACTTAGCACGCTCTTAGTCAACTTCAAGCAGACCTGTCACCAGGTTCTCTAGTGTGATTTCTTTGCTTCACTAGAAAGAGCAAGGAACCCTCAGCATTTTATCCAGCTTGACATGCTCTCTCCTGGGCAGGTCCACACTGCAGTAGAGGAAGATGAAGCTGTCTGGGAGCTAACATACTGCAGTCTGGCAGCTTTACTTGGAAGCTCATTTCCAGGCTTCCCCTGTACCTCACACCTCTACTGCAGAGTAGGGAGATGAAGCGTGTCCAGTGGAGAACATAATGGACTGGATAACACACATAAGGTACTTTGTAGCAAAGAAAAGAAAATAACACTAGAGGACACAGGTCAGCTTCCAACACAAG
This sequence comes from Mixophyes fleayi, assembly GCF_038048845.1. NCBI lineage: Eukaryota > Metazoa > Chordata > Amphibia > Anura > Limnodynastidae > Mixophyes > Mixophyes fleayi. The sequence goes on from NC_134402.1 coordinate 170,465,428, forward strand.
GACACAAAGTCATTATTACTTTTGCACTTATGTAGTCAGTGATCTCCAGCGCTGGTGCTAGGGTTCACGGCGCCCTAGGCAAAAAATTTCCGCAATCCCCCCCCCCCCCCCCCCCCGCGACGATCACACTAAAAAAATAAGTAGATTTTACTTACCTTTTCTTTCTTTTCTCTAGCTGATCTGCGCCTTCTTCCCACAGGAGGCGGAGTGATGCATGCTGGAAGGGGAGGGGGGCGCCGGGAAAGAACTTTATTCACACTGTCTGTCAGTGACAGACAGTGACTGACGGACAGTGTGATACTTCACCGATGCACCGCGGACACTGAAAAACAGTGGCGGCACCCCGCCGCCGCTGCAACCCTCTCCTGAAAATCTAGTCAGCGGCGCCCTGCAGGTCCCGGCGCCCTAGGCAACTGCCTAAGGTTGCCTAATGGGAGCGCCGGGCCTGGTGATCTTAATACCACATTTAACAAAGTTTACAACCAATTGCCATGTATGTTGAGCAGAAGAATCTGAGCATGTTAATATTCTGCCATATTGCACGATTAGATTATTTAAATTATATAATGGGTCATGCAAACCATTTTCTCCTTGCAAAACTCATTGAATTCTCAAAGAGACCCTAGATCAGGACTCATCTATATACTTGTAATTGGACCCACTGTTCCCACCACTCCAGCACTGTTTACTGTTCCCACCCGGCACCTATTATGTTTATCTGCCAACCCACAAAACTAGGCCCAGAATGCTTTTACATGGGTGTTACCAAAGACCATGAATTGAATGGGCACCTTGAAATGCGCTTGGCAGACAACTAGGTATACTTGCAAAAATAAAGACACATTGTATATGAACTAGCAATAAACATAATTACAACAATAATGGCTTCACTACAGGGGAGAATAGAGTATTAAAACACACACACAAACATCAACATGCGTGCATACAGGGCCACCAAGAGGAATTTCGGGCCCCAATACAGCAATTATTGGGGAACCCTCCATAGGCCATGAAGGGGCGTTGCCACATCAGGTTAATAGTTCCTCCCACCACACAGGTAGGCTAGGGCATACTTGCCAACTCTCCGGAATGTCCGGGAGACTCCCGCATTTAGCGTGAGTCTCACAGACTCCCGGGAGAGTATGGCAATCTCCCGGATCTGCCCACTTCCCAGTGAAGTGGGCAGATTTCGGTCCAAAACGCTGCGATTCACCGGGAATCGCGGTGTTTGGCCACGTCCACGCTGTAAAATGAAGCGATTTGCGTCATTACATCACTGCGATTTTCGGAGCCCCGCCCCGTGCACGCCCACCTTCCCCGGCAGGCTCCCGGACCATACTTGCTAGAAGTTGGCAAGTATGGGCTAGGGCCCCCAGGCAGGCCCAGGCACCGGTACTTTGTAGCTGCTCCCTTCCCCCTGTCACCGCCCCTATGTTCATACATCTTATTGACTACACAAGTAGAGGAAAATCTGCAAAATGTGTTATCATGTATTTGGTATCCTTAGAAGCATTGTAAAAGCATTTCAGGGGTATATTTGTGGAGCTGTACTATGTGTATGAAAATTAAGGACAAGTATATTTTTTCATACTTTAATAACTTTTACTCTATGTTATATAAATGTGGTAATAAAATGTGCAAGTTTTTCCATATTATACCAAAAGACATCCCTATCTGTCAAAAAATGTAATGTTTACCCTGAACCTAACATATTGCCAAAATGTAAATTGTGGCTAAAAAAGAATTGCAAATAATGCTGCACACAACATATTTATATTGCATCTGTTTCCCTCCTGTGACCAGATTTTTTTTAATCTTGTCATGAAAAATGTGTTTGTCTTCTGCAGGACATCTCCGTGCCAAGTTTGCAGTATATTTAACAAAAATGTGACATTTCTCAGACGTTTTGGCAACATTTTTGGTGCACATTAACGTTTGTGTACCTGGTGCAGAAGGTCGTAAGAAAAAGTGATAAATCCATAAATCTTAAATAGGGAAGTAGAGCACTTCAATAAAAGTATAACTATCCTATTTCTGCTATTCCCCAGTTTTAACAATATCTTGCAAAGTCTATAGGTTTTACTTTTTAAACGATTCAGTCACATCTTTCAGCTTTACATTTGGTTTTCATGCTTTTTAATGTATTAAAATCAGATGAAATGTACAGGAAATTGAATTAATAGCTTTATTATGGCATGCTCAAAATTATTAGGACATATGACATAACTTATTATAACGTAATAATTATAATGCTTTCTTACCACATCCACAAGTTGTGATATTTTCAAGCCAAAATTGACTTTTATTGTCTTGTTGGGGTTCACCACAGGTCTCACCCATTTCTGGTATCCAATAAAGAGGTTCCGCAGGAGTGAGTCTTCGATTTCTGCCAAAGGATGGGAACTGCAAAAAGCTGTATGGTTACAGAAAGACGAGTTACAGTATTAGACTCATTCAGCAAAACAATGGTTTTATGTTTGTTTCATTCACTTTTTTCTTCTTTTTCCTTATGAAAATGGTTTTAAGCATGCACAAGTACCAATAAATGGACTATTTATTTGTCAACTTCAACTATAAATATGTAGCTCTGATGGGAAAACCACACAGAAGCAAAGTTAATTTATATGTTGACACAGTAATGGCCAATGTAATATTTCTATCACGTCAACCTTGGGTACTTACCCATAATTAAAACTGTTTGTGGCTAATGAGCCCTTCACCTCTAGCAGCCCCCTTCCACATAAAGCTAGAGATGCTTACCGGTTCTCTGTTGGCACCAGAGCATACATGCTCATAATGGAGATTAGACAATTGGGAAGTGTGAGAATCCCAATGGCTAGGAACCATAATTAAAAGGTCAGAGCCAAAGGTGGTAGTCAGACAAGCTGACATTATACACCAAAGGTCAAGAAGGAACAAGTCACTGGATTAAGCACAATATTTTGCTCCAGTCAACTTTGGATCGCAATAATCTGGCTAGGATACCAGGCACAGGGCCGCTTTTTATATAGAGGAAGAATAATGTTTACCTGGGAGATTTCTGTATCAATTTGGATGCAGTATGGAAACAAATCAGGATCCAACTGTGCATCTGCCTATGCCTCAAAACTTGCACCAATTTAGTAAGAAATAAAAGTTCCTTATGACTGCACCATAACTCTATGCCTTAAAGAGCACAGAGCATACATAAGGGAGACTCAGACAGGTAACCTGCTAAACCAGTTAAGGACAGATCATAGTAAAAGTTAATCAAGGAGCCTTTTTCCCTCTTAGACCAGAGAAGTTTACAAGCTGAACTATGGAACTAAATCTGGACACATTGTGAGAAATAATGGCCAGTAATTGACACATCAATCAAATACTTTTATAACAGACCTTATACTAAAAACCAGCAGGATGGTGAGGGGTATGGACTGATCTTTGCCTATGGTACTTAGTACCTTTGCCCTAGTACCCTAGTTCTCTTTGTAAATTAATGTAAGTCTATTAATTTTACAGACAATTTGTAGAGCAAATTATTGAAAATAAATACCATTTAGCCTATTTGTTGCTCTTGTTATTTATATCCTTTTGTTTTTCACTTTAGAACCTAAAACATAATACACAACAAGAGAAGTGCTTTTGTTTTGCAGAGTTTTCGCAGGATTTAGGGACTTCTTTTATTTATCAAAGCCCCTGACCAGTGAAGACTATCGCAGGCTATTATATTTTTCTTGAGTTTGGGCTTCCTGTTCCACTGCGCTCGTGCGAGTCAGCAAGCAAGCTCACTCATTCACACAAGGGCCCTGCACTGGCGAGCCGTAAGACTTCTCTTACCATTGAAGGACGCTCAGCATCTCTCAGCTGCCCAGGAGAAATGTTTTGATAAATAACAGGGGGTTAAAAGCAGCTACAGAAAATCTTCATAACAAACTGGTCTTACTAAGTAGATACATTAAACACAACAGAATCACTGAAAGTAGCTTATTTCCATTACTTGTTCTTAGTATTTTGCATAAATGAGAACTAAATCAAGTGCTGTCATACTCAGACGTGCAAATTTAATAGATTTTCCGGGGCATGCTACCTTATGCACCTACTACTTTATCCTGTTGGTAACAAAGAAGTAATGTGAATCCAGAGCCTGATTAAGAGTTCAGCTGTCCTAGGCTAATATACTCATAGCACCCAGTCATCTTTCACACCAGGCTAAAACGTGGTAGGCAACTTATCCTTGATTTAAAATCTGGTTTCCTTCATTTCATCCCCCACTACCTAAAGGGTTGTTTTCAGTGCCTGCACTGTGCCCTAGATTAAGCCAGGTAGTAACAAATACTGTTATATGCTATTCATTTTTTTCATTTTGGAACTGCAACTTTTAGTACATACTTACTAATTTTATTTGTCCTCAACTGTGATCTTCTTCAATTATCCTCTCTCTCTTCACAAGAAATCTAAATGCAGACCTGCTCCTCAAACTCATTCTCTTATAAAGGCCGCAAGCAGGTAAAACTTATTAGTGTCTACTTTCAGTAGCCCTTGTTGCAAACACCACCACAAAGATGTGCTGGAAAGGTGACTTATCGTGCAGTGAGGAAATGACATTCAGCTCAGTGCCGGCGCACTCTGCGCGGCTCATGTGACGCAAGTGGCTCCACCCATCCAAGCCATCAGGGAGGATGTCTCTGAGGAAATGCTGTTCATTCAAGTACTGGAAAGGGGGGTTTCTGGCCAACCAGAAACTCCCTTATGCATAAGAGGGGTGGTGGAATCTAGGCCTCTCCAAACTGAGCACTGCATGAGCTGCCAGCATCGGCCTGAGATGGCAGCAGCCGAACCTTTCTGTGCAGAAGCAGGTAGGATCTCACATCTTATGCCACCAAAAACCATGCACCCTATGCTGCAGCCTTGTCAGCCCATTAATTAAGCACACTCTGTATGAATCTCTTTACACTGGCAGACTAAATCCGTTCATAGATTACAATAGAGCTTTATGGAATAGCTACTGATGGCATGCAATGTCCTTGTTTAGGCTGCAGAAATTGGCATGGCATTTGTGAACAAAAAGAAAGGTCTGGCTGCTCAGCACTCAGGCTAAATGGCCAGAACCTTTGAGGCATAGTTAATGCAGTTGAATGATGTATGCATACAATCAGATGCAGTCATTTTTGGCCAGTCCTGAACAAAACTGCAAATATCCCATTTAAATCGGGATTGGTGGCAATTTTAAACATTGTATCAATGTGATATGTGGCTATTTCGGTGTAAAACGATCTAATTAACTGACAATTGTATTCTGTATGGGTGCATTACTTAAAAAGTAGTGAGTAAACAGGCATAGAGAAGATGCAGAAACCAAACATATTATATATTCATTCATCTATATTCTAATCTGCAGTTTTGACAGACTTATGTAACCGATCTCTCTTGACATGAATTGGTCCTAACGACTGGAAATTGTTATTGTAGTAATGAACCACTGCCTAAAATTGCAGTACAGGAGAAATAAATTTTATAGGATAGATAGCTCACCAAGGGGGCTCTGTGGGTTTACTGGGAAAAGGTTGTGTCAAGTTTATCTAATTTATTTTATTTGCTATATCACTAAATCTTTATACTGGAGTGGACCTATGGGCATAACTCACCACTTATTTTAGCAAACATTTCTACACTATTCAACACATACATATAAAAGAAAATAAATTGGTGCACAAGTAACTGTGCAACAACCAATCAGATTCTGTCATTTTCTAGTACGTTTTAGAAACTTAATTCACAGGTCTGATTCATATGCTATGGATTAGAGAACTTTTTTCTGCTCTTTGTGCACCAGTTTTATAAATGTTCCTTGAGGAATGTGGTTTCACACTTTCTGTATAGTGTTGTAAGATGCTTAAGTCATACACAGGGCCGGTGGAACACGTTAAGTCCTGTAAGCGCGCCTAACTCCTCACCAGTGGAATCCCTACGCTGAACAGAGCAGTGACCGGAAAAGGCATTGTGGTGTAGGGGAGCCGCTCATGTGCAGGGAAGCCTCAAAGGGGCATTACTACGCATGCACAAACTCTGACTGGGTGGTGCTGGAGATGCCAGCGATAGTCCTGGTGCTATATTTAATTTACTCATTCATATTTAATGTGTATATGATATTTAGTGTCATATTTTGAAAGCCAATGCCTTTTCTGACTGACTTAGTATACGTTATGCTTTTTTGACTTGTTATATGGTTCAAAATTCAGGATGTATATGTGCAATTATATATGATCTAGGTGTACTTGAGGAATAGATAAAGCAATTGGGAATATAGTAATGGGTACACATGATAAGAACTTGGGTGATTTCTTCAGAAAATGAATAAATAAAGAGTGTAACAAAGGCTAGCATAATACTTGGCGTAATAAGCAAATGGATTAGTTGTAGGAGTTGGTCTTATTTCACAGAGCTGTTATAAAAGCTTTAGATCAAATTTACAGTACTGTGTTTGGTTCTGGAGATATAGTTTTCAGAAGTATATTGATAAAGTCAAAAATAGGCTGGAAATTCATAACAAAGGGACACTGTCTAAAACCGTTGGGTAGAAAGCTAAGGAGTAACATATAAATAGAGTAGTAGATGCTTGGAACAAACATCTAGCAGAAAAAAGGATGATATTTAAAAAGTAATTTTAGAAAAATCCTTTAAAAATTGAAATCCTCACTCCTTGTACAGCTGCGTGTGTTCAAAGCTGACCCCACTCTCTGTCTGTGTGTATGTTAGGGAATTTAGACTGTAAGCTCCAATGGGTAAGAGACTAATGTGAGTGAGTTCTCTATACAGCGCTGCGGAATTAGTGGTGCTGTATAAATATATGATGATGATGCACACATTTTTTTGTTCATTGTCACATTTCTGCTATGACACTCTTTAAATGTCATAACTATAGGAGAAGGGGGTCAGCATGGCACAGTGATGAAGGGGAGGGGGGCTGCATGGCACAGTGTGATGAAGGGAGGGGGGGGCAGCATGGCACAGAGTGATGAAGGGGGGGCAGCATGGAATAGAGTGATGAAGGGGGGGCAGCATGGAACAGAGTGATGAAGGGGGGCCAGGTGAAGGGGGGGGGGAAACCAGAATGGAAGGCGCAGTGTGATCATAAGGCGGCAAAGAGTCGTTGTGATGAAGAGGCAGAGTGTGATCATAAGGAGGCACAGCATGGTAATGATGAAGGGGCACAATAGTGTGTGTGTGATGGCACATGGGGGCTTGTGGTAATGTGTGTGTGATGGCACAGGGCGCTTGTGGTAATGTGTGTGTGTGTGATGGCACAGGGGGCTTGTGGTATGGATGTGTGATGGCACAGGGGGCTTGTGGAAGTGTGTGTGTGTGTGTGTGATGGCACAGGGGGCTTGTGGCAGTGTGTGTGTGATGGCACAGGGGGTTTGTGGCAGTGTGTGTGTGTGATGGCACACGGCACTTGTGGCAGTGTGTGTGTGTGTGATGGCACAGGGGGCTTGTGGCAATGTAGTGTGTGTGAGGTAGGTGGTGTCCAATTAATGGGTGCTAGTTTGTTTGAGGGGTGATGGTAGGGCAATTTAATAGTGGGGACTTTTAATTTATGATGGAGTGGTTTGAATGTGGGGGTGAGTTTGGGAGAATGAGGTCTCTTTATTAAATTTGACTATGAATTATTTAATGGTAGTGATGGTTGCGGAAATAGGTATTTTTATGAAATGTAAATACTATTAATTTATTGCTGGGGCTGTTTGCAGGGAGGGAAAGAGGTTTATTTATTAAATTAAAATACTATTATTTTAATGTTGGGGCTGGAGGAAGGCCTAATTATTACTCCTGGGTGCTATTGATTTAACGCCGGGGTTGGTTTGAAAAACAGGTAGGAGAGGGCAGGACAGTCTGTGAAATGTTGCGATTCTAGTGTGACAATCCCAATTTTTGGTGACTGTTCTGCCCAATGTAAAGGGCAGGCCAAGACTGTGAACTCTTTATGTACACACTGCATTCTTTATATACTACATTATGCTACTAGATGTATTGAAAGTCAGGAGTGCTGAGACATATGTCACGCTCCGACGAGCGGGCACTGCACCCTTGTGCCAATGATGTACACAACAATGCAGGTTTTTTCTGTAGGAGGTTGGCCTAGCGCTTTTCACCTGCTAGCCACACCCCAAAGGTGCATAGCCACACCCGCAACCTATGAACACCTCCATCGTTGAGTCACTGCAATTTTTTTTCCATGCCCAACTATAAGGGGGGCCCCATGAAGTTGTTGTACCGGGGCCGTGAATTCCTCTTGCCACCCTGGGTGTTGCCACTGCTTGTCAATGTCTGGCACTTAGTGCCGGAGAGCTGCGGGGAAAAAGACATTGAACTCACTGTTTTATGCACCCGTCCCTTGGCTCAATTAGTGGTAACACCTGCCCTGTACTTGTAGTAACCAGAGAGGGCCATATATACTGTTCAAGATTGTAAATGTATCGTAAGAAGAATCGCACATGTAAAAGTATGCATATGTTGGATGCTTCTTAAGATAAGACTTCTCACAATAACTCAGAGATGTGGCATGACAGTGTTAGTAGTAAATGCTATAGTTGCATTACGCAATTGGTACACAATATAATAATGTAATGATGTGTCATGTAGATGAGAGAGAATAGTTTCTTGACAGTTATTAACAAATGCAAATTACATTTTCAATATTATTTTTTTAATAAATACAATCACAAAAGCAAAATATCAATACAATTTAAATTAATTAAATTAAATTGAAGTAGAACAAACCAAATACAGACATCTGTAGTAGTCCAAATAGAAATGTCAGTGAATATGCAATCGCGAATTGATATAACTTCAACGCTAATCATCTATGTGCTATCAGCTGGATTGGTCAATGTGAGATCAGCAAATCAGTAGCGACTAGATAGTGTTTGCTGAAGCCACCCTCATCATTGTGTATCATTGCACCAGCCCTACGGCACCACAAGGCACCCGCTATCTAACAAGATGCATCTATGGCTAATTGTGTCATATTTACGTGAACACACCCTTACTGTACTCGACCTACTCTAGCCCTTCCCTGTGCTGGTTTCCCAGTCAAGGGGGAATTCAATTCCAAGATTCGCAAACATGTATGTACATATAGACGTATGTGTAAGCATTTTTGGTGCACATGTGCAGCAATATGTATTTTGCACACAAAAAAATAGACACAACAATAGACGTCCAACTCTAGATGGGCCCCATGTGTTTATTCATTTGTCAGTAAAACAGGTAAATTAACAATTAAATCAAATGTTAATGTTATTAAACGGGGGCATTACCCTTTAGACTGTAAGCTGTCACAGGGCTCTCTCTATCCTTTGTCTCATGTCTACACCTACTTCATCAACCTTGCCTGTACTTGTTCTCTATTTTATATGTGACTGTATTTTGTATAGTTTATAACTCTGACTGTCCGGGGCTATAGAGTTTTATGGTGCCTTACAAATAAACAATGTTGATGGTGATTATCCATTGTGTAGAAATTCAGTTTACATTGTTTCCAATGGGAAAGAGATGTATAGGGAACAATGTACTGTAAATTATAGGAGGCTATTAGAAGTCATTGATGACTCTATGAAGGCACAAGACGCTTGCTGAGTGCAATTCTAACTTAGAATTAGTAAGGAGTACATCACTTTCATCGTAGTTACATTTCCATAAGCAAAAATGAATAAATAGCCCATGTCAAATATTACACTCACTGATTAAAACAAAACACAGCTATAGACAGCACATACGGACACAAACAAACACACCCACATACATACAAGAGTATTTTACAAGAAGCAATAAATTTTAATTATAGGCAAAACTGTGATCAATGTTTTTGCATGCCTTGATTATCAGATAGTCAATGCATTGTACTGACATACACTTCTTTTTGGGGAGTAGAACAATGGCACACAATTAGGGTCGCAACTAAAAAAAAAAAGGTTGCACCCCACTGAGATAGGATTGAACCAAGTGTGATGCTTTAAGCAGCAGAACTGTTAAGTTGCTATTCAAGCCATAGCCTAAACATGCCAAAACATGCCATGAGAACCATTAATCTTTTAGCTGTGATTAATATATTTTACCAGTATCCTACATATAGGATTTCTTCACTACACACATACATGCAGTATGCACTAGGCACTTTGTAATATTTAATGCGATAAATTCTCTTTTATAACCATTTCATGAATCCTTAGCATTATTTAAAGGTGATGTGAATATTAGGATGTCTTTTACTTATTTTTTATCACTATTTAGCAGTTGAAACATTGTTTTGCTGCATAGTGTATTCCAGTATTGTTTTGTACTGTATACTATTGTCATATTTCTAGTTTTCTGTCTTTGTTACTACATGTTGTAGAAATTCACAAACAGTGTGTTTGCCTTTCCTCAACACTTACACTTTTCAAAGGTATACTATACTTTGGATGAGTAATCAATATGCAATTGCTGCTTTACAGAATTAAAGTTTCAGCCACAATTTCACAACAGAAACCAAATATTAATTAAGATAATAAAAAGAAATGCTTACAATGTACTCACCAGAGTTGAAGGAAAACACATTAATGAGTACAATAAGACATTGAGCCCACAGGATCATGTTCATCAAGAGTCCCTTTCTCTGTCAGTTTTAGTCATGTGCTGTCATGGAACAGATTTCTGTGACACCACAAATTAATCCTTGAAAAGACAGAGGAAGGATTTAATGCAATTCCATCGGCATGAAAAATAATTAGAGCGTACTTTACTGTTTCAGCTGTCTGCTGCTCCGAGCATGGATCCAATCTCTGGATCCTAAGCCCTGCCCTGTTTAACCCTCCCAATGCCCTCTGTCTTCTAAGCTGGTATCAGATATTATGCCAAAAAATATTAAAACAGAGCTACCAGGAATATCGTAATAGCCCAAAAGTAAAAATAATTGATATTAATGGCTAAGCTATATTATTATAAGGATAATATATAGTATGTTAAAATAAGGTATTTAATCTTCATATCTTTTTGTTTTATTTAACGTTATTTTATATTAAGAAACATATAACATGTAATTTCATTATTCAGAATAAAACATATGGAAACATGTAAAGGGACTTATAACACCTAGAAAATAAAAGTTAAGTTAAACATAATGCAAAGAAAAAAGAATTCTGACTTCATGTCCATGCTTTGTAAAGAATAAAGGGATGATACCATGTTGAGCGCATTTGCGATACAACTTGCAGACGCAATTTGCGTTTATTAAAAAACCCATATGCAAAGTGGCAACTATCTTAAGATTTTCTTCCCACTTTTGCCCATGTTTTTAGCTATATATTTTTTTTGCAGCAAATGCTAAAACCTCTTTAATAGAGGAGAAATAACTCCCCATCTTTTTTCCGGATTTTTTTTTTTGCTTATACACGCACACTAAAGCATAATATATGTATGAGCGACAAAGAAATCATCAATCTCCGGAGCATTTGCAAAACGCCAATCACAAGTGGCTCACTATTGCTGGGGAATGTCATAATGATAAGTCGCTGTTTTAATCTTCCCCCTGACCATCTATAAATAATAAGGTTTCTTGTGCACCTTTGTCACTGTCTTTATCTGTTCAAAATTGCGCAAACATGCCCTAAAGCTGGGTACACACAACAGAAAATTACCACAGGTACGATTTTTGTAACAATTTTACCAAGGACTGAAAGTCCTGATGAGCATGCAGATGAAAGTGTACACACTATACTCGATTTACCTTCAGATCTGTGCTCTTCATCTGTCATAAACATCTGCTGAAAAGATCGTGACTCTGCACACTCTATAGAGATCTACCTATTAATTCTGGTTGTGAGTGTATACACACTTCCACCTTAGGCTGACATCGTTCCATTGTTGATAGTGATTTTTAGTCAGTTTAAAAAAATGTAATGAAACCATAAGCTGTGCTTTGGTACAATAAAACACGATCGTGGGAGCGTACACACTAATGTGATATCGGACCAAAACCTGTAGTGTGTACCCAACTTTACTGTACTCAGTCTATGGTAAACTCCACCATCCCTCCCCTTCCCTCCTATCCAGATGCAAGCAGGCAAAAGTGGCAGGAGCACACAAATCTGCATGGGTGCATATGGGTTGTGACCACTTTTCTGGGAATGCACCCAGCGATTTTGCGCAATATATGCTATGCAAATTGGTGTAGTATTTACTAGGTATCATCCCCTAAAGATATACACAACATTCCTACATTTAACAGTGTAAACACTATACGGATGATAGCACACTGCTAATAAACTAAATATAAGATTTATACTCCAATCCTGCAATATTAGAGCATAACATACTCCAAATGATAGATGGTCTTGTAAATTATACAATTGGGTATATCTTATGCCATTACATTGGCAAGTGAAATTTTAAAACACCTGTCTCTCCCTGTGGTTTATGTATAGCTACACACACATATATATTTAAATAACATTAACCACCAGATGTCACCATTTCTTATCTGATGCCTTGAAAATTTCAATAAAAGCAACACACTTTCACACAGCTGGAAGTCACGTGTTACTACAAGTTATATGTCAAATACCAAGATATTCCATACAGCACCAGAACCAGTGCTGCACAGATAAGTTTCTGGCACAGATATGATGTGGTCGCATGGACTGGTGCAGATATGGTGTGTCTGTTAAGTGCACACTGAGGGCAGAGCTTAGTGTGGGCAGTGTCGGCCTGGGGCATGAAGGGCCCACCGGGGGACAGCAACGCTAGAGGCCCACCAGAGGGGGTGTGGCCAGCCATCATAGAAACGAGACCAGACACTAGAGGGGGAGTGGTCAGCCCACGAAGGACAGCTAGCACCATAGTGTAGTATATAAAGAATGCAGTGTGTGTATAAAGAGTACACAGACTTGACCTGCCCCTTAGGTTGGGCAGAACAGTCACCAAAAATCGGGATTGTCCCACTAGACCAGGATTGGCTAACCTGTGGCACTCCAGGTGTTGTGAAACTACAAGCCCCAGCATGCTTTGCCAATATATAGCAGCTTATTGCTGGAAGGGTATGCTGGGACTTGTAGTTTCACAACAACTGGAGTGTCACGGGTTAGCCAAGCCTGCACTAGACTCAGAACATTTGATAGACTGTCCTACCTGTTCTTGCCCCTTTAATACCTGTGGCTGCTGGTTTCTTTAGTTGCGGCTTGTCTGGATCCTGGAATGTTGGGGACCCTATTTGGAAAAAAATAATGGGTACATTTAGAAAATTCCAACCAGCCCTGGCGTTAAATCAATAGGACCCACAATTAATACTTAGGCCTTCCTCAAGCCCCAATATTAAAGTAATAGCCTTCCCATTTAATAAACCTATTTCCCTCCCTCCAGACAGTCCCTGCAATAAATTAATCACATTTATATATATAATAAATATACCTATTTCCCGCATCCGTCACTGTCGTTAAATTCATATTTACATTTAATAAATAGACCTCATGCTCCTCAAACTCAGCCCCACATTCAATTAATAGCCCCCAAACCACCCCATCTTAAATTAATAGTCCCCACTATAAAATTAAATTTTTCCACCTTCACCCTACAAACAAAATAGCACCCATTATTTAGCCACCGCCTACCACACACACATTACATTGCCACAAGCCCGCTGTGCCATCACACACATTGCAGCAGTGCCATGCTGCTTTTGCTACCCCCTTCTCCTGGCCCCCCACCATCACCCTGTGCCATGCTGCTTTGGACACCCCTTCACACTCTGCCATGCTGCTTTGGCCCCCCCCTTCACACTCTGCAATGCTGTCTGTGCTCTCCCTTCACTCTCTGCCATACTGTTTTTGCCCCTCTACACTTTCTGCCATGCTGTCTTTGCCCCTTTTCACTCTCTACCATGGTGTCTGTGCTCCCCCTTCACTCTGCCATGCTGTCTGTGCTCCTCCTTCATGCTGTCTGTGCTCCACCTTCATGCTGTCTGTGCTCCTCTTTCATGCTGTCTGTGCTCCCCCTTCATGTTGTCTGTGCTCCTCCTTCTTGCTGTCTGTGCTCCCCCTTTGTCACGAATCGGGGTCTTAGCCCTGTTTACACCACTCGGCGGTATCATATTACTGTATATCTTCCTCCTGGTCGTATGCAGCATGTTATCCTGGGACAAGCGTGACTTCTGTCTGCAGCACTGGAGGCTGCCATCTTGGGTGAGACATTTGCTAAGCTTCCTGCTGAGTCTAAACACCTGATTCCATTCCCCAATTGGCTTCCTCTGCAGACTATAAGAGTCCCCTCCTACACTCAGCAAGTTGCCAGTGCAACACTACCTAGTTCCTGGTTCCAGATCTACAGTTGCTGTTTTGGCTGCTCCAGGCTACCTGCTTTATACAGAGCTCTACCCTTCATGTGTATTCAGCCTCATCCTGATTATATCTTCTCCTCCCGCTGTGTACAGATCTCCATCGTTACCTCTGAGTGTATTCAGCCTCAACCTGCTGTTATGTTATGGACATCTCTCAGTGAGTTCAACTTCATCTGTTGCTATTACATGAACTGCAAACCTTTAACCATTTTGTATGAATTTAATTTCTTCTGCTGCTGTTATATGAACTGCAAGCATTAACCGTTTGTGTGAATTCAACTTCATCTGTTGTTTTCTGAATTACAACTATTAACCATTTGTGTGAATTCAGCTTCATTCTACAGCTGAAATAAATACCTTGGTTTGTTATTCCTCGTGTGGATTCACCATCTTTGTACCTGCAAGCAAGCTTTATGAGCCCCCCAGTTTCCACTAAACTCCTACCACAGCTAGTCCCTGGGGTCCCGAGATGGATCCCAGAAACTCTATTGCCGTGACAGTTTGCACTGGCCCAATGGATCCGGTAGGGGAACATACCCCAAGGGTGGACTTAGTCCGAAGTCAGTTGAATGCATGGAAAAACAGGAAACTACTCAGGAGCAAGTGATGAAATATTTGCAAGAACTATCTGCTTGTATGGCAAACCTCCAGACTGCATTGACATGGAGACCTACCCAAATCCTTTCAGAGAGTACCAGTGTCAATGTTGTACCAGGTCCACCATCCTGGTTGGTTCTTCCTATACCAGCAAAATATGATGGAGACCCAAAGAACTGTAGAGGGTTCCTGAACCAATGCAGTATTCACTTTGAGCTACAGCCGGCTAATTTTCCCACAGATCGAACTAAGACTGCCTATATTATCTCCCTTCTATCAGGGCAAGCCCTAGCCTGGGCATCTCCCCTCTGGGAGAAGTCTGATCCCATTCTGTCCAACGTCAATGAGTTCCTAACCCTATTCCGGAGAATATTTGATGAGCCTGGGAGATCATCATCTGCCGCTGCTGACATCCTGCGGTTATGACAGGACCAATCATCTGTGGGACAATATGTAGTCCAATTCAGAACCCTCAGAACTATCATGGAACAATGACGAACTTTTGGCAGCCTTTTGCCAAGGTCTTTCTGACCGCATCAAGGATGAGTTAGTCACACGAGACTTGCCCACCAATCTGGATGAACTGATCACGTTGTGCAATCGGATTGTCACACGACGCTCATTCGGCTTCCATAACCGAAGACTAAGACATTCACCTGTCCCTCATTAAACAGACCTCAGCTCCTAGTGTTGGATTTGCACATGCGCAGACCTAGTACCTGTCTGTCCATGGCAAGATTCCTATTGGTTCCTGGTTCTGGCTCCAAACTTGAAAAGGCACTTCCTCCCTTTCCTCTGGGCCTGTTGATCAAGTTACCTGTCTGATTGGGATCTTGCCTATTCCTTACTGCTCAAGCTGCACCTGTCTCTGCTGTGTTGCTGTTCCACGGGCTATACAGCTCAAGTTGCACCTGTCTCCGCTGTGTTGCTGTTCCACGGGCTATACTGCTCAAGCTGCACCTGTCTTCACTGTGTCATCGTTCCACGGGCTGGACCGCTTAAGCTACACTTGTCTCCGCTGTGTTTCTGCTATACAGGCTGTGCCGCTCAAGCTACATCTGACGCTGCTGTTTTACCGCTCCACGGACTGCACTACTCAAGCTACACCTGTCTCCGCTGGGTCACAGCTCCAGAGGCTTCTCTGCTCAAATCACTCCACTTCCTACTATCGTGCTGCCTGGCTCATCTCATCTGCATCTGCCTCTGTGGCTCGGTTGCATTACAGGTTGTATCATTCAAGCTGCTTGATCTCATCTATCTCGGTTGGCTGAACCGTTCCTGCTGCCCTTGTATCTATTTGCATAGCTGTATTACGGGCTACTCCACTCAGGCTGCTTTTATCATGATTACCCTGCTGGCTGGACTATTACCTGTACCTCTCTTATCTTTTCCATTCAGCTGCTAGACTGTTCATGCTATTACTACTATTAATTATGCCGTTATACTGCTAAGCTGTATTTACACCTGTTACGCTGCTAGTGGAAATATGCACGTTACCATTACTCTCCTTGTGTCAATATACTAAGACTGTTCTGTTCAACCTCTAGTCATCATTAAACCGCTGATTGTATTGTTCATCCTGCATCTGTCTTTACTCCGCTGCTTGGTTGTAGAACTTACAACATCACCAGTGTGTCTACATATCAGTTACTATCCACTCCCCTGAGACCTTGCCTAACACTCCTGGTAGGGACCACGACCTACGGGTGAATGCCGCTAAGCCCAAGTCACCTTGCGGTGACCCCTGGTGAAAACCATTTGTCCGTTAGACTCTGCGCCCTGCTGGGAGTAACATCAAGTTGGGCAGGTGCAAAACCATGACACGGATAGATCTGACGTTCCGAGAAAGAAGTTTAGAGAAAAGTGGTTCAGAGTATATGAAACCACATCAGACTCCTCGAATCCAGTTCCCTTCTCCCCCTCAAGAAGAACCCATGCAGGGCCCGGCTCTCGCCCACCGAGCGTGAGCAGAGGGTCAAGCAGAAACTCTGCATCTACTGTGGTGCTTCCGGCCACTATCTGAAATCTTGCTCCCAGAAGTCGGGAAACGCCACCTCCTAACCAACAGTCAGGAGGCTGGGTTAGGAGTTACTGTTTGTCCTCCTCAAACTAGAGACTGTGTTCTTCCTGTGGCATTGAGACTGTCTCAAAATTCTGTGTATACCTCTGCTCTCTTGGACTCAGGAGCTGCAGGCAACATCATGTCAGGTCAGTTAGCCAAACAGTTAGCCATTCCTCTGGTCCAGATGTCTCCACCCATCTTTCTAACAGCTATAGATGGGAGTCATATTCCTGGTGGCACCATCTCCTGCCTTACATCGCCAGTGACCTTGCAAGTAGGGGTCCTGAATCCTGAGATCATTCAATTCTTAGTAATTCCTGAGGCCACCAATTCCATTGTTCTTGGTTTCCCGTGGCTCCAACACCACAACCCCTGTATCAACTGGTCTTCTCCCCAAGTGGTCTCCTGGGGCCTGGAATGCACTAAAACTTGTCTTCAGAAAATATTGCCTCATCGCAAAACTTCCAACAAAGAGACTCCTTTTATTCCTGTGCCCTACCGAGACTACATAGATGTCTTCAGTAAACGGGCTGCAGAGACTTTGCCAACTCACCGCATTTGGGACTGCCCCATAGACTTGATACCAGGAAAGATTCCACCCCGTGGACAGGTTTACCCACTCTCGGTTCCTGAGACACAGGCTATGTCTGAATATATCAAGGAGAATATAGAAAGGGGCTTCATTCGCCTATCTTCTTCACCTGCTGGGGCCGGTTTTTCTTTTGTTAAAAAGAAGGATAGCGGTCTTCGCCCCTGTATAGACTATTGGGGACTTAATGACATCACTGTAAAAAGCAGATACCCGTTGCCTCTCATCACAGAACTCTTTGATCGGGTCAAGGGAGCTACCATCTTTACCAAGCTTGATCTCTGTGGAGCCTATAATTTGATCTGGAATAGACAAGGTGAAGCGGGGAAGACAGCATTTAACACCAGGGATGAACATTATGAGTATCTTGTTATACCCTTCAGACTCAGTAATGCCCCCGTGGTCTTTCAAGGCTTCATAAACAAAATTTTCCGAGATCTCTTGTACAACACTCTAGTAGTTTACCTGGATGATATTCTTATTTTCTCTCCAGATATCAAGTCTCATAGAACCCATGTCAAGGAAGTCCTTCAACGTCTCCTTAAGAACAAGTTGTACTGTAAGCTGGAAAAATGCACCTTCGAGGTTAGCTCCATTCCTTTCCTGGGTTACATGATCTCAAGAAGAGGTCTACGTATGGATCCAGACAAGGTACAAGCCACTATAAATTGGCCTCAACTTCCTACATTGAGAGCAATACAACTACAGCGTTTCCTTGGGTTCGCTAATTATTACTGGAAATTTATTCGAGGCTCCTCTATGGTAGTATCGCCTATTACCGCTTTAACCCGAAAAGGGTCCAACTCTTCCAAGTGGTCTCTCGAAGCACAGACAGCTTTTCAGCAATTGAAACAAGCATTTATTTCGGCTCCTATCCTCTCGCAACCTGACATTAACTGCCCATTCTATCTGGAGGTTGATGCTTCCTCGGTTGGTGTGGGGGCCGTACTTTCCCAGAAGTCTCCTGATGAAGAATGGCATCCGTGTGGATTCTTCTCTAAGAAATTTCTCCCTGTTGAGCGGAATTATGCCATCGGAGACAAAGAATTGCTCGACTTTAAGTTGACTTTAGAAGAATGGCGATATTTGCTGGAGGGGCTCGTTAGCCAGTGACAGTATATCCAGATCATAAGAACTTATTGTATCTGAAGACTGCACAGTGTATGAACCCTCATAAGTCTCGCTGAGCACTGTTCTTCTCTCGGTTCGACATTCATGTTACTTAACGTCCGGGCTCTAAGAACTGTAAGGCAGATGCCCTGTCACGGTCAATAGTAGAGAATGAGGATCCCAATCCTTCTGAACCACGACCTATTATCAGTCCTACATGCATTGCATACACCAAACCTGAGCCAATTCCTCCTCATGGCAAAACTTATGTGGCAGAACCTCTATGCAAGAATCTTCTCCACTGGGCTCATTGTTCTAAATTTGCAGGACATGCTGGTGTGCGGAAAACTCATGCTCTTATACAAAGGAGTTATTGGTGGCCTACTCTTCTTAAAGATGTTGAACTGTTTGTCGCAGCATGTTCTAAGTGTGCCCAAAATAAGAGTTCCAGGCAAGCTCCAGCCGGTTTACTACTACCCCTGCCGATTCCTTCTTGTCCATGGACCCACATATCCATGGATTTTATTTCTGATCTGCCGAGTTCTAACAGCTTTAACATTATATGGGTAGAGGTTGACACATTTTCAAAACTGGCACACTTCATCTCACTACAAGGTCTTCCAGCTGCTCCTATACTTGCCCAGATTTCCATCAAAGAGATCTTCCACTTACATGGATGTCCTGAAGAGACTGTGTCTGACCGAGGAGTTCAGTTTCTAGCTAAATTCTGGTGTTGTCTGAGTAAGGCTCTCGAAGTTAACAGAACTTCTCTTCCTCACACCATCCACAGTCCAATGGTCAGACTGAAAGAGTCAATCAGGATCTGGAATCCTTCATCAGACTCTACGTGTCTTCCTCTTAGGACGATTGGTCAACTCTGCTTCCCTGGGCAGAATTTGCTCACAACTCTCACTATCATGAGTCATCTTCTTCTACCCCATTCTTCATGGTTTATGGACTTCACCCTCAAGTACCAGTATTTGCCCCGTTACCTGCAACTTCTGTTCCAGCCTCTGAAACAGCCCTGAGAAAATTTGCAGACAACGGACGGCAGGTTCATGAGTCCTTACTCAAAGCTTCTCATAACTATAAGATTTGAGCGGATAAGAAACTTAGAGACAGTCCTGACATGAAAATTGGAGACAGAGTTTGGCTATCTACCCGTAATTTCCACCTCAGAGTACCTTCCATGAAGTTCGCTCCTCGCTTCATTGGTCCATTCAAAATCTCCCAAAAAATTAACCCTGTTTCCTACAAACTTCAGATGCCAGAGTATCTCCAGGTACCAAACACCTTTCACATTTCCCTTCTAAAACCGTTGGTGTTGAACCGATTTTATGCTCCTAAAGCTGGTTCACCTCCCGCTGACTGAACAAGGCGAGGAATACGAGATAAAGGCCATTGTGGACTCTCGCTTTCGACATAATCATCTGCAATATCTGGTCAATTGGAAGGGCTATGGCCCTGAGGAGAGGTCTTGGATTAAAGCTCCTACCTTAGTCAAAAGATTCCATCAGAAATTTCCTGCTAATCCCCATGCTAGGTGTCCAGTGGCCACCGTTCGAGAGGGGGGGTGTACTGTCACGAATCGGGGTCTTAGCCCTGTTTACACCACTCGGCGGTACCATATTACCGTACATCTTCTTCCTCCTGGTCGTATGCAGCATGTTATCCTGGGACAAGCGCGACTTCTGTCTGCAGCACTGGAGGCTGCCATCTTGGGTGAGACATTTGCTAAGCTTCCTGCTGAGTCTGAACACCTAAATCCATTCCCCAATTAGCTTCCTCTGCAGACTATAAGAGTCCCCTCCTGCACTCAGCAAGTTCTCAGTGCAACACTTCCTAGTTCCTGGTTTCAGAGCTACAGTTGCTGTTTTGGCTGCTCTAGGCTACCTGCTGTATACAGAGCTCTACCCTTCATGTGTATTCAGCCTCATCCTGATTACTGCTTCTCCTCCCGGCTGTACTATAGTTCAGTGTGAGTTTCTGCTGGGCATATAGTTCCGATCAGTTGATTCTGCCAATGCTGGTAAAAATAAATGTATAAAACAAAAAAATGTTTGATCAAGCAAAATTAATAATCCAATTCTACGCGTTTCACATGGAAATAACCATGGCTTCATCAGGGTTTGCAATATGAAGTAGTAATGTGAACAAGCGCTCTTTATAGTCTCCTCCCTTCAACAGCGGTCCATGATTGGTAATCAGGCCAGAAGGGGTATATTCATACCGAAAAAAAAGACCAATTAGGGTGTGGTAATTCAGAAGGATCCGAACATATAGTAGTAACAGAAAAAATATCACATGTAAAATTACACATATAAATAAAAAAATAAAAAGTAAATTAAACAAAAATTGAAATTGAATCAAAATAGAATTAAAAATAAATAAATAATAAATAAATAAATAAAAAAATAAATAAAAAAGGAAAAGAAGGGTCAAAAATACTCCAAAAATAAAATACAATGAAAAAGGTGGTTAGTTGCCTCCAGATAGAAAGGTCCCCAAATCAAAGTCCATATTGAGACCCTTAGGTGACAGGGTGCCCATATCATAAATCCAACGAGCCTCTTCTTTTGATATTTTCTCTAAGAAGTCCCCACCCCTCTAGTCCTTAAGGACCTTTTTGATTCCCACAAATTTTAATAATGAAGGGTCATGGTTATGAAACTTTGAAAAATGCTGTGGGACACTATGCGTTTCTAGTTGGTTCTTTATATTCCATATATATGTTCAGAAATTCTAGTGTCACACAGCGCTTATTCGGCTTCCATAAACAAAGACTAAGGGCTAGATTTACTAAGAATCGTGTTTGGTGGCGGTTTGAAACCGCCACTCATCGCCGGCGGTTTAGTGGTTCAAACCGCCGCATTTACTATAGGGCGACTTGAGGCTTCAATTTAAAATGACTGGCGGTTTGGATGAAACCGCCACAAAGCCGCCAGCCAAAAGACAGGACAGGACAGTTTTAATACCTGCTTCAGAATGGCTTGATAGCTTAAATATGCTGTTTGAACTATTTTGCCATTCAGAACATTAGAGAAAGTACCATTGACATTTAAATTATGTTGGCAATCATTATTTATTGATTAAGGGGCAAAATGAATAAAATATTATCTTATGAGGGAATAAAAAATTTTCATTATATAAAGGGGATAAAATTATTTAATTATTACATTATTTGGACAATATGTCATGACAAATTGTGCAACATAAATAATTATATCCACCATTAACAATCAGTTAATAATATTATATATTCACATTTTCTACAAAATATAATGCTATAACAGTGTCCCTTAAAAAAAAATATAAAAAAAAATTATTTCATAAATTATTATTACATTTATTTTGTCCCTTTAGCAATAAATAATGATTTTCCAAATGATTAAAATATCAAAGGTGCTTTCTCTTATGTTCTGATTGACCAAATATCTGAAACAGCACACTGTTTGAACAATCTCGCTGCTCACAAGCAGCGCTTTCATTTTGGTATATTGAATGGCGGTTTTCCGGCGGCTTTATAAACCCCCTAATAGTAAATCCGGCTGTTTGTATGTTGAACATTGTTGAAACCGTCATGGGGCTTTATACAGAGGCGGGTTTGAAAACATCATTTCTGGCCGTTTGGACGGCGGGTTTAGCCTTAGTAAATCCGGCGATGGCTAAACCGCCGCCAAACCCGCCGAAAGTCGGCGGGTTTACAAACACGCCTGTTAGTAAATCTAGCCCTAAGACACTCACCTGTACCTCATTAGCAGCCCTCAAACCCTTAGTCTTGATCTGCACATGTGCAGACTGAGTACCTGTCTGTTGCTGGGAAGATTCCTATTGGTTCCTGGTTCTGGCTCTAAACTTGAAAAGGCACCTCCTCCCTTTCCTCTGGGCCTGTTGATCAAGTTACCTGTCTGATTAGGTTCCTACCTATTCTGTGTCCTCTCACCTGGATCGTCAGTGCCTCTGCTGTGTTGCTGTTCCACGTGCTATACTGCTCAAGCTGCACCTGTCTTCACTGTGTTGCTGTTCCACGGGCTATACTGCTCAAGCTGCACCTGTCTTCACTGTGTTGCTGTTCCACGGGCTATACTGCTCAAGCTGCACCTGTCTTCGCTGTGTTGCTGTTCCACGGGTTACACTACTCAAGCTGCACCTGTCTTCGCTGTGTTGCTGTTCCACGGGCTATACTGCTCAAGCTGCACCTGTCTCCGCTGTGTTGCTGTTCCATGGGTTACACTACTCAAGCTGTACCTGCCTTTGTTGTATTGCTGTTCCACTGGCTGGATCGCTTAAGCTACCCTTATCTTCGTTGTGCTGCTACTACACGGGCCATGCTGCTCAAGTTACATCTAACTCTACTGTGTTACCCCTCCACGGACTGCACCACTCAAGATCATCTACTCCACATTTGTCTCGGTGGCTCACTGGTATTACAGGTCGTATCATCTAAGCTGCTTGTTCTTATCCACTCCTTGCTGGCTGGACTGTTACTTGTACCTCCTGTATCGTGCTGCCTTTTTGTGGTCTCATATACCTGCTGCATTACCATCTCCACTTTATTGCTGGACTGTTCCTACTATTGCTATATTTGAATACACTGATTATCCTGCTATATTGTATTCACTCATACTACATTGCCGGTGGTACTGCTCACCCTGTTCCTATGTTCCTTGTGCCAATTTACCAAGACTATTCTGTGATCATCCAATCATCATTAAATCGCTGATTATACTTTTATCCTTCATCTGTTGTCTATTCGCTGTCTGGGTATAGAACTGACATTACCATTGTGCCTACCTCACAACAGTTACTATCACTCCCCTAGGATTCTGCCCAACACCCCTGGTAGGGACCGCGACCTGCGGGCGAACGCCGCTAAACCCTAGTCACCTTGTGGTGACCGCTGGTGAAAACCATTCGCCCGTTAGACTCCGCGCCCAGCTAGGGGTAACATCTGTTGGGTGGATCCAAGAGTCCAGAATACCAAACCGTGACATCTAATTTGAAGGGTCCTAATGGTACGCCCTATGTATTGAAAGCCACATGGACATTCAATAAGATAAATCACCCCAGTTGTGTTGCAAGTGATTTTTTCTTTAATTTTAAATTCTTTACCTGTTGAATAAGATTTGAAAGACTGTATAGAAGTAGTATTTTTCTGCCTAATTGTTCTACAGGCCATACACTGATTACAGAAATAGAAGCCCCCCTTCTTCTCTCCTAACCATGTCTCTGAAAAGCTTCTAGCAATAGATGGAAGAAAACTGGAAACTAATTTGTTCTTGAGGTTATTGGCTTTCTTATAAACAACAACTGTTTTTTTTATGTAAAATTGAAGAAAGCTTCTCATCCTTTAAAAGAATATACCAGTGTTTATTTCAAATTTTTTCAAATTTTCTAGAGTCACTGTTGAACTGTGTAATGAACAAAGGGCAAGCGGCATTTTCAATTTTCCTCTTCTCCTTTGAAGCAAACAGTGTATCTCTCTCTAATTCATTGATTTATTGATAGGCTTTATCGATAGTGGCTGCATCATAATTCCTCTCCAAAAACTTATTTTTGAGGGTCATAGCTTGATCTTTGAAAATTTCTTTATCCGTGCAATTACACCTGATATGCCTGAATTGGCCCTTGGAAATGTTATTCAGCCAATTCCTGTGGTGGTTGCTAGTAGTCGGTATAAACGTATTGCAATCTACTTTTTTAAAATAAGTTCTGGTCTTTAGAGAACCTTCAGTCACATATATTTCCAAATCAAGGAATTGGACTAATTCTTGGCTCATATGAGCCGTAAAGCATAGATTCAGTTCGTTGGAATTGATATATTCGATGAAAGCAGTAAGTTCGCACTGAGGACCCTTCCAAATACATATGACGTCGTCTATATATCTACGCCAAAGGATGATGTGTTTAAGAAAGAGATTGCTGTTCCAAATCCGAGATTACTCCCATTCCGCCATAAAAAGATTGGCGTAACTCGTCGCTGTCACTCACCGGACCGTGAGTGCCTCTTCCCGGACATTTAGGAACCGTGGCCGTCCTCCATCCTGAGGGCCTGCGCATGCGCAGCCCTTTCCTACCCTTCAGTGTATGTCCCTTTAACTTAATTGGCAGATCAGGCAACACTCCCTATATTAAGCACCTGTGGTCAACACCACGTGGCCTGATCTTGGAGTCTCATTCCTCATGAGTCTCTGAAGGTGTTCCTGTATTCCTCGTGTATTCAGCGCTGCTGATTCCTGTGGTTTCCAAACCACTTCTATTCCTGTGGTTTCCATACCACTTCTACCATCAACTATATCATCAGGACTGTTTGCTGATTCCTATCCGCTGCCTCCGTGCACTACAGTCTTCTAAACCACTTCAACGTTATTTTATATCAATGTGACTGTTTGCTCATTGCTATCCGCTGCCTCCGTGCACTCCAGCTTTTACTTCACTCACCTGCTTCTCATCAAGTCTGTTTGCTGATTCCTATCCGCTGCCTCTGTGCACTACAGTCTCCTGCTTGCAACTCGCCTGTGTTCATCATCGTGACTGCCAGCTGACTACTATCCGCTGCCTCCGTGCACTACGGTCTCCTGCTTGCAACTCGCCTGTGTTCAACATCGTGACTGCCAGCTGATTACTATCCGCTGCCTCCGTGCACTACAGTCTCATCTCATCTTTGCTGTGACTTCCTCGAGACTGCCGCTTTCATGACCATCTGCTACACTTTGTGATCTACAGCTCCTGCCCGGCGCTGCACTCCTGTTTCCCATCGCTGTTGGTTCCTGTGGTTGCTACTGGTTACCTCCGTGTGCCGCTGAGCCCTGCTGCTGTGGTCAGCGCTATCGTCCATCTCCTGCTGATCCACTCTCCACGCCTTCACGTGTTCCACTGGTCTCTACCCTCCTGTCAGCACTGGATTTGTATCTCATCTACTACCCTCTGCTGGATCATCTCCATTCTCCTGGGTCTCCTATGAGTCCAGTTCCACGTGTTGCTGACTCCTGTGGATTCGTGTCCCTGTTGGTCTACTCACCTGTGCGCTGCACCTGCTAGACCTCTGCCTCACCTGTCCAGGGACTTTCTATCCAGTCGGCCTCTAGCCGCTCAGGTACCGCTACTATCCCATCTGACTGCTACTGCTGAACCACGGTATGCATACTTCTCATTGACTGTGCTGTGTATTGCATATCTTGCTGGACTGTGTTTGGTTCTCTCTGGAGTCTGCTATCCGCTGAGTCTATTGCCATCATTGACGGTGTTATCATTGTGCTGGACTACTTCAAGAGACTTTCTGATTGCAGACCTGCTCAGTCATTTATATATATATATCTATATTGTGCATATTACTGTGGATCGTGTATAAGGTGCCTGTTTATATCCTGTGTTGCAGTCTTCCCCTGTGCACCTCCTCACATATATATTCTGTGGTACAACTTGCTGATGTCAGACCACTGATCCCTGTTTCCGGTATCACCTGTTCCATCCTCCTCTCACATAGCAGTGGTACAACTTGCTACCGCAGACCACTGACTACCTGGATACCTCCACTTGGATTCCATTCCTTCACTCTGACAGCGGTACAACTTGCTATCCGCAGACCGCTGACTCTCATCACCGCCTTGTTTCTGTTGGACATTCCTCCTCACTATAGCAGTGGTACAACTTGCTATCGCAGACCACTGACTATCTTCACGTGTCCTTGTCCATACAGTTCCTTGTGTATTATTATCTCATTATTACCAGTGTTGCTAGTCATAGACTTTCCTGAGCATCTCATCGGCCATCATTTCATGTTCCGTGATCACCCAGCTACCAGAGTACCCTATTACCATCTACATTGCTCTGGTAAGCCTACCATCTGGTGATCCCTGGGTAAAGACTCCTAGTGCCCGTGACAGTAAGATCAGGCCATGACAGACCCAGATACGGAACCTACAGCCAAAGAGATGCTGCGGCATCTGGTTACCCGTATTGAGCAACAGGAAGTTCGCCAACGGCATTTACTGCGGTGTTACCAGGCGTTAGCTTCCCAAAGAACGTCCGTGCAAGATGCCACAACTACTGTTGATGCTCCTGTGCCTTCCTCCGTTTCCCCAGTGCCATCCCAGGTGTTTACGGCTTCCACGCTTCACCTGCCTACTCCGTCAAAATACGATGGAGACCCCAAAACTTGTAGGGGTTTTCTTACTCAATGCTCAGTTCATTTTGAGCTCCAGCCTCAAAATTTTTCTACCCATCGTTCCAGAGTGGCCTATCTTATTTCATTGTTTTCTGGACAAGCTCTCGCATGGGCTTCCCCTCTGTGGGAAAGAAACGATCCATTGTTACAGGATAGTGCCGAATTTATTTCCACGTTCCGAAGTGTATTCGATGAACCAGGTCGTGTTATTTCCGCTGCATCCAGCATTCTCCGTCTTCGCCAAGGATCTCGCACTGTGGCTCAGTACGTCATTCAATTTAGGATCTTAGCCTCTGAACTTCAATGGAACACTGAAGCATTAATTGCCGCCTTCTGGCAGGGGCTTTCCGATAAAATTAAAAACGCACTGACTTCACAAGAACTACCCTCCTCTTTAGAAGATTTGATCTCTCTTTGCCATCGTGTAGACCTGAGGTTTCGTGAAAGAGAACCTGAGAAAACAACTTCGGTTAAAACACCTCTTCTCTCAAATCCTCAATTTCACCCAGCTTCATCTCCAGTGATACCCATGGAGATAGGTCGCTCCAAATTAACTTTAGAGGAGAGGGACCGAAGAATAAAGAATAGACTTTGTATCTATTGTGCCGATTCTACGCATATGCTCAATTCTTGTCCCAGGAAATGCCGGGCTCTAACCAATACTGGGGAGATAAGGTTAGGGTTCCTGGAGTCCTCTCCATCGTCTATGAAATCTAAAGTCTGCGCTTTTGATGTTACGATTTCCTTTGCTACCAAATCCTTTGAGTCACAGGCATTGATTGATTCCGGAGCAGCAGGAAATTTCATTTCTAAATCACTAGTGAATCAATGGTCCCTACCAGTGATTACTTTAAAAACACCCATTACTGTGACGGCTATAGATGGATCACGTCTCATCAATGGTCTCATCACCCAGAGTACGTCTCCAGTAACTCTTCAGATTGGTGTACTACACCATGAAGAAATTTCGTTTTTAATTCTTCCTGTTACGACAAGTCCGATTGTCTTAGGCCTTCCATGGCTTCAATGTCATTCTCCCCGGATTGACTGGCGCACTTCTCAAGTTACATCTTGGGGAGCTGAATGTCATCATCGTTGTCTCTCTCAAATGGTTTCATTCAAAAGACAGCATTCGTCTATTCCACCAGGTCCTCCTCCACAGGATCCTTCATCTACGGATCTGTGTGATAAGGTTCAGTCTGAACGCCTTCCTCTTCATCGGGCGTTCGTGACGTCATCGGACGTTGAAGATGGATCTCAGGAGTCATCTTCAAAAAGTCAAGTGCTGGTGGTTCCCGGTCACCATCCGTCTTTTCCGGAATTTCCTGCCCTCCCTCCCACCCAAGTTCCTGCTGTGGTGACTGTTTGTCAGACCTTCAAAAATATCTGGTCTCAGGTCAAAACCTGTTTAAAGAAGACATCTAACAAATATAAGTCTTTTGCAGATAAAAAGAGGCGGGCTATTCCACCACTAAAAATTGGAGATTGTGTCTGGTTAGCTACCAAAAATATTCGTTTGAAGGTCCCATCTATGAAATTCGCTCCTCGTTTCATTGGTCCATATAGGATCATTCAAATAATCAATCCAGTATGTGTTAAACTTCTTCTTCCTAAGAATCTTCGGATTTCCAATGCCTTCCATGTGTCTTTACTCAAACCTCTTATCATCAACCGTTTCTCAACTCCTCCCTCAGCTCCGCAGCCAGTTCAAGTTCATCAGGAGGAGGATTTCGAGATTACTGAGGTATTGGACGCAAAAATTTCGCGAGGAGTCCTCCGTTTCCTCGTTCATTGGAAGGGCTTTGGTCCTGAGGAGCGCTCTTGGATCAAAGCTGAAGATCTTAATGCTCCTGCCCTTTTGAAGAAGTTTTATTCCAAAAACCCGGACAAGCCCGGTTCCAGGCGTTCTGTGCCCACCTTTAAAAGGGGGGGTACTGTCACTCACCGGACCGTGAGTGCCTCTTCCCGGACATTTAGGAACCGTGGCCGTCCTCCATCCTGAGGGCCTGCGCATGCGCAGCCCTTTCCTACCCTTCAGTGTATGTCCCTTTAACTTAATTGGCAGATCAGGCAACACTCCCTATATTAAGCACCTGTGGTCAACACCACGTGGCCTGATCTTGGAGTCTCATTCCTCATGAGTCTCTGAAGGTGTTCCTGTATTCCTCGTGTATTCAGCGCTGCTGATTCCTGTGGTTTCCAAACCACTTCTATTCCTGTGGTTTCCATACCACTTCTACCATCAACTATATCATCAGGACTGTTTGCTGATTCCTATCCGCTGCCTCCGTGCACTACAGTCTTCTAAACCACTTCAACGTTATTTTATATCAATGTGACTGTTTGCTCATTGCTATCCGCTGCCTCCGTGCACTCCAGCTTTTACTTCACTCACCTGCTTCTCATCAAGTCTGTTTGCTGATTCCTATCCGCTGCCTCTGTGCACTACAGTCTCCTGCTTGCAACTCGCCTGTGTTCATCATCGTGACTGCCAGCTGACTACTATCCGCTGCCTCCGTGCACTACGGTCTCCTGCTTGCAACTCGCCTGTGTTCAACATCGTGACTGCCAGCTGATTACTATCCGCTGCCTCCGTGCACTACAGTCTCATCTCATCTTTGCTGTGACTTCCTCGAGACTGCCGCTTTCATGACCATCTGCTACACTTTGTGATCTACAGCTCCTGCCCGGCGCTGCACTCCTGTTTCCCATCGCTGTTGGTTCCTGTGGTTGCTACTGGTTACCTCCGTGTGCCGCTGAGCCCTGCTGCTGTGGTCAGCGCTATCGTCCATCTCCTGCTGATCCACTCTCCACGCCTTCACGTGTTCCACTGGTCTCTACCCTCCTGTCAGCACTGGATTTGTATCTCATCTACTACCCTCTGCTGGATCATCTCCATTCTCCTGGGTCTCCTATGAGTCCAGTTCCACGTGTTGCTGACTCCTGTGGATTCGTGTCCCTGTTGGTCTACTCACCTGTGCGCTGCACCTGCTAGACCTCTGCCTCACCTGTCCAGGGACTTTCTATCCAGTCGGCTTCTAGCCGCTCAGGTACCGCTACTATCCCATCTGACTGCTACTGCTGAACCACGGTATGCATACTTCTCATTGACTGTGCTGTGTATTGCATATCTTGCTGGACTGTGTTTGGTTCTCTCTGGAGTCTGCTATCCGCTGAGTCTATTGCCATCATTGACGGTGTTATCATTGTGCTGGACTACTTCAAGAGACTTTCTGATTGCAGACCTGCTCAGTCATTTATATATATATATCTATATTGTGCATATTACTGTGGATCGTGTATAAGGTGCCTGTTTATATCCTGTGTTGCAGTCTTCCCCTGTGCACCTCCTCACATATATATTCTGTGGTACAACTTGCTGATGTCAGACCACTGATCCCTGTTTCCGGTATCACCTGTTCCATCCTCCTCTCACATAGCAGTGGTACAACTTGCTACCGCAGACCACTGACTACCTGGATACCTCCACTTGGATTCCATTCCTTCACTCTGACAGCGGTACAACTTGCTATCCGCAGACCGCTGACTCTCATCACCGCCTTGTTTCTGTTGGACATTCCTCCTCACTATAGCAGTGGTACAACTTGCTATCGCAGACCACTGACTATCTTCACGTGTCCTTGTCCATACAGTTCCTTGTGTATTATTATCTCATTATTACCAGTGTTGCTAGTCATAGACTTTCCTGAGCATCTCATCGGCCATCATTTCATGTTCCGTGATCACCCAGCTACCAGAGTACCCTATTACCATCTACATTGCTCTGGTAAGCCTACCATCTGGTGATCCCTGGGTAAAGACTCCTAGTGCCCGTGACAGTCGCACACTTACTGCCCATTGCTGTTCCACGAATCTGGAAAAAGTAATTGCCACCAAACCAAAAATAGTTATGCTCCAGCACAAACTTTATGGCATCCATAATAAAGTCTATTTGTTTGTCCCTCAAATCCGATGAAGAGGTTAGTATATTTTTAACATGAGTACACCCTATATTGTTTTCTATGACCGTGTACAATGATGTCAAATCACACGTCAGGAGTATAAATTCCTTTTCCCAAGTGAGTTAATTCAGAGTTTTAAAATGTCTGTAGTATCCTTAATATAACTTCTTTGCTTTACCACATATGGTTGTAAGAAATGGTCTATGTATTCTGACAAACTCCATGAAAGAGAATTAGTGACAGAAACAATTGGCCGTCCCGGTGGTTTTTCCAAATTCTTATGAATTTTTGGGAGGCAATAAATGACCGGTACCCTCGGATACTTCCTAAACAAGTATTCAAACTCTTGGTTATTGATGATACCTTCTTGTAAACCACCTAAAAGGAGTTCCTTAAGTTCTTTGTTGAACAAGATAGTAGGGTCATTTTTGAGATGTTTATATGTAGTGGAGTCCTCCAGTTGGCTAATCAATTCCTTTTCATAGTTCACTCTATTGAGGATAGTAACTCCTCCCCCTTTATCTGCTGGTTTTACGACAATTGACCTGTCATTTTTTAATACAGTGAGGGCTGAATTCTCCGATTTAGTAAGGTTGTAGGAAGTTCTATTAGTTCCCAATTGGAGTTTCTCCAAATCTTCTTCCATAAGTCTCTGTAAGGTTTCAATAAAAGGCCCCTTTAAATGGTAAGGATAAAAGGTGGATTTGTTTTTTAACTCCGTATGCTTAAATAGTGCATCACTTCCAGCCTCTGATATTTTAGGGAAGGAAGATTTTCCTATTGTGTCATGCTGGAAATGTTTTTTCAGAGTAAGTTTACGTATAAACTTTTGTAAATTAATATATGTATCAAACTTGTTCATCCTTGAACTTGGAGCAAATTTCAGGCCCTTTTTAAATTGTTCGACTTGTGGGGTGCTGAGTTCCATATCACTTAGATTAAAGATACCTCCCATATCTACTTCCTTATCTTGGGCCTTGCCCCTAGTTCTCTGTTCTCCACGTTTCCCTCGAGGTTGTTTAATTTTCTCTTTAACTTTGATGTCATACTCCTGTGTTCCGAATCCAGGTTTGGAGGTGAAGTTTTCTGACGACACGTTTCTAAAAAAGCTTTTTAATGGTGTTTTCCTCAAATGATGTTTCATGTATGGTGAGATTTTGAGTACTAGTAATATTCTCAAAGAGATGATTTCTAGTTTGCTCTAGATCTCTATCTATGATATCCGCCCCTTTGCCATAACTTTCTCTCGCTATGCGACCATAATTCATGGGACTTTTTGTCTCTGACTTCTCACTTCTGACATTATCAAGATTTTTGACATGATGTACCATATTAGATGGATTAAGTGGTTTATAATCTCTAGACTCATTTCTTTGAGTAGGTAATTCCTTAATCAAAGGTGGTTTCGTAGGGTAGGGGAGATCTCGATTCCTACCATGTACATTAGATCGCTGATAGTGAATAGGTTTCCTACTATCCCTTTCTCCATAATCTCCAGTTTTTTTCTTGTTATCTTAAACTGCTGTGGGTCTCTATGGCCAAGTTCAAGATCTTTCTTATCTCTTTTGAACTTTTTACTTTTAATTTGTGTAATTTCCTCCTCAATATGTTTAATTTTATTCATTGTGAGGGTCTCTAGATTTTTAAAATCCTCTAGATACTCTAATGGTTTTAGTCTATCTTGAATAGTCTTAATCTCCTTTTCAGTGTGGTTCAATTTATTCTCTCTTTCCTCAATAATTAGTTTAATAAGTTCAGTGGGACAAGCATCTAGTATTGTGTTCCATTTAACAAGAAAGACTCAAATGTTGGTTTTTTAAATAGCCTCAAACCTCTTGGTATAAGGTTAAATTCAATATTTTTCTTAAGAGTGGTGACCTCCCACCAATGCTTTGTTTCAGCTATGAGTAATTTTTCATAGCAGAGAAAATTTGAACGGAAGTTCCCTTCATCTACTAGGGAGATATCTTATTCTGTTCCTTCTGAAAATATTTCAGTAATCTTAGCAAGCCTCGTTGTTCTAAGATTCTGAAATATTGTAATAATAGGTATGCAGCAGATGAGGTGGAGGTTGGCAAAGGTACAACAAGCAAAATCCTAATCTGCGCTCCCTGGTGAACAAAAATAAGACAAGCTGCTGAACAGGAGAGCAGAGGAAACCCCAAATCCTCACAATAAAAACAATAGAAGAAAACTCCTAGACGCTAGAACAACCAAAAAAGAAACAAACAAAAACACAAAGAATAAAATAGATATTGTATTGCAACAATAACATATAATACAAATACAATATCCAATTTGCTTCTGGCCAGATATCAAAAACAAAACTAAATAAAGATGAAAAATATGCAAATATAGAGTGAAAGATGGGTCCGAAAAAAATTGTATTTAGGTTGAAATGATGACAAAACAAATTCTGTGTCACAAAGTAAAGTTCAGTTACTAAAAAATCTCCAATCGGAATCCTTGAATAACTCACTCGTCTTTATCCAAAGCGAAGAGGGGATTCCTTAACCCCAGCCTTTCAGCAATAAAACAGAAGAGCATAAAAATAAGCACTTACTAGAGCATCTTGAAAGTCCAGTGTAGAAACAGTTGCCGAATAAACACAAATCAACCAGCTACTCCTGCGGCTGTGATAAAGTTCTGTGTGAAGCTTCTACCAGTCCCGAACAGTTGATACCGTAAACCCTCAAGGGTCCAATGAGGGATAGTTGTCGGAAAAGACAAAACGAGAAGCTGCGTCTGCGGCTGTACTATAGTTCAGTGTGAGTTCCTGCCGGGCATATAGTTCCGATCAGTTGATTCTGCCAATGCCGGTAATTTTAATTTTTATATTTATTTTATTTTTTTATATTTATTTGTTGTTCAATTATTACAAAACAATGGCAAACTGTTCAAAAATTGTAAGTCTGACTGATACTGTGACTCATACTGTGTAGAATTAAAAAACTGTAGGGTGTTTAAGAAACTGTCAGCCAACAATAATGAAAAGAAATAGAAACATAAAAGTAGTAAAACTTGCCGATAGTGCGGTGTCTCATCTAGACAGTGTTACACATTCCCTTACACATACTCCATCATTCCAAATTGAATTGGAATTCAAAAGCGGTATGCTCAAGTATAACCTGTCACCGCACAGCAAGACCTATTCTTATATTTGACCCGTACTCCTCGTTAATGTAAACTTTTCCACTTATCTAACTTTATTTCCATTTGTGCTGCTAAAAAGTCATGTTACTTCCTGCACAACATAAATGCCTTCAGATATTCACACATGTTCCTGATCATTTTAATATATTTTCCTGCAAAACAAAGTCTTGGGATTACAGCGCATTGTGTATGTACCGAAGAGCCCCCTTCATTTGCAAAGTTCCCAAAATGCAGTTCTGTAAAAATTGGCACACGGACCACAAGTAAAGTTTTGCTACAAAAAGTGTAATGCAAAACTAAAATTTCACCGTTAATTATGATTAAAATATTTAATAAAATGCTCAGCACATTAATTCTAAAACTAAAAAGCAAAGAAAATACAAGATCCATTATTTTACGTCCTCTCTCAGTCTTTCAAACCAGCAATCTTGTCCCTGAAATCATGCAAATAACAATGTTTATCTCTCCTACAGATCTTATTTATATGTATTGTAGGTGAGTTCGGGGAACAGGTGCCATCTCCTGGGGTAGATGGTAGTGTACAGCAGCATAGAAGTCACACAAGTCCAAAGTTTTGGTACATCTGGCCTCAGACAGTTTTATTAAGCAGAAAAAATAAAGAAGAATCTTGAAAATAAACACCTTGCCTGTCCGGCACTAACTAAACACATGTCATTCCTAATGGTAAAACGAAACAAGAACATTAGAAGTTCCAGTACATATGGTTTACTCACAAGGTTTCTCCTATAGAGACCTCACAGTTCATTATCCCAGGCAGAGCTGAGACTCAGACTGATCAAACTGATGTTCTTTTTAACACATTTTAAAGGTACAAGCATTAATCAGTCTGCTGTCAGACTGGAAGTTCAGAAGACCCAGACTGGGCCTTTTAAATGGAGCCCACCCTTCTCTCTCCATTTATTCCCAGGGTCCTTTACTAGCTTTTCCCTAAAGCTAAACTCACTCTTTTGGGAAGATTCTTCCCTCACAAACAATCTCCCCAGGGTTTTAAAAATGTGAAGGTCAAAAACCTGGGACAAACATACCTGCCCAAAAATACTATTCCAGTGTTTTGTTACAGTAAGTTTTCTCTGTATTTATTCTCTCAAATCACCACATATAACAACAATTAATTTTGACTGGCAAGTTGCAGCAATGTAACTTTTTAGTAGGGAGTAAAAATAGTATTATGTATGTCCAATAATAGCATTGTTAAAATGTTGAATTAGCTTTTTTAAACATTATCAAGAAATAGAGGAAATATTTATCAAAAGAAGTAAATTAGATTTGTAATCTTTGTTACAACTTCTGTCTGGTTATCTGTATGACATAAAGGGATCATGATTAATAGCATAGTAATCACATAAATACAAAATGTTTTAATGCCATCAATAATTCCATTTTCCAGAGACATCATTGTTTTCACCACCATGATGCCTCATGCTTAGTAGATAAGGTTCATTCTCTATCACAGCAAGCTGTATAAGTTCCCCAAGCATTCAGTTGATAAGGGAAATGATATGCACAGAAATATAATGATTTGAAAGCATATTTAATGTCACACAATTCACAATAGCAATAACAAGTATCAAATAATAACAGATGTTCCACTGGATAAAAGCTTGCATACAAATACAAAGTATAATGTGTAATGCATAAACATTTCGGTGAAAGTCCATTACCTCATTTCACATTTGCCTGTAGTGTTTGCAGTCCATGGACTTGCTGTGGGGTCCAGCATCATGGAATCCAAAGGTAAGCATGTTCCTCGGCAGGCCCACTTAGTTTTGCTAGAAAGTTATTTATGCAGACAGCAAGTGGACATAACAAGTATTAGGGTTAATATTATTCGGTCATCTGGTTCAGATTGCTAAATATATACAGTGGGTTTGTGTGACTTTAGAGATGGAAAAGAGTTTGCAGTGGCTTTACCGCACACATAAAGTCTCAATTAGATTTTAGACCGACAATGATACCTGATTGTTGTCACTTGTCAGCATCAACCCAGCTTTCTAATTGAAATGGCACCAGATACTGACAACTGACATTGAACTTGATCAGTTATCGTTATCTCTTGTCAGTCTCAACCCAATATTTCAATTCAGAATACACTTGATGCTTTACACTGAAACATTGCTTTGTAAATCATTGTAGTCACTGATATTATTGTTGTCAATGATGTTTACAAAAGCACCAGACAAACAATAATCATAAAAAAATTACATGTGCCTGTATGTATTTGTGACAATAATTTCCACCATAAATTTACCAATTGCTAATCCAGCCAAAGCCCTTAAAGCTGTTTTTGTTTTCCACCTATGCTAAAGACAGACCTGTTATGTTTTGTATTGTTTATATAGTGGAAGGCAAATGTAATTTTGCAGTATAGTCCCAGTAGCTATAAATACTGTATTATTACAAAGAAATATGCAGAGAGAGAAGATTCATTGGGCCAAATAATTTATATTCTCTAAATTTCTACCAGTTTTTCTGATCATTGACAAAACAATAAAAATGCAAACTTCACACTTCAATAGGGTCTATTTTCCATGTTCTGCAGCAAGTGTACCAATGAATGAGGCCATGATAGGGCAGAAGGAAATTCTTATAGCTGGACCAGTTGATGATTGATTTAGGTCCCGGCGCTCAGTCAGCCTTCTATAATAAAAAGGTTCAGTGTCAGGTTCACTGGAAGAGGCTTGTGGAGAGAAGATTTCAATTATTCATTGTTGTTCACTTTGACCTTGGCAACAGTCATGAAATCTGTATCCACAGACAGCAGGACTATATTTCCCATGCACCACTGTGAAAAATAACATGTAAAATTTGTTTGTTTTGCAACATATTTTTATTGTGGTATTGAAAATACGAAAGAAGATAAAATAGAACATTGTTGATAAACATACAGTTAAAAGATAAGCAGTGAGTCAGCTCTTGTTTATCCTGTTGCATCTGAGTATGTTCTAGTTGATCATTTCACAAATAGGTTCAAGATTTAGCCTATAAACCCGATAATCTGACAAGTAGTCTTTTTTTTTTAACATATAAAGTAACCTGCAAAGACTGAAATGTTCAGGATTTATATGTAACACATTTTATTGAGCTAAGCCTCTATTAGGTAACCACAAACAAAAAATACGATCATTTAATAATGTAAGCAGCATGTTTCTCACTTAAATCTTCTGAATGTGAATTTATTTGTATGATATCCCAACTCCTCAAAAAGGATTGCAATAACACTCCCAACATTAGGTGGACATAAAGGTCAACTCACTTCTTGTGATCTGCATTCATTCATTAAGGCACACAAAACAAACATATTGTGCGGTTTTTAAAATATACACATAAATTTGGCATACGCATATCTGTATTCAACACAGAGCGGATGTAAGGATACGACTGTTGATGAATACGGGTCTAGGTGCGCTCCGCAGGATATATCCAATACATATGTGCAATATAAAGCCCCAAAAGAAGGGACCATTAATGACAAAACATTAATAAAATCTAAAAAAAAAAAAATTATTTTCCATAAAATATATTTATCAGGGTGTTATGAATGTCTACTGTACATAAAATGCATTTTTACATTTGCTCCTGATTGCAAACACCTGTTCTAGGTTGACCGTCATCATTAGGAATCGCTACTTACATCAGACCTGTAGCAGGTGCAAGTTATACAACAGACAAACACATAACTTAAAGATACCCAAAGATTCGATCAGATGTTGCTGCATGTGCTCGTGCTTGGCATGCCCTTACTGTACATTGACTGCGTGAATACAACCAGTCACCTTCCCGTTCCGCCCATGAAATCGTAGGCTGTAGTAAGGGTCATTTGGCTTGAAGATGAATTGGATCTTGCGGCGTTCTCTGGCGTATGACATGGGCAGAACGATTTTACGCTCTATACGGCACGTATCAGCATTTACTTGATGAATTAGGCACCAATGTGCATATTAAGATTTTATTTGTAGGTAGAATAGAAGTGTGACTGGATCACTTACAAATAACTTATGGTATAAAATTACACAGGTCTGCCCCAAAAAAAATTTTGGACAGCTGTTTTGGTTTAGTTGACTGATTCTTAAGTTTTTTGGTGCGCTGAATCCAAAAATGACAGCGTTTTGTCCTGGGACGTCAGGTTTTCGAACAAACGGGTGGTCATCATTTAAAAAAAATCTCTTACCGCAAATATTTTATTTACATGAAAAATATTAACTCATTTGCACAGGTGACGACAAAATTAACACCACACTCAAGTAGATTGCTTGTGAAATTGTCTTTTTTTAAACTCTAAACTTCTTTTTGAGCTTTTCCTCTTGTCGGTGGCTTCCAGAAGATCCCTGTACAACATCCAGCAGTAGTCAGCCATCATCGTAACACTCCATTTCCCTTGATCTTCTTTCCATTTCTTTTATATCTTTATGGAAACGTTCTCCCTGCTCTTCACTCACTGCTCCCAAATTTTCAGGAAAATAGTCAAGATGTGAGTTGAGAAAATGGACTTTTAAGCTCATGGAGCAACCAAGCTTGTGGAACGCTTTCAACATTGTTTCCACCATTTTCTTGTAATTTGGGTCCTTTTGGTTTCCCAAAAAGTTTTTTATGACCACAGTAAAGGCAACCCACGCTTCTTTTTGAGTTGGAGTCATTGAACTGATGAAGTCATTGTCGGATATGAGTTTTCTAATATCCGGGCCAACAAAAACCCCCTCTTTCAGTTTTGCCTCCGTTAAACCTTGAAACTTGGTTCCCAAGTACTTGAAGCATTCGCTATCTTTTGGAAGTGTCTTAACAAATTGCTTCATTAATCCTAATTTTATATGGAGTGGTGGTAATAAAACCTTCTCAGGGGGTACCAATGTATCCCTGAGAACATTCTTTTCACCAACAACTAGACTTCTTGGTGGCCAATTTTTTTGCTTCCAGTGATTTTGTCGGTCTCTACTTTCCCATAAACATAGAAAACAAGGGTATTTGGTGTACCCAGCCTGTTGTCCCAGCAGCATACACAATACTTTTAAATCCCCACATACCAACCAGTTTTGGTTTTGATAACCCACTTTCTGAGTACCAACTCCAAGTTCTCATAAGTCTCCTTCAAGTACACCGAATGAGCAACAGGAATGGATGCATAACGGCCACCATTGTGAAGTAAAACTGCTTTTAAGCTTCTTTTGGAAGAGTCAATGAAAAGCCTCCATTCAGAAGAATCATACTGAAT
This sequence comes from Mixophyes fleayi, assembly GCF_038048845.1. Lineage (NCBI taxonomy): Eukaryota > Metazoa > Chordata > Amphibia > Anura > Limnodynastidae > Mixophyes > Mixophyes fleayi. The sequence continues at coordinate 170,504,642 of NC_134402.1, forward strand.
GTGGAACTGAGCCATCAACCCCTCTAGCAAGCACACTCAACAATGCAGTGATCACCATCAGGACCAATAAACATGTATTTTCATGTTTTTGGGAGCACTGGCAGTGAAAATAAATTTGTTTTTCCATGTTCAGTTTTTTCCCCCAAGTATGATGAATTTGAAATTTAGCGATTTCCAGCTACCTGTTTGACCAAGGCACATTTCGATTGTGAAAAAACCTGACGTCCCAGGAAAAAACAGTGGTAATTTTGAAAACAGCTTTTTGGTTGCAGACCTGTATTATTTAAAGGAAATAGCGCAGGGCGCTTATTTATATAATTGCAAATGTACTTAATATTAATATTATGTGTATGTTGGGTAAAGGAGATATCTTTATTTCTGAGACCAGGGGAAGAAATTTGTTTGTTTTAACTTTGCTAGAGGAAATGCATTATTTCTGAGGTATATATTTGATACAATAAGCCTTTGTTGAGGAAGTCTTTTGTGTATCTTGGAGTAGGGAAATGACTTGTTTGGGGTTTTGTAACTTTCTTTGGGAATGTGTATTCTGCAGCTGTTTGAAGAAAGGACCCATGTTAATCTCATGTTAATTAGACCTTTTGATGTGTGAGGGTCCAGCACCTGAAGGCACAGGAAGGTTTAATTAGACTTGCTACTAAATTTCCTCTGTCTAAAACAAGATGCAGGAAATCACAGCAAGTTTTAGGATATCACAGATAAATATAAATATTGTTAGCTTTGCATTGCATTTAAATTCATGTTTGGGTAAACAAATTGCATCCTGATTCAAAAAATAGCTCAGACCTCAGGGGGCCGGCTTACACTGTGAGGCTGTGTCCAAATCTGTATAAAAAGCACTGTCTTATATTGAAAATTGTTCTTCTTGCTTCATCTGACCTGCTCCCTGATACCTTCAGCCAGGTGAGCAAAGAAACATCACTTGTTTCAAAGACCTGCTTGGAAACTTCTCTATCCCTGTGACCTACAGATTAGACCCAAAAGCCGTTCCCGGCTGTTTCTGAGGTTTGGACCCGGCATCCAGTACTACCGCTCTGCCTGCTACCCAGCAGCTCTGGCCAGTGTGATAGGCCAGGGGGGATCCATCCACAGCAACCCTGAGCCACAAGAAGAGGTCAGGAGTACCAGCCCAAGTACACCAGTAATGGGGTACACTCGCAGCGTCAGTTACCCAGAAGAAACCCGGTACTGGATGTCGGTAAGGAGTCCAGTGGTGGCAGCATTTGTAAGCCCCTCCGCATTTGGGACAATGAAAGGGAACGGTGGCAAAGTAAATCCAGCAGGTTCCCAGAAGCATCCTGTCACAAGAACATATTAATAATTAACTCTAGATCTACATCTAATATTACATATATTGATGTTATGTAAAGAGATACATCCACCTAGTTATACTTTGTTGTTAATGCATTTTCTAACCAGCAATAACCATGTCTAAAGCTCTCCTAATTTTCCCACAAAATATGGAGCATTTGTGAGTTCTGGTCAGTCCCCTTGGAGTTCTCTTTTAGGTGTCAAATTCTATTAATTTAGTTGCATTACGAGAATAAACTTTATAAATTTAGACTGTGTAAGGGCCTCCGCCAATCAATTTGATGGCCAAGAATAATTAAAACTCCTTTTTGGGTATCAATTGTTCTTGGTTGAAAATGACAAAAGACCATGATCACTATATTAATTGTATTTCAACAGAAATAGCTCATCATTAAAATGCATCTGAAGGCTCCTCCTTTGCCCCCGGTATACATGTTGTTCCCTCTCACCTTCTGTTTCATTGTTAGTTACTGTATTGTTAATCATGGTATGTTAAAGCTGATGTCACTTGTACAGCACTGAAGGATATGTTGTTGCTATAGAAATACAGGTAATAATAATAATAATAATAATAATAATAATAATAATAATAATAAGTGTTCCTTGTTCTTCTCTACCACCAGTATATGTTGGTTTATGATCACTATGTTTTACTTCGCATGGATAGTTGTACAAAATAAATATAGTTTTTCATTAAGCAAAGTTTCAGTGTACTGTCCTTTAAAAGCGTAAGAGAGATTAGAGTATAAACGAAGGATTGTCCCATTGTCCAGAATGTCAGTAAAAACGTTGTGTGCTAATCGGGCCAGATATACATCACAGGGGGCTGTAGGTACAGGCATATTATGAAGGTACAATAACTATTAGATTCTAGTTTCACAGATAAATATCTGTACAAAATTACTTTATAATCAATGAGTTGTAGAGTCAAAACTTTACTGGCTTTATTCTTTAACATGTGTGCATTAAACCGGACTCATTCCATTTTATATTGCTTTCATTTCAGCACAGTAAACTACAGCCTTATATTAAAATCAGATACTGGCTTTATTAATTTGTGATCAATGTATTCATTTACTTTTATGTTGCTATCTTTTTAACACCAGCTCCACAATGATGTCCTGTAATGTCAGTTCTGATCTGGGTTACAAACTGGATGTATAAGAGCACTAACTACCTACACACATTGAAATGAAATGGCTAGAGCCATTATGGGGAACCAATATTCAAATAATACAGTTTATAAATTCACAAGGAACCAGAGACATCACCCAGGCACTTCAGGGCTAATATTGTGTTACTGGTGAATTGATATGCTGCATTCCATTGAATATTAATTCAGACAACAAACTGTCTATCTTCCCTCTGTGTGGGCAAGAAACACTCTACAGTAAGTCTTGTCTGTAGCTGCTATACAGTCAATATTAGAAAATACAAAATAGTTCAGGCATAAATGCATTAATTCTTCAGGCTTGAAGAGTTAGGTATTTTTCAGAGAAAATACATCACTGCATGAAAATACAGTTTAAATTGAAAAGTGGCATTTTTTCTGATTCACTCTCTCCTGGGTAGCAGAAATGTTAGATCTCAAGTCTTCCTTTTATATACAAGTTCAAACAAACCCGAGGCATATCTCTAAATCCAAATAGACCTGTGTGTAATATTGCTAGGCTTGTAACTGATATTACAGAAACTGTTCAATGTAGTCCATTATCCATAGGGAACCAGTGCACATGTGGTGGGATTTAGCTATTTTCTTTATATCTTATTGCCCAGACATCCTTTTGGTCTTGGGACATCTTCATTTCAAAATCTAGACCTAATTATTTGTTTTCATGTGTAAATAAAACAAGTATCTGAATGCACTCATTATCATCAATGTGAATAATACCTTCAAGTCCTTGAAAATGTTGTTGAATAAATATTGCTGAAAACCATTCACTTAATAACAAATGCACTTCCTCACTAACATAGAGCAGGATTTGCAATTTAATTTTATGTCCCTTTATTTTAAAAATCTTATATATTAAAGGAATATATATATATGATATTTAAGTATGGCCTATACCACAACTTGACAGAAAAATAGTTTTGTGTATAGCAAAAAAGTATACCTGTATGTCTGATAGCCATGAATTAATTGCACTTGTCATATTGGCTTTTCAGCAATAAACATGATTACTTCATAGGAATTCAAAGGACCACAAAATTTACCCAAACCATTTATTGCCATAAATTAAATCCTGTACCATGACTTCTATGGTATGCTTATTTAATTCATGCTATTTTTCCTTCAGAAATATTCCACACTCTTAGGGGAAGATTTGCTTAAACTTCTAAAAAGAAAAAGTAGAGATGCTGCCCATAACAACCAATCAGATTTTAGCTATCATTTACCTAGTACATTCTAGAAAATGATTGCTAGCATCTGATTGGTTGCTATGGGCAACACCTCCACCTTTCCTTTTTAGAAGTTTTAGTAAATCTGCCCCTAAGGCTTGTTTACAATGCATTTAGGTACCAAATATCCACTGACCCTGTGAAGGAGCGATCGCTTCTGACCATTGCCCTCTCCCCCCGTCATCGAGGGAGGGGAGTGTGAACGTCCATGGGAATCTCTGACGAATTCCCAGTAATGGCTGGAGCATCTTTAGATGCGCATTAGCAAATGCAATATTGCCATGGTCAGTAATGGCCGCCACATCCTCAGATGTGCTAGCATTAACGGCGCACATCTGGGGGGCAGGATATAACTAAGAGCTGCGCTAGCATGACACACACCTCTCCGGACCCCCTAGATTGCACTACAGAAAACTTACCTGGCTGCTGGTTGCACTTCCCTGCGTACTCGGCATCTTCCAAAGGTATCTATATACTCCTGTTATATACTATATATATGCTGCAACTTACCATACTATACTATACATCCTATCTATACCATTCTGCAATCTATCTATACTTAAATTTACACCTATCTATGAACTATGCTAAATATATAACACTGAACTATCTATACTGTAATTTACTTCTATCTATAAACTACATTGTACTATACATTCTATCTATACTATCCTGCAATCTAACTATACTGTAATTTACTCCTGTCTATAAACTATAACAGTATATAGCACTGTGCTATATGTATAACACTGGCTTACTCGATACTGTAATTTACTCCTATCTATAAACTATAATGTACTGCACAACCTATCTATACCTTCCGGCAATCTAGCTATATCTATACCTGTAATACTGTTTAACACTACATTCCTGCAATATACTCTGCTGTTCATTAACCTCCCTATAATGTACAATATACTATGCCTGGGAAATATTCTTAACCATACCTTGCTAAACCCTATAACTTAGTCAATGCTTTCTCTGTCTTTGTCTTCTCTTCCATACGGCGTATCTGTCATCCTTGTTTTTCTTCCATGTGACATGTCCTCCATATTTGTCTTTGCCTTCTCTTCCATGCGGCATGTCCTCCATCCTTGTCTTTGTCTTCTCTTCCATGCGGCATGTCCTCTATCCTTGTCTTTGTCTTCTCTTCCATACAGCATGTCCTCCATCCTTGTCTAGTCTTCTCTTCCATACAGCATGTCCTCCATCCTTGTCTTTGTCTTCTCTTCCATGCGGCATGTCCTCCATATTTGTCTTTGCCTTCTCTTCAATGCAGCATGTTCTCCATCCTTGTCTTTGACTTTACTTCCATACAGCATGTCCTCCATCCTTGTCTTCTCTTCCATACAGCATGTCCTCCATCCTTGTCTTTGTCTTCTCTTCCATGCGGCATGTCCTCCATATTTGTCTTTGCCCTCTCTTCAATGCAGCATGTTCTCCATTCTTGTCTTTGAATTCTCTTCCATGCGGCATGTCCTCCATCCTTGTCTTTGACTTTACTTCCATGCAGCATGTCCTCCATCCTTGCCTTTGTCTTCTCTTACGCGCAGCATGTCCTCCATATTTGTCTTTGTCTTCTCTACCATGCAGCATGTCCTCCGTCCTTGTCTTTGAATTTACTTCCATGCAGCATGTCCTCCATCCTTGCCTTTATCTTCTCTTTCATGCGGCATGTCCTCCATATTTGTCATTGCCTTCTCTTCCATGCAGCATGTTCTCCATCCTTGTCTTTGACTTCTCTTCCATGTAGCATGTCCTCCATCCTTGTCTTTGACTTTACTTCCATGCAGCATGTCCTCCATCCTTGCCTTTGTCTTCTCTTCCATGTGGCATGTCCTCCATCCTTGTCTTTGACTTTACTTCCATGCAGCATGTCCTCCATCCTTGTCTTCTCTTCCATACAGCATGTCCTCCATCCTTGTCTTTGTCATCTCTTCCATGCGGCATGTCCTCCATATTTGTCTTTGCCTTCTCTTCAATGCAGCATGTTCTCCATCCTTGTCTTTGAATTCTCTTCCATGCGGCATGTCCTCCATCCTTGTCTTTGACTTTACTTCAAGGCAGCATGTCCTCCATCCTTGTCTTTATCTTCTCTTCCATGCAGCATGTCCTCCATCTTTATCTTTGACTTCTCTTCCATGCGGCATGTCCTCATGCCTGCTTTTGTCTTCTCTTCCATGCAGCATGTCCTCCATCGTTGTATTTGTCTTCTCTTACATGCAGCATGTTCTCCATCCTTGCCTTTGAATTCTCTTCCATGCGGCATGTCCTCCATCCTTGTCTTTGACTTTACTTCAAGGCAGCATGTCCTCCATCCTTGTCTTTATCTTCTCTTCCATGCAGCATGTCCTCCATCTTTATCTTTGACTTCTCTTCCATGCGGCATGTCCTCATGCCTGCTTTTGTCTTCTCTTCCATGCAGCATGTCCTCCATCGTTGTATTTGTCTTCTCTTACATGCAGCATGTTCTCCATCCTTGCCTTTGTCTTCTCTTCCATGCAGCATGTCCTCCATATTTGTCTCTGTCTTCTCTTCCATGCGGTATGTCCTCCATATTTGTCTTTGTCTTCTCTTCCATGCGGCATGTCCTCCATATTTGTCTTTGCCTTCTCTTCCATGCGGCATGTCCTCCATCCTTGTCTTTGTCTTCTCTTCCATGCGGCATGTCCTCTATCCTTGTCTTTGTCTTCTCTTCCATACAGCATGTCCTCCATCCTTGTCTAGTCTTCTCTTCCATACAGCATGTCCTCCATCCTTGTCTTTGTCTTCTCTTCCATGCGGCATGTCCTCCATATTTGTCTTTGCCTTCTCTTCAATGCAGCATGTTCTCCATCCTTGTCTTTGACTTTACTTCCATACAGCATGTCCTCCATCCTTGTCTTCTCTTCCATACAGCATGTCCTCCATCCTTGTCTTTGTCTTCTCTTCCATGCGGCATGTCCTCCATATTTGTCTTTGCCTTCTCTTCAATGCAGCATGTTCTCCATTCTTGTCTTTGAATTCTCTTCCATGCGGCATGTCCTCCATCCTTGTCTTTGACTTTACTTCCATGCAGCATGTCCTCCATCCTTGCCTTTGTCTTCTCTTACGCGCAGCATGTCCTCCATATTTGTCTTTGTCTTCTCTACCATGCAGCATGTCCTCCATCCTTGTCTTTGAATTTACTTCCATGCAGCATGTCCTCCATCCTTGCCTTTATCTTCTCTTTCATGCGGCATGTCCTCCATATTTGTCATTGCCTTCTCTTCCATGCAGCATGTTCTCCATCCTTGTCTTTGACTTCTCTTCCATGTAGCATGTCCTCCATCCTTGTCTTTGACTTTACTTCCATGCAGCATGTCCTCCATCCTTGCCTTTGTCTTCTCTTCCATGTGGCATGTCCTCCATCCTTGTCTTTGACTTTACTTCCATGCAGCATGTCCTCCATCCTTGTCTTCTCTTCCATACAGCATGTCCTCCATCCTTGTCTTTGTCATCTCTTCCATGCGGCATGTCCTCCATATTTGTCTTTGCCTTCTCTTCAATGCAGCATGTTCTCCATCCTTGTCTTTGAATTCTCTTCCATGCGGCATGTCCTCCATCCTTGTCTTTGACTTTACTTCAAGGCAGCATGTCCTCCATCCTTGTCTTTATCTTCTCTTCCATGCAGCATGTCCTCCATCTTTATCTTTGACTTCTCTTCCATGCGGCATGTCCTCATGCCTGCTTTTGTCTTCTCTTCCATGCAGCATGTCCTCCATCGTTGTATTTGTCTTCTCTTACATGCAGCATGTTCTCCATCCTTGCCTTTGTCTTCTCTTCCATGCAGCATGTCCTCCATATTTGTCTCTGTCTTCTCTTCCATGCGGTATGTCCTCCATATTTGTCTTTGTCTTCTCTTCCATGCGGCATGTCCTCCATATTTGTCTTTGTCTTCTCTTCCATGCGTCATGTCCTCCATATTTGTCTTTGTCTTCTCTTCTATGGGGCATGTTGTCCATCTTTGTATTTGTCCTATCTTCCATGCGGCACCGAAAAATGAAATCTCCAAAAAGGACTGCACTTTTCTTGGGGGTTCCATTATAAGAGGCATACATGTGGGAAAACAAGTAAGGTGCTTACCTGGAGCCAGAGTCGTAACTAGGGCTGTGCTGGAGGGACGGCTGTCTACAGAGCAAACATGAAGGGGTCACAGGGAATTAATATTTTAGATTAATTTGGTTAAAATTGAGGGTTTGGGGACAACACATTTCCTTCTTGCCCCAGGTGCAACAATTTCTAGTTACAAATCTGCCTGGAGCCACAGCTCCAAGGGATAAAAAGTGAATGTTGAAAATTGTGAATGCAGCAAGAAAAGATGGGGAGGTGGATGTCATTGTTAAGTGAGCAGTTTGGAAGCTTCATCAGGAACTATTTAAACTAGCAGAGGGGGCAGTGAACTAAACAGGAATAAAGCAATCTGCTCCCCCAAATAAGAGGTATTTTTTCTGCAGGCGAATAGAACAGTAAACATTTCCACAGCAACAGAAGACAATCCAGATCAAAACAAAATTAACATAGACAGAGAGAAGAACATAGCTAGGAATATAAGAAATGCACAAACAAAACTCTTAGAGCTGTGTGTGAATATACTGGGAGCTTAGGAAACAAAATCCCAGAACTAAGTACTATAATGACAAGGGATGATCTGGATAACTACCCCCGGAATAACATTGTTGTGTGACAGGATCATTTAGCTTATGAGTCACCCTACCTTTGCAGTCTGGCTGGGCCAAGATGCAAAATGTATACTTAACCTCATGTGTCAATCTCCCATTGTCCCATAGATTGTAAGCTTGCGAGCAGGGCCTTCTCACCTCTTTGTCTGTTTTACCCAGTTTGTTTATTAGTTTATTACGTTTGTCCCCAATTGTAAAGCGCTACGGAATATGTTGGCGCTATATAAATAAATGATGATGATGATGATGATGATATTATGGCTATTATGGAGTCATGGTGCAATGAAAATCACGACTGGGACATAACTATATTGGGATGTACTTTATTTAGAAGGGACAGAGTGGGAAGAATTAGTGGAGGAGTAGCAATGTATGTGATATAATACATAAATACCACTTTAATACAAAGTATGGATGACCATAAAAACGGAGGACAAACCTATTCTTCCTACTGGCTTGATCTATAGACCACCAGGTGAGGAAGAGGAAAAGAGGAACTGGACAGGAACCTATTGGAGGACATCAATAAAATGTAATTGAAAGGTGAGGTAACAATCATGGGAGACTTTGATTTACCGGATGTGAACTGGGAGGGGTCTTTTGCAAATACCACTAACAGTAGGGACATTCTTAATTCCTTGCGGAGAGCATTCCTCAATCAAATGGTGAGGGAGCCGAATTTCACACTTAATACTTGCAAATGGTGTCAGAATATTTGATGTAAATGTGGGAAAGGACCTTGGAGCCAGTTATCATCAAGCGGTTTAGTATAAAGACAGAGACCGACTCATACCACATACAAAAACAAAGGCGTTAGCTTTTAGGAAAGCTGAATTTGTAGAGATGGGAAAATGTGTAAGTGACTGTCTGGCAAATAAAATGGTGCATGGTTTACAGCAGAAAACTTACCTGGAAAAACTGAAAGCTCTTAACATGTATAGTTTGGAGGTAATAAGGGAGAGGGGGGACATGAAAGAAACTTTCAAATGTATCAAGAGTTTCAACAAGGTACAGGAGGGAAACATTCTTCAAAGGAAGAGTAGTATAAGAACACGAGGACATGCAGTGAAACTGGAGGGAAGTAGGTTCAGAGGAAATTTGAGGAAAAATTACTTCACAGAAAGGGTAGTGGATAAGTCAAATAGCCTCCCATAAGATTCGGGATCAGGTGGTAGGGGCTCTTTTTGGTGAGCTTACCTTGGGCGTCTGCGCTTGACGGGAGTGTCTTTGGGATTGGTGCTGCCGTTACGGATTCTTCGGGTGTTCCGGTTCCCGAACTTGTTGTTTGTCTTCTTGTTTGTGCCGTGGCGCAACCTGGGGAGAGAAAAGAGAGAGAGAGAGGGGGGGGGCAGGGGTGGTGTGTGGAGAACACAGTACAGAAGCGTTACCAACAATATACTCTTGGGGCTTGTGGTGGGTTATAGCTCGTTTTGCTGGTGTGGGTCTATAGCTCTTTGCCCTGTTTACAGCCCTAATGCAATGTATATTGTGGTGGTTTGGTACCTCTGTATGGGGTGTGTCTATAGGTCTGTGGGAGTGTTTTTAGCCCTTGACGACCGTTCCTTCTCTGTTTCCACCTCTGATTCTCTCTCCCCCTCTTCCTCCCTTCCAGTCAGGGTCCCTCAGGGCTCTGTCCTTGGACCCTTACTATTCTCACTATACATCTCTTCTCTGGGTGCACTCATCAGCTCCTTCGGCCTCAAGTACCACCTTTATGCTGATGACACTCAACTCTACCTTTCCTCTCCTGATCTCTCTCCCTCCCTTCTCTCCAGGGTATCCGCATGCCTCTCTGCCATCTCCTCCTGGATGTCCTCTAGATTTCTTAAACTCAATCTTGCTAAAACTGAACTCATTTTCTTTCCTCCCTCTCGTACCTCCTTCCCCTCTGACCTCTCTATCACTGTTGACAACTCATCTATCTCCCCTGTTCCCCAACTCCGCTGCCTAGGTGTCATCCTCGACTCCTCTCTCTCCTTTGCCCCTCACATTCACTTTCTCGCCAAATCCTGCCGTTTCCAGCTTCGCAACATTGCCCGCATTTGGCCCTTCCTCTCCCAGGATGCCACCAAATCTCTCGTCCACTCTCTGATTATCTCCCTCTTGGACTACTGCAACCTTCTCCTTATCGGCCTCCCCCTCTCTCATATCGCTCCCCTTAGATCTGTACTTAACGCCGCTGCTAGGCTTATTTTCCTCTCTCGCCGTTCCACCTCTGTCTCCCCACTCTACCAAGCCCTTCACTGGCTCCCCTTCCCCTACAGAATCCTTTTCAAGCTCCTCACTCTGACTTACAAGGCCCTTGCCAACTCCACTGCTCCCTACATCTCTAACCTTATCTCTATTCACACTCCCTCCCGCCCACTGCGATCATCCAACGATCGTCGCCTCTCTTCCCCTCTGATTACCTCCTCTCACGCACGTATCCAAGACTTCTCCCGCGCCGCTCCCCTCCATTGGAACAAGCTCCCCCGCTCCATCAGAACTTCCCCTAATCTGTCCTCTTTCAAACGAACATTAAAAACCCACCTTTTCCTTAAAGCCTTCCAGTCTCATGCCTAAAGTCCCACCGGTCAGCTACCTCTCTTTCTCATCTCTTCTTCCCTTCTCCCCCTTCCTCGACTCCATCTCCGTTTCTCCCGTCTCTCCGTCTAATCCATGTGTCTGTCTGTCTTCCCCTCCCTTTAGATAGTTCGCTCCTTTGAGCAGGGCTCTCCAACCTCCTGTTTCCATCACTTTTAACTGCGCTCTCCAGCTACTCAGCTCACCTCCTCTCGGTCCCTCTGTCCTCTATCTCCTCTCACTTCTCTCCGCTCCCCTCAGTGACTCTCAACCTGTCATCCGTGCCCACACTCTTGGGCCATAGTTACCTGCCTATACTCACTTTTCCCCTCCCTCCCTCTCTTTCATGCTGTGCCTGAGCCCCCAGAGTTATAGTGCTTACTGTTACTTGTACTGTGCCATTGTTTGTCCTTGTACGGCGCTACGGATACTTTGTGGCGCCCTATAAATAAAAATTAATAATAATAATAATAATAATAATAATAATAATTCTCTGGTTCATACCTGTTCAAAAAAATATACATGTTTTCATCATATCCCGGGCTCCATAGCTGTCATTTCCAGCTTCCAGCTTTGAAGTGGATCACTAATATATCAGGAAACGTTTTATACCATCAGAGCTCGGCACCTTGGATGATTTAAGTAGCTTGCCTGCGCTTATTCAAATATAATAGAGATGATAAATAAAGTCAAGTACTCTATTAGGTAAATGGGCTGTGGTTTTTCAAAACTTTCCTTCTGTGAACTGATTGGTGAGTTTTTTAATGTGAGCCATGGAAAAGTAAAAGAGACCATTGCTACCTGATAAAGACATTTTAAATTTGTACCGTAATTGGCCAACTGTAAACACATTCAGAGTTCACAGCTAGAGTGATTTGGGTCCCATAAATCTTCCTAAAGACAACTAATACTCCAGCGCAAATGGAACCTATTGTCAGATGAGATTAAAACATTAGGAGGAGAGAGCATTATTCTTAATATATGTCATTTCCTCAAGATGGGACCAAGTGAAACAAAAAAAATTTGGTACCTAGTGTTAAATGTGATGCTGAATGGTATCCTACCTCCTGATTAAATAATTGGAAGGGGATTAGCTGTGAATTGCACTCATTCTCAAAGTGGATCATACCACTTACATCAGAGAAATAAAACAGAAAAATAGTGCGCACAGGTGAATATTAATTAGTCTATATGTGATTAGACAAACTTCAATATAAATGGTCATCCAATGTGTGTCAAAAATGAAGACTGTGGGAATTAAAAAAATATAACCATATCCAAATGATCAGACAGAATCCTAAACTATTCATGCTGCACCTCAAGATGCTAGAAAAAAAAAGTGTTTTTATGATCCTCTTTTAACTTGGTGTAAAGCAGTGATGGACAACATGTGACCCTAGGGCCAGTATGTGGCATTCAGAGCCTTCACCTGCATCCCACAGCCCTTTCTTGCTTTATTGTCAGATGTGTTTGTTATAGCTTGTAACACTTGGTTAGAATGCCTGCTGATATATTATTACAGATAGGTGTCCCTTTCTTTGATTAAATATTAGGGATGTGCACCGGCGACTTTTGAGGTCTCGTGTTTTGTGTTTTGGATCCGAATTTTCTCGATGTTTTGGGTTCGGATTTGTTTTGCAAAACACCTGCCGAAACGTTTTGGTTTGGATTTAAGGTTTTGGATTCGGATTTTTTTTGAAAAAAAACTAAAAAGTGTAAAAATCAAGTTTTTGGGCTTATTTTCACTCCTACGCTATTATTAACCTCAATAACATTCAATAACAATAATTTCCACTAATTTAAAGGCTATTCTGAACACCTAACACCTCACAATAATTTTTTTTTTTTAGTACAAAACGTTGCAACGAGGTATCTTTCTGGACTGCGTAGAGGAGTGTTCCCCACAATACAATTAAAAACCCATCCACTGGTCTAAATTACACCCAAAAATAGTATCTGGACTGCGTAGAGGACTGGCCACTGGCCACCACAATATAATATATAGAAAACCTTCAACAGGTCTGAATTACACCCAAAAATAGTATCTGGACTGCGTAGAGTAGTGGGCACTGGGCACCACAATAAAAAATATATAGAAAACCTTCAACAGGTCTGAATTACACCCAAAAATAGTATCTGGACTGCGTAGAGTAGTGGGCACTGGGCACCACAATAAAAAATACATAGAAAACCTTCAACAGGTCAGAATTACACCAAAAAATAGTATCTGGACTGCGTAGAGTAGTGGGCACTGGGCACCACAATAAAATATATAGAAAACCTTCAACAGGTCTGAATTACACCCAAAAATAGTATCTGGACTGCGTAGAATAGTGGGCACTGGGCACCACAATAAAAAATATATAGAAAATCTTCAACAGGTCTGAATTACACCCAAAAATAGTATCTGGACTGCGTAGAGTAGTGGGCACTGGGCACCACAATAAAATATATAAAAAACCTTCAACAGGTCTGCATTACACTGCACATACGGCTGCTCCTCCATCCTCTCCATCATATACATGTTGGAGTTCCAGAGTGTGAAAACCTCTTGTTTTTGATAATGTCAGTGCATTTTGAATATTTTTCAATTTGCCCCACAACACTGAATGTACTTTATCTATGATACGCATCTATCTATCTTGACTGCGTAGTGTGGTGGCCGCGGTACACAATTTGGTACCGAGGCTACAATATAATTAAAAAACCCTCCACTGGTCAGAATTCCACCAAAAAAGGGTATGGACTGCGTAGTGTGGTGTGCCCGGAACACAATTTTTTACAGCGCCAACAATATAATTAAAAAATTGGGCATCAACTGTCACCGTTGTTTAATATCTGATACACCTAAATATGGACTGCACAGTGGAGTGGCCCTGGTAGTAAATTTGGTGCCGGGGCCACAATACCTGCTCCAACTTCCAAGTGTAGTGTTTATAAAGACAGACAGCGTCGAAGTGTTATTAGTTGACTTTCTTAACCCTAAAATTGTCCCTGTTGCAAATATTCGTGCAATGGACAGTTACTTTTTCATTGAAAGACTCAAGCTTTCAAGTGTAGTGTTTATAAAATATAAACAACAATACAGTAGTTTTAGAGCACGTCAATACCTCTTGTTTTAAATTATGACAGGGCATTTTACTTTTGGTTTAATTTCTTGAATTTGTTTAAATTTGGTTTTACTTTTTGAACATGGCAAACGACTGTTGATTGGTCATATAATGCAAAAAAAAAAGTTCCAAGATGGAATTGTCCTTGGGCCCTCACACCCACCCTTATGTTGTTGAAATAGGACATGCACACTTTAACAAACCAATCATTTCAGCGACAGGGCCTACCAAACAACTTTGGCTGAAATGATTGGTTTGTTTGGGCCCCCACACCAAAAAAGCTATTCATCTCTCCCTGTACAGACTAAACAGGCTCTACTGAGGCAAGATGTCGTCCTCATCCTCAACCTCTGATTCCTCTCCCCCTACAGTGTGTACTTCCTCCTCATCACACATTATCAATTCGTCCCCGCTGGACTCCACAACCACAGGTCCCTCTGTACTATCTGGAGGGCAGTGCTGTACTTCATTGAGGAATTGATTATTAATTGCAGAATGTGTGAACTTTGTAATATTGCAGTACCACTGGACTTTTACTGCTGAATGTGTGAACTTGGTAATATTGCAGTACCAATGGGCTTATACTGCTGGATTGGTTTTGCAAATTTGGTTATAATTATTTTTTTTTTAAAAATTTTATTTTTATTTTTTTTATAACTTTTTTTTTTTTTAAAAAAAAAACTTGGGAATAATGGGGAAATAACTATGCCCTTAGAAGCACAGAGCACAGGACACAGCACCACTGGACTGAACAGGACACAGCACAGGACCCAGCAGCACCACTGACCTCAGAAGGACAGAGCACAGGACACAGCACCACTGGACTGAGCACAGCACAGCACAACACAGCACAGCACAGCACTGAACTGAACAGCACGAGATATAGCAGGACAGAGGACCACCTAACACACCCTCCCTCTACCCTGATCAATGCCCGAGTGAAGATGGCGGCGACTAGCGGGGAATTTAAAGGATCCGAGTATCGCGAGATCCGACAACGGGATTATGAGTCAGAGCCTCAGTTTCAGATTTGAATTTGGCGCCAATACCCGGATCTGTCTCGGATCCGACTCGGATCGGCAACGTTCGGGTGGGCTCGGATTTCATAAATCCGAGTGCGCTCATCTCTATTAAATATATTGTTTTAACTACTTACAAAGATTATGGGTAATGTGCTGCCCTTTTGAAGGTTAGAGGGCCACCCATAAGGCCCCTGAATTGTATCAGTTTGCCTAACACTGGTGTAAAGTCTCCCTAAAGGCTATGATATACCACTGTAGCCTTCAACGCATTTTGTATGTCCATCTGCTCACTTCTTCAAATAAAGTACCCTTTTGTGAGTGAATCTATCCCCTTTTTCTGAGCAAGTAAGATACACTCATGAAATACGTTGATGGCTACTGTGTTGTACTACCAGACTTTGATATTTTTTTTTCTATTTTTATTTAATTTACTATGCAGATCTTTGAGAAATTGCATTCATTAGAACCTCACCTGGTTGATTTTGAGTATAGAGTATTAAAGTATTTTCATCGTTTCCCAATAAGCATTGTCTAAGCGTTTTGTGTGGTTCCAAAGCACAAGCAATTAATTTAGCAAAAGCAAAAGTTTAGCAGTTCAATAAATAAGTAAAGTACAGTACAGCCGATATATTATACATATATACATACGCCGCACCCGCTGCACTCTGCTGGTACCAGCTACAGTCCTTCAGTCCTGAAGACTGTGGTCAGAGATGACTGTTTATCTGGTTCCAGGGAGCTTTATATAAACACTTAGTGATACAGTGAGAACAATACAGATGAGTTGGCTTGCTTCCATAGGTTCAGGCTTCAGGAGGGTCCAGTGCAATGCAAGCCATTGGCCAGTTCAAACAACCCCCTCCAAGGGTTGGGGTCAACATTCCAAGGGTGGGGGTCTGCTCTCCAGATGATGCATACTTAGTTTTCCCGACAAGAACTGGTCTATTAGCATTACACTGACAATATCATTCTAATCATTTATTCCCTATCATCGATAACTAGCGCATGCAATGTGCGATCCTTTCGGTGAATGAACCAGACAACTGCGGATTAATAGGGGATTAGAATGATACCAAACATTACATGCTTCCCATGACCTGAACTTAAAATATCACTAAAGTGTACATATAACCTTATAATATATAACTATAAACCAAATAACATCTGCTCATAAACGACTGTGGAATGGAACCATTATAAATATGAAATATATATATAAATGAATGTGAAAGTGCGAGTGTATGCGTGCGTGCTTTATTGCGCGATTGCGCCATGACACGTAACACGTGGCGTACTGATCGCAATCGCACGGTAAAACAATATTAATCAATATACTTTCTTTCATCCAATTATACAACTTCGACAAGAGTGACACACAGATCCAACAAATGTCATTTAACACAGTGCGCCCAAAACTTCTTCAAAACAGCCCCCATGTGTGCTGTTAGCTGGTGTACTTTACGCTTTTTGTACATTTCAACCCAATGATACAAGCAACAAGTCTTAAAGAAATCTATCGCTGTCTAGCTGGAGATTTTGAGTCCAAATTAATATAGTCACAACTTAAAACAAAATGATATTATTTTTACAGGTACGATTAGCTATTCATTACTGCAATATTTTATGTACTGTATGAAGATCAACTCCAGTCCTATTGCCAAGCAATATTTTACCACTGTCTTGGTCTGAAATAATAAATGCCATTTCCGAAAGTGCCAATTTGCAAAAGCAATTAGATAGCCATGGGTATACTGTACATTAATTGTATACTGTACATTAATTTAAGAAATCAGATGATGAAATAATAGCAGTGCACTGACAGATAAAACACTTGCTACCTTATTTAATAGTTAATCAATCAAGTACTGTGTTCCAGAGATCTTGGTAAATCCATCCTACACCATGCCATGAAATGTCACATAGATATATAATTTCATAGTTAAATAATTTGTGGTAACACCCAGTCTAGGTGACTGGCAGCAAACATCTGGGCACCAGTGCATAGTAGAATGAGGCTGCCCTTTAAATAAAACAGGTTGCATTCTGTTGCTCTGCATTTTTCTCTTTTTCTTTTAATATTCTCACTGTTTCCTATGTTTATCCCTTGGGGCTGTATTCTCTATCACATGAATGGTTACTTTTCCCTGTGAATCTTTTGCTCATGAAAGAAACACACATGCAGTCTCTGTGAAAGGAGAGCAGATTCAATTCTTCCATTTACCTGTACGTGTTTCAGGGACATTTGTGGCTGTCCTTTCACCTGCGTCTAGTCTCTGAAGGTGATTTTCAACAACGCCAATACCCATGTTTTTATCTGGATCTTGAAATCTCATTTGTTTGTTCACCTCCGGTTTGTTTTTTTCCTGCTTTGGAAGAAATGATTCTTTGCAATTTTAAGAAAATTGAAACGTTGCTCTACTACAGTATACTGACTCTGCTCACTGGCTTCCAAGGTAAGGATTTGAATATTATTAACTGCACTGTTGTTTTTAATTAAATATGTGTTGTTTGTTTCCATAATTATCCTAGAATACTTATCAAGTTTAAATTTATCTCAGGTAGACATATTTGTTTTTTTTATGTTTATGCGCTTAAACTGTAATACAGATATAGATTTTTCTTATTTCATATTAACAACATTACGTATGTAATCGAATTTTTTTTCAGATTTATAAATTAAGGTTTGTTATTAGGGAAATCAGTCTGTGATTGGATATCATTGATATATTGGGGAGCTGTCTTGATCTGTCAATGGATAAAGTAATAGGTTAACAGCAGCATTATTTGGTATATTGTATGTTTATTTTCAGAGGAATCAGTCTAATAGTATTATTTGTTTATTTTTATTAATTTTTCAGAAGCGAACAATAGTTTTATTTTATGTCACATATTTATAGTTTGTTTTGGTGAATTTTATTTTTAACAGAGACATGTGTTTTTACAATAACCCTATGCATTTTTTCTATCTATTGTTTGTAATATACATTAGTACTATGTGGTCACTTATCAGCAATGAAAAAATTAACAATTTAACTGCCAGAGTACGCTGCATTGAATTGCAGAAAATTGCAGGCCCTCTGGCACTAAAAGGGTTGAAAGACCAAGACAATTTAGTCAATGAAATTTTAATATGGTTAAGCCATGCATTAAACAAGGACTTAGGGGAGAGCTGCAGTCACAAGTACCTTGTGTAACATCTGCTTCACTTGTCATATCAAGATTAAGTGGATATTGCAGAAGTGCTCTGAAAACCTATTTTTATGTTCCATTCAGTATGTCTGCTCAATAAAACTTTAAAAATCTTGACGTTGCAAGGCTTTTAACCTAATTTACATGTCGAACAGGTTACTGTGAAGACCACTGCAGTCTTTCTAATTTTATCTATATGGTAGTCTGTGTGTTTAGGGGCCTGCGAATGAGGCATATAAGTGATCATTTTGGTGATGGCAACAAACTCAGCTTCCTTCATGGTGGTGCAACACATATTTTAATGCAAATGCTCCTATTATTCTGCTTGGAGTATTTTATACGAGCCAGAAACCGTGGTATCCCCTATTTCCTTTTTTATGTTTGTCTGTGCATTTTGTGTGACATCTTTCAGGCTTTATATGACAGAAAGGCGCATATTGACAAAAGTAAAAATGGCGCCTAAGGTTCCCCATACTAACACCTTTGGACGGCTGCTTGAAATACAAGTATTTCTTTTGTCACCTAAAACATACCTCACAATATTAACCCAGAAAAAAATGGCACAAAATAAGCCCCGTCTCACTAAAACTCCATGCAATCACTAACTGCCAAAACCCACACCTTTCCTGTAAACCCTGCCCCATTTATTGACCACAATTTAAAGCTGTCCCTCCAAAATGAGCACCATTGATAAGTATATCTAAAGTACTGCTCACTAGGGCCTTATTCATCAGGGGCATGATTCACCTTCTGATGTAAGTACCTTTGCAGGCCATATCTTGCGTGAAATAGATCTGTGCAAGCTCAGAAATGGACTTTACTCCATTGAATGCAATTGCATGCAATTCATGTCTGAACGCAAACATACCTCCCAACATTTAGAATTGCAAAAGAGGGACAAATTAAGCAGGGCCGCCATCAGAAATCATGGGGCCCAGTGCTAATGACGCAGGCAGAGCCCCCCCAATGAAACCCCTCACCCCACTCCACCCCCCCAAAAAATGCCTGCCCCTGGCGATTCACATTAATTACAATTTCATTTGCTTTTCATTTTTATTAATGCAGACCCTTGAAAACAAACAGAAAAACCCGAAAAAAAAATCTTTAAAATATACTTACAGTTAGAGATGTTGCAGCTGCTGCTCGCTGCTCCTTCTTCTTCTGCGGCGGCGGGACAAGGGAACAGTGGTGTGACGTCAGGTCACACCACACTACCAGTGAGAAGGGAGGATCACATGATCGCAGGGGCGGAGCAATGATTCCCCTGATCACGATTGGCAGCTGCCTGGCTGTCACAGGCAGATCACATGATTGCAGGGGAATGATTCCTCCTCCACCCCTGCGATCGCATTCTACTGGCTGGCTGTCACGGGGACAGCCAGGCTGAAGACAGCAGCAGACAACAGCGGAGACGCAGTGGAGACCAACGGAGACGCAGTGGACTGAAAGACAGCGGGCACCCTGGTAAGTTTGTGTTGCACCGCCACCGGGTCCCCTGGTGAGTCCGGGCCCGGTACAACAGTACCCCCTGTACCCCCCTGATGGCGGCCCTGAAAATAAGCCCCAATCCTGATCCACCCAAACCCCATCCACTTTTCTGTAATCGGGATACCCCACCAAAATGGGGACACTTGGGAAGTATGGACAATGACACGACAGTCTACGACTTCAGTGGTGGAACGGGGGAGGGAATGTGTGGACCAATGTAGGCAATGTACAGTAAGTGCATGTCAAGGGCATATTGACACAGATGCTGCTACATATGTGCAACTTCATGTCAAGAGAGTGAGATGGTGACAGTGACAGTGACAGTGTTCCAAACATGAGTATATACCAAGCTTCAGCCCAAAACTTATTTTAGCGTAAAACATAGTCCAAATTTGTCCTAACATTAACCTTACTCAAATGCTAAATGTATCCCACCCTAACAGAGTTGTGATGATGTCTCACCAAATTCTAGATGTATAACAAACCCTCACATGGCAACATTTCTACTAACGGAACCATAAAGAAAATGATCTTTTGCCTTGTCTGTGGAGACACTTGATTCATTATACTTGTGAAATACCGTTAGAAGTTGCCCTTAAAGTTTTGTAAAAGAATATGGATGCCCACTAATGTGATTTTTACAATAGGCCCATTATTGTCTAAAGGCAACAGGTCCTGTGAAAATCCTCCCATTTTGCATGACTAAGAAGATTCTGTGGACACCTGCTAAAATGAGAATGCTTCCAAATATGCACACTACATTTTTTTTTATAATATCTCATCTTTTCCTTTATTTTCAGAGTCAGGCTCATTACTGCATTTGTCCTACTTTTTCAATGGAACACCGTGATCCGCCTTTGTATGGACAGCTGCTCCCATAAAAAATGTTCTCCTCTTGCAAAACGTCTTATCTTACAAATCTAACTCATCTGTATGTCAATAAGAACAAGCTCAACTGCACAAAAATAACATCACAAAATCACTGACATTTTTCTGCTTTTTGGAGTGTTGTTGCTTACAACTATTGTACACAGACAGAAATATCTGCTAATAATTGGTTTGCAGTTACATAATAAGAGAGGAGTACATCTTTATAAAAATGATTTGTGACTAATTACTTAAATTTAAATTTATTTAAAATTTGTGTATTTGTTGAACCACTGGATAAACTGCCAGTTCAGTCAGTTCCCTCCACCCCTAGAACTTTCTTTCCCGTTCTCTGGTGTGGCTAGTGAGCTGGTAGTTAGTGAAGGTGTTTTCCAGCGCTGTTTTTCATATTTTGCTGTTTAAATTTGTACTTTATAACTGTATTGTTTTTGCAGTTTGTAAATTATCTTTATTGGTTTGGGCCTGATTTAGAATTGAATGTAGAGCTGGACAAACGGTATTCCATATTAGCAATAAGGCACATACACTCTTGTGCTCCCACATCTATATTTTGAGTTTCATGATCATTTTAAGATATGTGCAAACTTGTATGTAGTGTATAGAAACGTTCAGAGCAAAGATGTACCAGTCATCATCATCAACTCCTAAATTTGCACCCGGTTTATGTTGGATACTTAAAAATGCCTAAACCATGCGGAAAAAGACATTTCTGCATGGATTATGGCTTAATAAATAGGCCCCACAGACACATCTCACAGGGACTTGACAGGGGATAAACCATTTTTTATATGCTTTTTATTTTGATCTAAAATTTTATTTACACATTCATATTTTAAGGACATGATTATTTGATGTTCTGTACTACTGTATATTCTGAAATTTCCAGATTAAAATGAATAATTTAAAAAGCTTTTTACTACCTTAGGGGTGTGAACAAAAATGAATTAAACATATTTTCACACAAGATAATTACCACATGTTTTGCCATTTAATTGTTTACTACCCTATCCTGCCACCTTCGGCTACCCTGGCCATCCTTACAATTGCACAGTATTGACCTTTTTAACACTACTTGATATATGTTACCGTTTTTGTATTTCTACTAGTATTTGTTATTTGCGCTTCCAGTTATACTTGCGCTATGTATATTCTTGTGAACTTTTGTTTGTTTATGTGAACTATGAACCGTGTTTGTACTGTTCAAACTCAAATACGAGTTTAGTTTAAACCTATTAGGCTCTTCTTTCACATTGTGATGATCAGGTCCCAGACCTGCCTTTGAGAACTGGACACATCTGTGCTGTGTGTATAATACATTGGAACTTTTTACTTTTTATTGCTTGTGCTTGAGCCAGCGGGCACAGCTTGGCAGGTGAGCGGGGAGCGTGGTAAGGGCACACACGCAGATCCTACACAACAGTCTAGGCACTGGCTCATGGTCACAAGCCACACATGCCACTGTAGGCAGAGACTGGCACACACTTCACGTGAGGAGGAGAATGCACATGTATATTTTAGCTGGCAGTGAGGGCGTGGGGGCCCATGGAGTTGCTGCATCAGGACCCAAGATCCCTTTCAGTGGTCCTGGTGGCTTTATTTTTGGTGACTCATAATGTTAAGGGGTTGAATACACGACAGAAAGGATGAACAGACTAGGAGACTGTTTTAATTCCTCACATGCTCAGAAATTTTCCCCTCATGTTTGCTTTGCTAACACTCCTACAGACTCAAAAAAGGTTCTGATTTGCTTTCACAGTGATATTTTGGTTGAGGTCAGTGGCGAATTCCCCAATCTCCATGGCAGGTTTGATGTGAATTATACTATAGTTAATGTCTATACTGACTCTTTTTTACTAACTTTTTAAATATTTTTAACATAACAAAGGTTGAAAGTTTGAGAAACTAAAAATTGGTGTGTGTGTGAGGGGTACTTGAACATACCCCTTAATCCCACCAGCCCACCAACACACCACACTATTTCTGTTTGCACATCGGGTAACCCATTTGATAAGTGAGTGCAGTACTTTGATATGCTGGACATCTGGGTTCCACTTCCAGGGTTTATATTATTTTCATCCTTATCTCCATATCTCCTTTTCCTATCAGAACTATTTTTTCTGCTCAAGTAATTTGCTTTTTTTTTCAATTCTGACCTAAAAATAGTTCTAATAAGTTGGGTGGATTGCCCTATTTATCCTCTCTAGATAACCTCGACCTCCAAGTGCAATACCCCATTAAACTAAACTAATTTGGGGGCAGATCTGTTATAATCTACTTAAGGGTATGGTTGGTATGCTTAATGTGAGGACACATCTTGCATGGACCATTTAGCGGAACAGCTATTATAATCAATTGGTGGAATTTCTGAGTGTATGCTAAAATGACTAATATATTCATATATTCTCACATTCCTGATTACAAACTCAGGACAATTAAAATCTCACTGCCTAATCTGCTCAAATCACACTCGAGCCACAGACCACGCCTCTTTTTGGAAGGCCCATGTTCCATTGGTGGACAAAAATATTACTATTAACAACAATAATAAGACCAGAATGGGTGAACACACTGAATTATTAATGCTTGATGATGCATAATTGTTTACAAATGCTTCGGCACACATGAACTATAAATATAATACAGCACTGGCTACAGACATGTTCAGTATCAGTATTACTGATCAGGGCCGCCATCAGAGGGGTATGGCCGGTATGTTTTTTTGTCTGGCATCTCGGCAGCTCCCAGACACTAATAGACTGATGAGAGAGGGGGGAAGCGGAGCTTGTACGGCGAAGAGAAGGGGGGCATGTGTGTCAAAGAGGGAGGCATGGGGGCTCTGCCAGCTTAATTAGTACTGGGTCCCACAGTTTTGATAGCAGCCCTGCTTCATATTTTATGAAAAAATCTACTGTCCAAAAGTTTGATTTCAATTGACAAATGGAAAATCAGGAAACATCACATTATTGTTGATACAGTTATAAAGAATTAGTGAGTGTCACACTATGCCATTTACCACTCTAGTCATTGAGAAGTTAAATGTCATACCGCAACAGACATTTTTTCATGTTCTCTCATGAGATCACTCACAGTAACACAAAGTATTTAAGGAGAATAGGGTATAGGTCTTGTCTACTTGTGTGATTGTCTAAGGGAAGGATATGACAGGAGCAGTGTCACAATGTTGGGCGTGCAATAAATGCATGCAAGAAGCTTCTCGCACCAAACGCACCAATTTATGAATTTAAGTTCATGCATTCAACTTTGCCGTTTACAGTATTTCTTACATAATTGACCCAGAAACAATTACCCAGTATTTATTAGTATTTATTATTGTTTATTTACTTAGTACAAACAATATTATGCACAGCTGTACAGAGAATATGTAATCATACACAACAGTTCCTGCCCCATTGGCGATCTCACCCACAGACACGTTGTACCTGTTCACACGGGAGCTGTCAGCGGCAGAGCGTGATTATAAGTATTACAGCACTGCCACTACGAGCACAAAATGATGCTATATAAATTTAAAATTATTTATTTACTCACACCCATTGCCTAGTGCTAACAGCACACAGCTGGCTTGTGTCCTGGTGAGGGGGGCTCACATTTTATTTTGGAACCAATCACCCAAAGGGATCAATCCCATGCTAACTGGCCCAGTGCTGATTGGTGCTATGACAGCGGTGCCCCATTCTGTGGGTTTTCTTGCTGTAGTACCAAGTGTCCTGGCTGACATAGCCCAGTGCTGGTATTAGCATTTTCAAAGGGACCCCAATCTTTTCATCCCCTGATTTTGCCAATATCAGCATAGGTTAGCAGCACTAGAGCTGGTTTCTGTTAGGAACTCCCAAGTCAGTACAGTGAAACTCGGGAACTACTCAGAAGGCCAGGTGTTCGCTGGAGCCCCTAGTGGTGGGGACAGACTGGGCTGCGGGCCGACTGAGGGTCGAGTAGCGTATACTGACTTAAAGGAGTTTCCCAGAAGTGGAGTGAATAGTGGACTGTAGTATAAGAGGAATCCAAGGTCCAAAGGTCACAGGCTCAGAAGCAATATCCAAGGGCAAGCAAAAGGTCAAACTCACAGACAGAGAAGCGAAATCCGAATTCCAGGCAAAAGGTCAAGATCAGAAAAGAAGGGTCAAAGGTCCAATAACAAGCAGGGGTCAAACACGGGTGGTCAAATCTAAGGTAACAGGAACCTAAATGGATAGTACAAGCAGGCAGCAGGACTGAGGACAGAACGCTATAACCGGCAATGAGGCAGCAGACCTCATTGCCTTAAATACATAGTTGGCCCAATCAAAACTTACATGCACCCCTGCAGACTAATGAGAAACATAGCACCAGACCAATCAGGGCTAGTCCCTGATAGGTGCACCCAGATGCAGGCTAATGCCTGTAACTAGTCCCCTAATTAGCCCACAGGCTGTGTCCACTTTTGCGCATGCGCCTGGCTTCAAACAGCGCCGGGACGCAGCGCTATGTGTCAGGCGTCCGGCCGTTGCCTTGGCAACGGCCGGGTAGGAAGGGGAAGTGACGTCCCGGTCGTCATGGTGACATCCGGGACACTGGAGCAGGTAGGAAGCGAGCCGCGGCGGCTGTGAGTACCGCCGCGGCTCGTGACAGTACCCCCTCCTCAAGGAGGGGTCAAGAAACCCCGACATCCAGGCTTAGTGGGAAACTTCCTAAAAAATTCTTTAATGAGTCTTCCAGCGTGCAGACGTCTCTGCGGTATCCAAGAACGCTCCTCAGGGCCATAACCCTTCCAATGAACGAGGAATTGGACTTGACCCTGAACCCTCCTAGAATCAAGGATTTTTTCAATAACATATTCGTGGTCCCCGTTCACCATCAGAGGCCTGGGCCTGTTAGAGAGAGACCGATTAAACTTGCTGGGAGCAGCGACTTTCTTCAGAAGTGAACAATGAAAGGTCGCAGGTATTTTTAAGGAAGTGGGTAGTTTCAATCTAAATGCCACTGGATTAATTTTCCTCTCAATTGGAAACGGTCTGATGTATCGGGGCCCCAGCTTCCTACAAGGTTTCCGCAACTTGATGTTCCGTGTGGATAACCAAACATGATCCCCCACTTTCAATGAACAGGGTCTACGGTAACGGTCAGCGAAGATCTTGGATTTTCGGGAAGCTTGACCTAGTGCAGCGTGCACCTTTTTCCAAATGGACCTTAGCCTGGCCGTAAAAGCAGGCGTTCCGGAATCTCCACAGGGAACAGTAGTAGAAAATGAATTGGATTTTGGGTGAAACCCGAAGTTGCAGAAAAACGGGGACGTGTGAATAGTAGAATGGCAAAAATTATTGTACACAAATTCTGCCCAGGGCAGGAGAGAGGACCAATTGTCGTGAAATTTAGACACATAAATGCGCAAAAACTGTTCCAGAGCTTGGTTCATCCTCTCTGTCTGTCCATTCGACTGAGGATGATATGCTAAAGACAGACTGATAGAGATCCCGATAGACGTACAAAAGGCTTTCCAAAACCGGGCAATAAACTGGGATCCTCGATCTGATACTATATCTTCAGGAGTCCCATGAAGACGAAAAATATGCGTCAAAAACAAGGTGGCCAGGGTCCTGGCATCCGGTAGCTTGGGCAAAGATATAAAATGTGCCATCTTACTGAACCGGTCGACAACTACCAGGATGGTGTCTGCTCGGTGCCGGCAAAGGTAACAATAGCCCAGAAGGACGGTTCCTATTGGTCTTGTTTTTAGCACACTCAGGACAAGCCCGAACATAATTCTCCACATCGTTTGACAAGGTGGGCCACCACAACCAACGAGAAAGAACCTCAATAGTCCTACGGATTCCCGGAGGGCCAGCAGAGCAGTTGTTGTGGCCTTCAATGAGAACAGATTTCCTTAAATGGACGGGGACAAATAATTTGTTGACCGGTGTCTGAACTGGAGCGATTCTCTGGAAGCACCGGATGGTTGCTCCTAGGTCCTGGGTGAGACCAAGATGAACAGCAGTTGTAGGAACAATAGACAACGGGTCCGGAGACTGAGGATGATGGGCCAAAAAACTTCGGGACAAGGAATCGGCCTTAGTATTTTTAGAACCTGGACGGTATGTAATAATGAAGTTAAATCTGGTGAAAAATAAGGCCCAGCGAGCCTGCCTAGGATTCAGAGTTTTAGCAGTCTGAATGTATTGGAGGTTTTTATGGTCCGTGAAGATGGTGATGGTATGGGTAGCTCCCTCTAACCAATGCCGTCATTCCTCCAGTGCCAACTTAATGGCCAACAATTCACGATTGCCGACATCATAATTACATTCGGCCGCTAGAAATTGTTTAGAAAAGAATGCACAAGGATGTAATTTTTTTGCTCCTTGGGTCTGTTTGAGAAAGAATAGCCCCAGCACCGATATCAGAAGCGTCCACCTCTACAATGAACGGTAGTTCCGGATCAGGATGTCTCAGCACTGGAGCAGAAATGAACGCGGCTTTGAGTGCCGAGAAACTCGCCAATGCCTCCGAAGGCCACTTCGCTGGGTTAGCTCCCTTTCGAGTGAGAGCAGTGATAGGAGCTACTAATGAGGAAAAAGAGTCAATAAACCTACGGTAATAATTCGCGAATCCGAGGAACCTCTGGATCGCCTTCAGATTAGTCGGGAGGACCCAATCCTGGATTGCTCGAACTTTGGCAGGGTCCATGGCGAATCCTGTTGAGGAGATGATATATCCCTGTAATGACACTGTGTCCACCTCAATTTCACATTTTTCCCTTTTTGCATAAAGGTGATGTTCCCGCAATTTCAGCAGAACTTGTCGAACATACTGACGGTGCTGAAGTAAAGACTCCGAGTAGATTAAAATATCATCCAGATACACAACTACTGTTTTACCCAGGAACTCTCGTAAAACGTCATTGATCAGGTCCTGGAAAACCGCCGGAGCGTTGCATAACCCGAATGGCATCACGAGATATTCATAATGTCCCGACTGGGTATTGAAGGCAGTCTTCCATTCATCCCCTTTCTTGATTCGAATGAGATTGTACGCCCCTCTGAGGTCAATCTTCGAGAATATAGTGGCAGATTTTAATTGATCAAACAACACCGAAATCAATGGTAACGGGTACATATTCTTAATAGTGATGTTATTCAGTCCACGGAAATCGATGCATGGTCTAAGACTGCCATCTTTTTTTGACACGAAGAAACAACCTGCGCCTACGGGAGATTTAGAAGGACGTATGAATCCTTTTTTCAGGTTTTCCTCCACGTATAGCTCCATGGCCTGAGTCTCTGGAATGGACAAGGAGTACAACCACCCCTTGGGCAACTTGGAACCCGGGACTAAGTCAATGGTGCAGTCATACTCGCGACGTGGTGGAATGGAATCAGCTTTTCTTTTGCAGAACACATCAGAGAAGTCCTGGTAGGGTACCGGCAACAAGTCTGGACTAGGCTGTAAGATTCTAAGCGGCAGGGTCAAGCAAGACGTGGAACACTCAGGACTCCAACGAGTAATCTCTCCACTTTTCCAGTTGATAAGGGGATTGTGACTGTGAAGCCAGGGATACCCCAATATCAAAGGAGCAGAGGGACAACTAATGAGATAGAAGGAGAGCTCCTCTGTATGGAGAACTCCTACAGTCAACCGAACCATTGGAGTCCTAGCGAGAATCCTTCCCCCAGGCAAGGGGTTACCATCCAAACCACACGTGGTGATGCTTGATCCTAACCTGATATGCGGAATATCAAGCGTCTGAGCCAAATGTATATCCAGGAAATTACCAGCCGCACCACTGTCAAGAAAAGCTTTCAGGTCCATGGATCTCCCACGGAAAGTTAAACGTCCAGGGACTAATAAAGAGTTTTCTGAAGAGGTAATCTGAAGATCCAAGCGCACCTCTTCACCTGCACTTAGGCTTTGGAGTTTCCCGGTTTATTGGGACATGAGCGAACTAAGTGGCCTGTCTGACCACAATACATACACAGGCCTAGTGAGCGTCTTCTGGAGCGCTCCTCCGGAGGCAAGCGGTAAGCGCCCAATTGCATGGGTTCAGAGGAATCGGGCAGAGTGTTATTGGAGCTAGTGAAAACGTCCATCGGAACGGAGGACTCCCGTTCAGCCTTCCTCTCTCTGATCCGACGATCAATTTTTATGACAAGTTGCATCAAGTTCTCCAGCGTGTCGGATATCGGATACTGGACTAAGGAGTCCTTAATTTGCTCGGTAAGTCCTAAGCGGAATTGACTTCGCAATGCGGGGTCGTTCCAAGCGCTATCCGTGGACCATCGCTGAAACTCCGCACAATACTCTTCCGCTGAGCGACGTCCCTGCCTTAGCGTACGGAGATGAGCCTCAGCTGAGGCTACCCTGTCCGGGTCATCGTATAATAACCCCGCTTGAAAAAAGGCATCTACAGACTGTAAGGCTGGACTTGTGGAAGGCAAGGAGAAGGCCCAAGACTGAGGGTCGCCCTGGAGTAATGAGATGATGATTCCTACCCTCTGTTGTTCGGAACCAGAGGAACGTGGTTTCAGACGAAAGTACAACTTGCAGCTCTCTTTGAAATTACGGAAGGCTGGCCTGCTTCCAGAAAATCGGTCAGGCAAATTCATCTTAGGCTCCGGTGTGTCACCAGCGGGAACTTGCTGGGGCTGCCGGCCTCTGGAAGCCTCTTCTTGGACTGCCAGGCGCTGGGATAAAGCCTGCACCACTTGGGAAACCGCCTGTATCTGGTTAGCCAGAATCTGGGCTGGGGACAGATTCGACTCCTCTCTGTCCATGGCCGTACGATACCAATCTTCCTGGCCGGTTATAATGTTAGGAACTCCCAAGTCAGTACAGTGAAACTCGGGAACTACTCAGAAGGCCAGGTGTTCGCTGGAGCCCCTAGTGGTGGGGACAGACTGGGCTGCGGGCCGACTGAGGGTCGAGTAGCGTATACTGACTTAAAGGAGTTTCCCAGAAGTGGAGTGATTAGTGGACTGTAGTATAAGAGGAATCCAAGGTCCAAAAGTCACAGGCTCAGAAGCAATATCCAAGGGCAAGCAAAGGGTCAAACTCACAGGCAGAGAAGCGAAATCCGAATTCCAGGCAAAAAGTCAAGGTCAGAAGAGAAGGGTCAAAGGTCCAATAACAAGCAGGGGTCAAACACGGGTGGTCAAATCTAAGGTAACAGGAACCTAAATGGATAGTACAAGCAGGCAGCAGGACTGAGGACAGAACGCTATAACCGGCAATGAGGCAGCAGACCTCATTGCCTTAAATACATAGTTGGCCCAATTAAAACTTACATGCACCCCTGCAGACTAATGAGAAACATAGCACCAGACCAATCAGGGCTAGTCCCTGATAGGTGCACCCAGATGCAGGCTAATGCCTGTAACTAGTCCCCTAATTAGCCCACAGGCTGTGTCCACTTTTGCGCATGCGCCCGGCTTCAAACAGCGCCGGGACGCAGCGCTATGTGACAAGGCAACGGCCGGGTAGGAAGGGGAAGTGACGTCCCGGTCGTCATAGTGACGGCCGGGACACTGGAGCAGGTAGGAAGCGAGCCGCGGCGGCTGTGAGTACCGCCGCGGCTCGTGACAGTTTCACTTTGGGGGGAAGGGACTGCTTGATTTTTTTAAAAAACTATTTTTTTTATTTTTAATTTACGGGAGGGACAAGGTCTGTGTTGATGATGATGATCATCAGCATGGTTCTTGCACCATATATGCCTCCTAATAGGCGTATATGGATCTGCTTCCACCCCTACATAGGTAGTAAGGTGTGTAAACACATCTTTAATATACTGACTTACAGTACGGAAAGCACATTTTGCGCTTCCATTAAGGACTTAAATTCAAATCTACATAAGCCCCATCATGTCACAAGATAAAATAATCCTTTTTGCAATGTAACACTTTAATTTCATGGCAAAACATATTTCTCTGACAATGTAAAAGTGATTGTCTGTGTTGTAGTCTCAATTTTATTCTAGTTAATCACATATCCTAAGCATGCTATAGATGGGTTTTTTTTCTGTTTCAGTTTGTTATATGAGTTAAATATATTGTGTCATGAGACTTATTATTACTAAAATGTACTGTGTGCGAATGCAACCCCACCTGAATGCAAGACTATATTTTCCAATACCAGCGTAGGGAAAAGCATAACCAGATAAATATTTCCTGATGTAGCATAAAAAAATCAATAAAGTAATATGTTATATATCAGTCTTGTTCGTATTGGGTAAATATAGGTTATAGGATTTTACCATTAGTTCCGTGTTACATGATTTTTATATACTAAATCGACTTAAATATACTTATAATAGCCCATATCAAGCTCTTTGAACAGTGCAGGCATAGCTTATCAGAAAATGTCAGCACATTACCTTGGTATCATGGATATTAATAGTGTCAGTCTGTGACTCAGAGATACAGCATTGTATCAGCCACTGTGGTCACTTGCCATTTCTAGAGACAGCAAAATGCAGATCCTTTGCTCATTGCCAAAAGCAGTAGCACAGTAACACTGTGGCTGCATGTGCATGATTAACTAAAGGAGATCATCTGCATTGTCTGCAAGATATAATATATACAATGTATTCCTGAGAGGTAGCATAATTTAATTATATAATCTCTCTGCCTGAACCATGAAAAATAAAAGCTCAAAATAGTATTATTCCACATAACTCACACTTCAGCCATGCGCATAGTAGCTACCAAAACAACATATAATCCTGTTAGAAATGCTATGCTTTAGCCCAGCAGCAATGTAGCTTTACAGTGATTGTACATAGTGCAATATTATTCTGCTTGTCACATTAGACATTGTATTCAAATATTCTATATTAATGACAAGGTCTCGGTGGAGGGGTATCTGCGCTGCTGGAACAATGTAAGTAACAATCAGGTGACAACAAAAAGTTGTGGTCAGTAAAAAAGAGTGACAAAACATTGTTTAGATGAATTAGTGAAGAGAAAAAATAAAGGAGGAATAGAGAGGCTAAAAAGCCGTAAGGGATGGATATGTTGAAGGAGGCGAGAAGTGCAGATTGCCTTGATAACTGTAACAGAATTAGTACGCCATAAGGAATAAAACAAATGTGCAGTAACTCAGAGAATACAGAGGAACGGACAAAAGTGTGGAATCTTTAGTGTAATACATAAAAATGCAAAATAGTGCATGTGGGACACAAAATCAGACTACAGAATGAACGGTGATGGAATGTTTACAATCATATAGGAAAAGGAGTTATACAGTTTCAGATGATATCAAGGCAAGCAAGTAAAGGAAAACGCCAGTAGAATATTTGGCTGTGTAGGTAGATGTATTAGTAGAGAGAAGTTATATTACCACACTATGGGGTCTAATTATCCAGGCCTCATAGTTTTTACTGAAAGAGTGATGGAGCCATTGAGTAGCCTTCAAGTAGGTTCGGTGGAGATTCAGACAGTATAAGAAATAAAGAATGCATGGGGAAAACATATTCTCTTTGATTGGATTTAGATAGAAAATACGAAAACAACAAACAAACAAAAAATCTAGCCCCCCCCCCCCAAAAAAAAACCCTAAAACACTAAAAACAAACAAAATCACATAGTACTCAATATAGTGTTATTTCAGCTATCAAATTCTATGTTTTCTGTCTAAGAAAAAAAAAACTGTGCTGTTTTATCTGTTCTCACTCATTATACTGTTTTCAGGCTCCTCACAATGCGAGACTGAAGAGAGGCTTTTCCGTAACCTATTTGCACACTACAACCAGTACATACGGCCAGTAGAAAATGTATCTGATCCTGTTATGGTACACTTTGAGGTTGCAATAACTCAGCTTGTTAATGTGGTAAGTCACGTTTCCATATGTCCTATATTTACTTTACAATGTATATTTATTTGCTATGGTTCTGAATGCAATCATTATTGTGTATTATGCAATGTGTTCTCATGCTATGTAAATGTTAGGATAATAAACGGATTGCAAACTATTTCTAAAACAAACTAAAAGAAACATGACAGGTCATAAATGACTTATATGTGTTTTGACAAGGGCAAGCACCTTTCACACTTGCCCTATACTGTTGTCATTTATAATAACACACAGGTCCTGCCCGCCTCAGTCACATGACACATACATTCAAGGATGGCCTCAAACAAGTAACTTAGTTTATCTATGGTTTTTCATCTTGTTTGCTGACCCTCCCTAATGTCAGTAATAATGGGTAAGTTTATGTTGCATTTACAATGCAATAGATAAGTGCTATTTTGAGGGCATTTAGTGCTGACAGTTGCTCCTGCTCTCTGCATAATAATCTTTTTCCAGACTAACTGAAGACTACCAAATAAGAGACAGTGTTTTGAAATGAGACACACTTGGAACGTATGTGATGGGTAAATAGGACATTGTAAACTGCCAGAAGAGACAACGTTAATAGCTTGCTGGGGACTGACAAGATGTCTGTGATAATTAGATCTTTGGAGAGATAATGTTAATTGTGATTCGACATCAGTGCACATTCATTTAGCGTTAATCTGTTTTTGTGTAGCAATATAATTTTGGGATTATTGTTTAAGCCTAATTTGATAAAGACTAAGGTTTAAATACTAGTATCTATGATTTGAATGAATCTTTTCCAGGAAAAGAACTTTGTTGTGTATGTTGTACAATAAATAAATGATATGAATAATATATTACAATGATTTAAAACATTAGAAATTGTTTCAAGTTGGTGTAATGTATTTGTTTGTATTAAGTTGATTTATTTTTTTAACAGAAACCCAGAATCAAAAAGGGTCTAAAGAAGAAGTCATGTTCAGACCTATGTCCTAACATTTGTACTTAATGCATTTCATCTGTTGTTAAAATTTACCTGAAAATAATCTTTTGACTATCCATTAATTGCATTACAACATCATCTTGAATGATTTGCATTAACTGGCATGATCATTTAAATGACACCTATTTTTTATTGAAGAAGTATCTTTATTGTGTATAAAGGTACAAAAAACATACAATACATTACATTCAAGTGTACTGCGTTGCAGAGCGGCTGTAAGTACAACATACCGTGCAACATAATTAGACATATTTCTTAGCACAATACAAGACATAAGGTACAAGATATGACATCCTACAGTATACATCATGTACTGCACTAACAATACATCACTTAAACAATACAACAGTTTCAAACAAGATATGCTTGTGAGGGGACGATAGGTGAGAGGGGTAAAGGGGGAGGGGGAGGATCACAGGCCTTAAGCTCTATGGAGAGACAGACACATATATAGCGGTGGGTGTATTAATTAAAGGCAAGCACGATGGCTAAGTGATTAGCACTTCTGCCCCACAGCGCTGGATTCATGAGTTCAATCCCCGACCATGTGTGGAGTTTGTATGTTCTCCCTGAGTTTGAGTGGGTTTCCTCCGGGTGCTCCGGTTTCCTCCCACACTCCAAAAACATACTAGTAGGTTAATTGTCTGCTATCAAAATTGACTCTAGTCTCTGTCTGTCTGTGTGTGTATGTTAGTGAATCATTGGCGCTGTATAAATAAATGGTGATGATGATGATGAAGATATTTCAACAAAACTTCAAACA
Source organism: Mixophyes fleayi (assembly GCF_038048845.1). NCBI lineage: Eukaryota > Metazoa > Chordata > Amphibia > Anura > Limnodynastidae > Mixophyes > Mixophyes fleayi. The sequence goes on from NC_134402.1 coordinate 170,538,896, forward strand.
GAAATGGGGAAATAGGATGAAGGGGGTAACGGAGGGGGAGTTACAGGCCCAAAGCTTTATTGAAAAACAGAGACAAAGGGTAGAAGGAGAAGACAAAATCAATCATCTTCCTCTTCCTCAGGACTGTTGATGGTGTTATAGTCTCTTAGCAGGCTGTAACAGTCCTGGATAGACTTCTTATCCCTTTTCAAAATGAGGCGATTCCTGGCAAGCCATATAGCTCCTTAAAACAGTTCATTAGGCTCCAGGCCTCCTGGATTGCCCCAATAGTGTGGGTCCCAGGAAATAATCTATAAAATACCAAATGGTATGAAAGGCAAGTCCTTGGCACACTGTCCTTGAGTTCATGCTCCAAGACATCCAACATTGCCTGTGCATTGCGGCTGTCCTAAAAAAATATGCTGTACTGTTTCGCTTCTGGTAATACAGAAGGGGCAGTGAATATATCTGCACAGGTTCTGGGAGTGCATGAATGTCCTGAAAGGCAAACTCCCCTGGATAGCCATCTATTCAATGTCCTTATGTCTAGTAGTCAGTCTCTTAGAAGCCACATTCTCCCACACATGTTTAGCTGTAACAGCAGGGAGCCCTGGAACAGACTCCATAACATCCTTAGTTCTGATGAGCTTGAGGATAGCTTTTGGCTTCCACAAGTCTGGTTTAAATCCCTCCAGATGGTGTTCCCTTACAAATTGTCCAAAATCCGGGTAAAACCAAGGTGTAGACCAGTTGTAGGGAAAGGAGCTGTCCCACTTGTCCCAACCAAGGGACCTCCAAGGAGTCAGGAGGAAAAGCGGGACATGGACTTTCCAGCAGAGCAAGTGTTCTTTTCAATCAGAGTCCTGCGGACTCAGTTACAAACAAAGAAGGCTTGCAGCATGGTGGGGATGTCTGGTATCCCTTTCCCACCTTTAAGAGGCTCCTTGTACATAACCAACCGCTTCACTCTGTCCATTTTGGAGTCCCAGATGGAATGGAGACTGTCCTCGTGATGGTCTTGTAGACAGCAGCGAAAGGTGGCCAAGCTTTGGCCGTGTACTGCAGAATGGGAAGAATCTCGTTGCGCAGTACCAGTGCTTTCCCTTTTGATGGTGAGGTCTCCGAGGCTCCACAAACCAATCTTTTGTCTTACAGTAGCAAGTATTTCTTCCCAAAACTTCAGGACCACCTCCTCTCCACCAAACCAAATTCCAAAAAATCTTGATGAAGTCTGACTTGATTGTGAAAGGGAATGCAGTGAGGGATGACAGATGCCACTGCCTGAAGTGCATCGCCACGACTTTCGGCAGTTGACCTTTGCTCCTGAAGCTCAGCCAAAGTTCATGCAGGTCCGGACGAGTCCTGTCACTGAGCGCTTGCCAGCACAGAAGACAGTGACATTGTCCATGTAGAGCAAGCACTTGGCCTCTTGATTGTCTGGGCACGGTGAGGTGATGTCTTTTATGTCTGAATTCTGTCTGATGCACATCGGGAAGAGCTCTATACAACAAACAGAAATGAGAGATGAAAGAGGGCTGCCTTGTCTGACCCCAGACATAACAGAAAAAGGGTCAGTTTTTCCAGCCCTTATACCAACACTGAGCTGTAAATGTCAGGGTACATGAAGTTAACATATGAACAAAACATTTCTCCCAAACCAAATATGTGCAAAAAACTATGCATAAACTCATGAGAAGCATGATCAAAGGTCTTCTCCCGATGAATACTGACCAGAGCCACATGTGCATGGCGATCTTTGATGTAATGGACCATATCCCTCAGCACCGCAAGACTATCTGCAATCCTGCAACCATGAGTGCTGCAAGTCTGATATAGATGAACAATCTGCCCATGACAACCTTTAGTCTTTTGGCTAGTACCTTGGTGAGGATCTTGTAGTCCACATTCCGGAGAGAAATGAGACATCAATTTTTAAGGTCACATTTCTTCCCCTTGTGCTTTTACAGGATTGTAATCAGTCCCTCCCTTATATTAGGAGGCATTCCGCCCTCCACCACCAACTTCTCGTACAGCTCTAGCAGGTCCGGGCCAATGAGGTCCCACAGTGCTACTTTTAGCTCCACTGAGAGATCATCACTACCCGGGGTCCTGCCCAGCCTAAAAGATATAGTGGAGGAGAGCAATTCCCCCAAAAGCCAGAGGAACATCCATGACCTCTTTACCTGCATGATCAACAGTGCTAGTGATACCTGACAGAAATGAATCAGCCACTTCAGTGTCAATAGTATTAGGGGAGTAGAGGTTGCTGTAGTAGTCTGGGATGACTCCCATGATACCCTATTTCCCCTTTCTGGGAATGCCGGTCTCATCTCGCAGCTCAGTCAGGGGCGTGTGGCTGGAGTAGAGTTTTCTAAAAAAGAAAGAGTTCCATTTCTCACCCTTCTCCAGATTCTCCACCTTGGAACGGAGGATGATGCTTCTGGATTCTTCCTTGAAGTGCCTTTTCGGGCTCCCCCTTTGTCTCCACTAGATCATTCTTCACATCCCAGCCGCAAAGTTGGAGATCCAGCAGGACTGCAGTTGTTTTTGAAGCCTTCAGAAGTTTCTCTTCCTCTCACACGCCTGTTGTCTACTTTTAGCCTGAAAGAAACTCCAAATTTTTACCTTAACATATTCCCACCAGTCAGACATGCAATCGAAATAACATTTATCATTCTTCCATGTGATATATACATCCCTCAGATCCTCCAACACATCCTTCCTTTCCAGCAGAGCACAATTCAATTTCTAGGAGCCTGGGCCAGAAGGAAAGCCGTGGCCGAGAACCTCCTTAAAGAGAATGGCCCTGTTGTCTGAGAAGAAGCAGGGAACCATGAAATGCCTATTTTGCTTTACTGCTCTAGAGGTGACTATATATATATTAAAAAATATTTCTTTATATTTTGAAGGATGAAGTTAATCAAATCTTGGAGACCAACTTGTGGCTTCGCCATGTAAGTATCAGGCTATGTCTATTCTATAAAGGTAATTTTACGAAAGTGCAAATACGCAGTTGCACATATTTTTTATGCAAAAATGCTCCTGTTCATTACACCCTTGTTATGGTTTTAGGAACTGTGTCCATAAAATCAATGTGTGTCTACTTTAGCAGGATGGTGGGAAATCATGGTGGAAATAATAAAATATTACTTAATAGTCCATCATACTACCATACCACATCCTTCATAAAAGTTTTTGTTCTTTTTCCTAAATATAGATTATTGCAACCTCATTTATTTCTTGAGTGTGAGTGAACATCAGGACTGTAAAACTGTGTAACATCTCCTGGCATATGCTGCCATCTTCAAGCACAGATCCATGATCTTCCCATAAAAACAGGCTCATTTGTGGGGAAAAAAGGTCTGTGATGTCATCAATCAATAGATTTGTAATTAGGGGAAATTGATTACATTTATTTTCCTTGGCAATATAGATACGGTATGATGGAAGTATCAGAGAAACAGGGATTCCTTTATTGTACAGAACAATACATCTGCCATTGCACATTATCTACTACAATAAATAGTGTGACCTTTATCTGAATTTCAAATGCAATATAGAAAATCCTTACATAAGGAACATATTCTATACAATAAAACATAACCAATATTCTATGACTTTCATTTTCAATAAACATACATGTATTGCGGCCTTTTAAGGATAATAGTGTAGTATTTCATTATACCATGTTAAATGCTTCAATAAAATACTGTGTCCATTAAATATAAATGAAAGAAACCTTATGTGGGTACACAGTCAAAAGAGTAGTCCAGGTGCTCAAACTGCAAGTCCACCATGGCCTTCCATTGGTTTAAACTAAATATTCTTTTGAAAAAAACTAAATGCCAGGAACTTCAACGTGTACCTGTAGCTTATCCAAGAGACCACCATAACAGAGAATAACGACCAATGATTACAACAAGGACTAAAAACACGTACAATAAAACAGTGACAGCTTATCTGTGTAAGTGTAAATTTCACATCACAAACATCTGCCATCGTGCCCGAAACTAGGAGTGTCCAACATGATGACTTAGTAGCCCAATAGTCACCAAATTCCAACATCAAGAAACAGGGTGAGGGAGGTCACCCTATGCTATAAATATGTTCATGTGTCCATTTTAATTTGAGTAGTATCTCGGGGGGACTTGAATTGGAAGCTTCTGATAATTTGGGTTCCTGTCTCCTTATACAGCCATGGTCAAAAGTATTGAGAATGACATAAACATTGTTTTCACAAAGTCTGCTCCCTCAGTTTTTATGATGGCAATTTGCATATACTCCAGAATGTCATGAAGAGTGATCAGATGAATTGCAATTAATTTCAAAGTCCCTCTTTGCCATGACAATGAACTTTATCCCAAAAACAAAATTTCCTCTGCAATTGAGCCCTGCCACAAAAGGACCAGCTGACATCAGGTCAGTGATTCTTTCATTAACACAGATAAGACTGTTGACGAGGACAAGGCTGGAGATCACTCTGTCATGTTGATTGAGTTAGAATAACAGACTGACAGCTTTAAAAGGATGGTGGCGCTTGTGATCATTAATATGCAGGGTTGCTTCTCAGCCAAGGGACTGGGGTCACTCACAATTTTGCCTAAGAACACAGCCATGAATAAAAAATTGGTACCAAAACATCCTTGTGAAGATACCGGGTTTTCTGGATCAAAGGCTACCCACTTCATTCTGGCTGGCCACTCACGGGTGCCTCACTGTGCCAGGGATATCTACCAAGTACCTTCTAGGATTCGTATAGTCACTCAGGCAAATGCAGTTAGAAAGTAAAGCAATACATTTATTGTAATAAAAACAATCACTAGATTATTATGTACACACAGTAAATAAATGCCAGGTATCTGACCCTTACCTCACTAGCTTAAGGAGTTACAGTCACCTGGCTGTCCAGACTTGAAGACCCATGTATCTCTCTCAGCTGCATATGTAGACTCTGGTAGAGAATGACAACTCAAAAACCAGATCTTGCACCTTCCATGAATGAAATCCCAGAATGAACACCACCTCCCCCCCTGGAGTGGCTCCTTATATGTAGGGTCAAGTTTCCACGTTGCTTTCCTCTCTCTCGGCAAACCCTTGAGTCTCTCTCTCTTTAGGTCCTGGATCACAAGGGTTGGAGGGGGGAGTGGAGATGAGCTGTACTTCCACAGAAGCCCCCTGCTGGGATGCAGACAAAATGTCTAGACTAGCCCTGTGGAGAACAATGGATACTACTTGGCTTCCCCCACCTCTAAAGATAGGGTAGCAGTCAGCCCCTCCTAAAATTAACTCCTTACACTACTTTGTGATGTCACAGGGTTCCCAGCTGTTCCATGCTTCCTGGAGATGAAGGAGGGGGGAGAGTGAATGCAGCTCTAGCCCCCTCACCTGTATCCTGGACACCACCTGATCTTTACCCTCTCTGGCTTCACTTTAAGGACAATGAATAACAACCTCACTGCCACATCATCAATATACAATACACAATATACATATTTACAATGAGCTACAATGTCCCCTTATCCACATGTAAATAGACACTGCAGTGCTATTCTGTTGAGCTGGGGAACAAAAACAAGGGCTATAAAAGTACATACTATAATCCACATTTTGTTAGATACGAGAAACAGGCTAGTTACAGTGCTAACAATCTCGTTTCGTCACAATCTTCCAAGAGCAAATTCTCCCAACCATCCAAGAACAGTTTGGTGATGAACAATGCCTTTTCCAGCATAATGGAGCACCTTGCTATAAGGCAAAGAGATAACTAAGTGGCTCAGGGATCAAAACATCAACATTTTGGGTCCATAGCCAGAAAACTTCCCAGACCTTAATCCCATTGAGAACTTGTGGTCAATCTGCAAGAGGCGGGTGGACAAATAAAAACCCACAAATTCTAACAAACTCCAAGCATTGATTAGGCAAGAATGGGCAGACGTCAGTCAGTATGTGGCCCAGAAGTTGATTGACAACATGCCATGGAGAATTGCAGAGGTCTTCAAAAAGAAGGGTCAACACTACAAATATTGAGTCTTTGCATAAACTTAATGTAATTGTCAATAAAAGTCTTTGACACTTATGAAATGCTTGTAATTTTACTTCAGTATACCATAGCAACATCTGACAAAAAGGTCTTAAAACACTGAATCAGCAAACTTTGTGAAAAACAATTTTTGTGTCATTCTCAAAACTTTTGGCCATAACTCTACTTTCACAATTCAGGGTTATTTGCAGTTGGTTAAATTTACTGCTTGATTAGGTTTTGTAGGTGACAGCTATAAATTAAATTACTGTAGTATAATATATACCTGTCCACTTCTTTGTATGTTTTCTTTTGATACTGATGATATCAATGGTGTAGCTAGATAACCCTGGGCCTTGGTTCAAAATCTGATCCACAGCCCACCTAACCTACCTATTTCAGCTCCATTGTCCAGTATATGCTGCAGCGTCAGCTTGTAAAATATAGTTAACAATGGAAGCACTCCTCATTGCACAGGGATTTTCCCATTACCCAGTAACTTTTATCCAGACATTTGGGGCTAGATTTACTAAGCTGCAGGTTTGAAAAAGTGGGGATGTTGCCTATAGCAACCAAACACTCCCGTCTCTCCCCCCTCCGCTCTATACTCAATGCGGCCGCAAGACTTATCTACCTCTCACGCCACTCCTCCTCTGCCTCCCCTCTCTGCCTCGCCCTACACTGGCTCCCCTTCCCCTACAGAATTATTTTCAAACTCCTCACCACCACTTACAAGGCTCTCTCCCACTCTACTGCCCCTTATATCTCTAACCTCCTCTCCATTCACACTCCCGCCCGCTCCCTGCCCTCGGCCAATGACCGCCGCCTCTCCTCCACTTTGATCACCTCTTCCCATTCCAGAATCCAGGACTTTTCCCGTGCAGCCCCCCTTCACTGGAATGACCTCCCTCGCTCCATCCGCCTCTCTCCTACTCTGTGCTCCTTCAAACGTGCACTCAAAACTCACCTCTTTCTCAAAGCCTACCAAACATCCACTTAACCCCCATCTCCTCCGCTCATTCTCCCCTCTCTCCCATTCCCTCAACTGGCTCCTCTTGTGCCTGGTCTGTTTTACCCTCCCTTAGGATGTAAGCTCGTATGAGCAGGGCCCTCTTCCCTCCTGTCTCCTTACCCGTTCTTCTGCTCCGTGTCTATTGCATCTGCCTGCCTGGAGTTTCTGAAGTATTGGTACTTTTTGTTTATTGTTCTGTACTGTTATACCCTGTATAGTCTACTGTTTGTACTATGTGCGGCGCTGCGGAAACCTTGTGGCACCTAACAAATAAAATATAATAATAATAATCAGATTCTAGCTGTCATTTTGTAGAATGTACTAAATAAATGAAAGCTAGAATCTGATTGGTTGCTATAGGCAACATCCCCTCTTTTTCAAACCCGCAGCTTAGTAAATCTAGCCCTTGGTGTCTACATGTTCACCCAAAAGCTCCATGTGACTGAGGAAGTTTTGGGTCCATAACTATGAATATCTCTTTATTACAGACACTTATAGCAGTATGAGTGCCTGTTTGTTTAGATAGATGATTTAGCCATCAGTGAGCCTGGAACATCCATTGAGACATGTGAGTTCTGGAAAAACGTTAGGTACAGAACACTGTTAAGATTGTCTGCATCCTGCAGGCAACAGTCATAATGCATATGGGTCACAGACAGGGTTCCCTGTATTCCTATGGTCTAGTCACAATTGAGTCCACTGCAACTCCTCTTGCTATGCCTCTGGACATTATGCTATTACTTGCTATTGATGTAGCTTTTAAAGGATGTGTAACCTAAAAAGTGTATTTATGGAATTTTGACAGGATTATTGTATATCTCAATAAATTGACAGGAGAGCTCAGGGAGAAGATAAAGGGATTATGGGGAAGAGAAAACAAACAATGGCAACTCTTCTAAATATTGAGCTTATCCTTGTTTTATCAAAACGTAATATGATCACCCATATCTTCAAGCCACATATTTAATCAGATAATAGGCAGTACAGATGAAACAGGGGCCCCATCAAATTTATTGACCCCTCCCCACGGAACAGTAACATTAATTATCCTCAATTTGGGAGGTTGACTGTGTGTACCAATAGGAAGCCACAAGTAAAGAGAAAAACTGCTTTAGCGTGCAGTTCCACGAGGGGGAAGAAGAAGCCTCATTAAGTGTTAGGGGCAAAGGTTTCAGGGCCCAACACATGTTATTTTGACCTGGGGTCACCACAAATCTTAATGCAGCCCTGCATATATATACTGTATACTTGTAGAACAGAAAACGTCTGTTTTTTAAATGAAGTTCTACTACATCACTAGTTAGAAAGCTATAATAGCTTCCTATCAAGTTCAAATAAATAAATAGTTTTTATTGCTTTGTTTTGTAGATTTGGAATGATTACAAGCTGCAATGGAATCCTTTGGATTACGACGGCATTGAATTCATGCGTGTACCAGCACACAAGATTTGGAAACCTGATATTGTTTTGTATAATAAGTATGATGTCTACTTTAATTGCTCTATCCATGTGCTATACAATGAGATGCCATCATTTACACAATATTTTCTTCCTACAGTGCAGTTGGAGACTTTCAAGTGGAAGGGAAGACAAAGGCCTTACTTAAATATAATGGCTTAATAACCTGGGCTCCACCGGCAATATTCAAGAGTTCATGCCCAATGGATATAACATTTTTTCCATTTGACCATCAAAACTGTTCAATGAAGTTTGGTTCTTGGTCATACGATAAAGCAAAAATAGATCTTTCCATCATTGGGTCGAAAGTTGACATGAAAGATTTTTGGGAGAACAGCGAATGGGAAATAATAGATGCTTCTGGGTACAAACATGATATTAAATATAATTGCTGTGAAGAGATCTACACAGATATAACTTATTCTTTTTATATCAGAAGACTCCCCATGTTCTACACCGTTAATCTTATTATGCCATGCCTCTTCCTTTCATTTTTAACAGTGCTTGTCTTCTACCTTCCATCAGACTGTGGGGAAAAGGTGACGCTTTGCATATCAGTGTTGCTTTCCTTGACTGTGTTTTTGTTGGTTATAACTGAAACAATTCCATCTACTTCTCTGGTAATTCCCCTTGTTGGAGAATACCTCTTGTTTACTATGATATTTGTAACTCTGTCTATAGTGGTTACAGTATTTGTTCTAAATATCCACTACCGGACTAGAACCACACACAAAATGCCCGGGTGGGTGAAAGATGTCTTCTTGAAACGTCTGCCGAAATTGCTCATGATGAGAAAGACGGTGGAGAAGAAGGATCGACCTTCTTCAAAAAAGACCAGGAAGAAAACTTGCACCAAGACATCAAAACTTCTGAGCTCCCAGTGCAGAGATGTAGAAGTGTTTAAAGAGGAGACATATTACCACTGCATGAAATCAAAGGAACGGCGCGCCAGGAGCCGCAGGCTACAGCCCCGGGAATCTTGTAATGCTGTGGAACAGTCTCCTGGGGAAATGAAAGATGTTGTTGACAGCATTCAGTTCATGGCAGAAAACATCAAAGATCATAACGAGAGGAAAGAGGTGAAAATTATATGTATTATAAAGTGTTTACCTCATAATTTTTCAGTTCTTAAAGTCCTTCATTGTTAATCCACTATGACTGCTAACAGTACAGGATGTCTCAATATTAATATTTAGAGTAATTTACTCCACTACTGCCCTTAAATACTATTACTGTGATCTGTAATATCACCAGCCTTTAAAGTATAGAGGTGGGCTATTATATTACATAAATGATATGTTTTTAAGATAAAACTCAATATTATATGTGTTCTACCCACAGGCCCTGTTTTACTTTTCTTTTTAGAGGGCTTGTTAGAACCCTTTATTGATGCCTGTAAAAAGGAGTATAACCAGAATTGATGGGGACACATAGCAAAATTGTACATGAGACCTTTGGCTCTGCACTCCCTATGTGAAAACACCACTGTAATGTGCTGCATTCCAAATCAATGCCCAACACTGCAATCTATTAATTGCATTCACAACAGTGTGCAATAATGCAATGTGTGCACGCAAAAATAATTGATGTGCAATTAGGCTCATATTGAAATGAATTAGGTAATTTTTGGCCATGTGGTCTGACCAGAGATTTTCCTTAGATGCATATAACAGGATTTGGAGAATAAATGGATGTACATCCAAATGTGAATAAGGCCCTAAGACACTTGATTACATCAAACTCTTCTCAACAATTTTCTTCAAATATAATACTCAAACCAGTTAAAAACTAATACACCCTGAAATATTCTCTGCATGATATGAGCATCACACTATATGTCATCTCCAAACGGCAAAAGTTGAAAACTGCAGTGTGGACTGCTAAGGGGGTAGGATGACAGATCTCCTTAATAACAGTCCAGGGGTAATTGGAGGGAAGGTGTGTGGTGGGGTTCATTGGAGACATATTTTAGATATATTTTATATATAGTCCAAGCAGACTATCCCTAAAACAAGCATAATTAATTAATTTAAGCCTAAACCATAAATGACCATGATTTATTTTATACATTTTCTGTGAAACACATATAATTATTTACAAACTTCCAACAGGATTTATCACTTTGTAAGATAAAGTTTACATTGAATTCTCCATGTTTTTTTAGGAAGAAGATGACTGGAAGTATGTTGCTATGGTCATTGACAGAGTCTTCCTCTGGGTGTTCATACTCCTGTGTGTTTTAGGGACCACTGGTTTATTTCTGCAGCCTATGATAGATGGGAATAAAACATAATGCTTTTATATAGAAACTTTTTATCTTTTTTACATATCATTTTTATAGAATTCATACAGACACTATTCATACAAACTTACAAGTGAGTATTCCATTAAATCCATGTACATTCACACCAAGTAGTAGAAGAGAGTGCACTTGCATAGCTTATCAGATCATGAGAAATACAAATTTAACAAATATGAGAAATAATGTGTAGTAAAGAATACACTTTCATTCAGGTGTAACGCTCCTTAGGCTAAGCAGCCTTAGTTGGCTGCACCACACAAGAAAATGTAAGAGTAGAGATTAACATCTTAACCAAGCAAAGGGAAGACTGTTTGAGTATGAGTAATATCTGAGACGCAGAGTATGAGTAGTATCCGAGACGCCTTCGTTCAAGCCCATTGGGATAGTCTTGACCATGTCTGGTAGTCGACTGGAGGTATGCTGAACAGAGAACTAATAATAGAGGTACAGAGAGATATCTCCAGTTAAGAGATGTACTAAGGCGAGCTCTGAGTAGGAGATTAGTGAAATCCATGCAGAACTACAGAGACATTGAATACATTAACAAGCATGCTGGAACTGCACCTGTCAGATCAACCCATTAAGTGAACAACACTGTGACGTCAGTTAGTCTGAGTATACTCACCAAGCCTGGATACTTGTAACCTATGTAATATTCCTGAATAAAGAGAAAGAGACAAGGAACACTTAAGTGATTTGGAAACAACCTGATGTTGGGAGACCAGTGGAGGTACACAGGACAGTGGAAAGGACAAGAGTGAGTTTGATTATCCACAAGTGGCACTCCAGATGTTATTGCAACTAAATACTATGTGCTGCAGATGTTCAATAAAAGAGTTGGCTTTCTTGAGAGATGGTCTGGCCCGTTTATTTCAGCTGTTAGCTATATTAATGTAATGGTGATGTTCTACTGGTTTTCAAACTTGATTGATTAACCCACAGAGCCAGGGATGTGCAGAGTCTGAACTAGCCTGGTGGAATCGAGAATAGGAGGTAAGTGCACTGGCAGTGAGCACCCACATTACATACATTTGTGGAAAGGCTAGTGCACACTTAGGAGGGTATTTCTGATCGCTCCAAGGAGACAGTGTAGCTGTGGCCTCAATACTTAATGGAATTGACACCAGAATGCAGTACATGCAGGCAGGCAGAGCACTAATTGTAATGATATTTAGAAAGAAAGTGTATATAATCTAGAGATGGGCGGGTCCGGTTCCCCGAGAACCGAACCCACCCGAACTTTGGGTATCCGAGTACCGAGCAGCCCGCCTGTTCCGAATCCAAATCGAGGCCGAACGTCATTGTGACGTCGTCGGATCTCGGGGCTCGGTTCTCGCGATACTTCAACTTTATAAATACACGCCTCCACAGCAATCCATCGCCATTTGACAGAGGGAGAGAGCAGGGTGTAGTCATAGGCTGATTAGAGCAGGGACAGAGAATACAATATTGTTCTTGCAATTGCTCTAACCAAAATCGCTAGAGAAGAGAGGAGGATAGAGGTTTATTATTTTTTGTTAATATTTGGCACTCCCCAGTGCTTTTGGGGTGTCCCCCATAATTGTGCATAAATATTTCTGTCTGTCAAAAGTCATATCTGTCAGCAGTATCTACCAAATAATTTTTAGCACTCCTCAGTGCTTTTGGGGTGTCCCCCATAATTCTGCATAAATATTTCTGGCTGTCAAAAGTCATATCTGTCAGCAGTATCTACCAAATAATTTTTAGCACTCCTCGGTGCTTTTGGGGTGTCCCCCATAATTGTGCATAAATATTTCTGGCTGTCAAAAGTCATATCTGTCAGCAGTATCTACCAAATAATTTTTAGCACTCCTCGGTGCTTTTGGGGTGTCCCCCATAATTGTGCATAAATATTTCTGGCTGTCAAAAGTCATATCTGTCAGCAGTATCTACCAACTAATTTTTAGCACTCCCCAGTGGTTTGCGCTCAGAATGGATTCAAAGCAGTCCACATATGATCAGAATGAGCAACCAGGTTCTGTCACCAGTCCTGATGTTAGTGTTCCCAGTACGTCATCTGGCCAAGGCGATGTCAAACAACAGAGTGTTTCCAAATTAGTGCAAAAAACAAAAACCCCAAAAAATTTTACTGTATTGAAGCGTAAAAGAAGTGTAACTGAGCAAAAGTTAAGCAACGATAAAAAAAATTGCAAGCATGCCATTCTACACACGCAGTGGCAAACAGAGAATGAGGCCTTCACCTTTGGCTATTAGTGGCAGATCCCAAAAAGTTTCCCAGCCTACAATTGGTGCACAACTACTGTTACGCGTCAAAGCCGAGCTGCAAGATAACAGTGAGGCATTAGAGGAGAATGTTTGCTCTGATTCACAAATGACAACAATCCCTGTGGAGAGTCCATCCAACAGTGGTATGTCTAATCGTGAGCATTCTGTTAGTGTACCCATAAAGAAGGGCCCTTTCAGCAGTTCTGGTGATGTGTGCCTGAACAGCCCGAGTGTAGCCGCTGATACACCAATTGAGGATGCCACTTTGGAAATAGAAGAGGATGAGGGGAAGATTTATGGAGGTGACGAGGGCGCTAATGAGGATGATGATTATGATGCAGACAGATACCAAATTGCCTTTCTCAATTTCTATTTATATTCTAGATTATATAACGGCTGAATAGTTTTCTATTTTACTCCTTGTGGAGAGGGGATCTGATGCAGACAGATACCAAACTGCCTTTGTCCATTTCTTTGTATATTCGAATTTCTAGTTCTACGGACTATGCAGGCTGTTTTTTTTTCTATTTTACTACAAGTGGATGGGGGGGGGGGGGGTCTGATGCAGACAGATACCAAACTGCCTTTGTCCATTTCTTTGTATATTTGAATTTCTAGTTACAGTCTGTGCAGGCTGCTTTTTTTATATTCAACTACAAGTGGAGGGCGGGGGGAGCATAGATAGCCACCAAACTACCGTGGTCCATTTAATTTTACTTTCTAGTTCCACAGTCTGTGCAGGCTGCTTTTTTTAATATTCAACTACAAGTGGAAGGTGTAATATACACCCAAAGACGATGGCTACATTGCCAATAATCAAAGATGGAGGAGGTAGACAACCAGGTTTGTCTGTATAATTTGCAGACAAGTGTTCGAATTAAGGGCGGCCTACCAGGGATTAAACTGTTTTTTTCATAATTTATTAGCTTTAGAATTACCCCACTTATCTAAGAAACTGGTGGAGCACTAAATTAGGTTATTTTAGACCAAAAAAATGGTATTTTTTGCGAAAATAGCAAAACAAAACCAAACAAAACCAAAACCAAAACACGCAAGGGCGGTTTTGCAAAACCAAAACCAAAACCAAAACCAGAAGGTAATCCAGATCCAAAACCGAATACAAAACCAAAACACTGGGGTCAGTGACCATCTCTAATATAATCACATTTCTCCTCTGTGAGCATAGTGGGAGGAGCATGATATGGAATAGCAGCCGATGGAAGACGGTCCAGGCCAGGACTGGATCATTGTACAGCGCGGTAAGAAGTAAGTGAGGGGTTGGGTCATTGAAGCATTACAGGGGGGCAGGCCGTAAAGCATTTAGTGGGGACAAGAAGAAACACAATTAGGGTGGTAATCAAACAGGAGTGGTGGTCATGAGGATGCCAATCAGACAAGGTAATTAGGATGGATATGAGACATGGCAGGGTGCAAAGAGAATGGCAATGTAGCATGAAGGGGACAATGAGGATAGCAATGACAGATATCACAGAGGACACTCTGTGTCAATGTGAAAAGAGGGAAGACTGGCTATAATATGAAGTAGTGATGGGAAATCTAGTTAATTTTGAAGATTAGTTCATTCTGATCTAGTTCACACAAAATATTAGTTAAAAAGATTAGTTCATTTCACTCATTTCACTCAGTAGTTAATTTCACTCATTTCACTCAGTAGTTCATTTAGTTTATTTAGCTCAGTAGTTCATTTCACTCATTTCACTCATTTCACTCAGTAGTTCATTTAGTTAATTTAGCTCAGTTATTTCAGTTAGATCACTGGCTCTGGAACACTGCTGAGAGAAGTGATTGGAGACATAGAATTAGTCTATTACACGTACTGTAGGCATATATACTACTACCTCATTAGATGAGTTATAGTCCTGTTAAAATTATCAGATAAGTTTAATATGTCAGATCATTTTTAATATTTTAAAAAAGGGCAATCACTTATACAAAAACTAGTAGTGACATGTTGAGCTCTGCAAAGTTAATTACATTTTCATTATTATTTTTTACTTCCATAATATGCAAATGAAAAAGGCCCAAATTCAGAGTATTATAAAGTGTCACTTTTTTGCTTTTAAAATTGAGATCAGTGCAATCAGGATATAGGGGAGATGTATCAAACCTTAGAAGGGAATTTTTACAGCTGTAAAAAGACCCAAAATATGCATCACGTCCTGGGGGCGGGGCCAAAATGTCACAATTCATGAAGCCCTGCCCCATACGCCCATACCCCGCTCCAGGAACTCCCAGATGTAGCCAACATAATGTTGGCAATTATGACTAATCAGCTTCTGTCATTTATCTAGCAGAGTCTATAAAATGGCAGAAACTGATTAGTTGCTATGGGCAACGCTTCCACTTTATCTCTCTTGAAGGTTTAATACATCTCCCCTGTATATATGGTGCAGTAAACAGAACTACAGTATATAGCATGCAGAACTCAGCAGTGCACTATGTCTTGAGCTGACAGGGAAGGGAATGTATTCTGTGACTCATGAGCTAAATGATCTAAATGATTTAAAAGATTCAGAGAGTGAAAATTTTCGGATGACTGAAAAAGATTAAGAGAGTGAAATGAGTCAGAGACTCATATGAGTCAGAGAGTGAAATGAACTAGATGAACTAATGAACTCCTGAGCGAGGAGAATGACTCATGACTCAGTCAGTGATCAGCTCCAGAGTCTCACACAATGTCTGAGCCCAGCAGTGCCACCTTTGGTAGTTTAGAGGTACTGACTCATGAGTATTAAATGAGAGAGCTGAATAGAAACAAAAGAGCCAGTGTGAATGAGACAGTGAGTGAGGCTGCTGGAGCTGCTCTGCTTTATCTCTAACTCCTCCCACTTGTTTTAGTTTCTGGTGAACTAATCTTTGCCAGAGCTTTGAACTAAATGATTTAGTTCACTTTGAAGATTAGTTAATTTGAACTAATCATTCGTGAACTACCCATCACGAATATGAAGGAGGTTTTTCTGGATATTATATAGCAGATACAAATACAAAAGTGGAAGTTGCTCAAATCAATTTATAGGCCATAACAGGTGCTGAAAGGGTGGGGTTATCCTGCAAGGAACATTTATATACAGCATATTATATAGCAGATGAATGTAATTAGAAAGTAAAGACCATTTAAAGTATGACCCCTGTCGTGTGGCTCTGCAAAGCAAGGCACACCAAGGGCGAACCGCACAGCACAGCATTATAAAAGAAAATCTTGGGGGCTAGTGGCGGACTTGTTAAGTGCTAGACTTGGACGGATTGGGAACTTAAAGTGGCCCTGAAAAAAGTTCTGGAAGTGGGCAGGAACAAATCAACTGTGGAAGGGGCCAACACAAAGTAGGCTGGATTTGCACACAGTTATCCGTAGCCACATCGGTAGTAGGTGAGGTAAATGCAACAAGAATTGGTAGGTGGAGTCTTATCGATGCAAGGCTGAACAAATGCATACGAAAAAAGGCTTTAAAGTATTGTGCACCACCCAAAGTATTTAATGAATGAAAAGAACTGAAAACTGGGCTACAACCACATTTTGTAAACAAAAAGGCATTTGATTATCTGCACTTACCAAATGCATTATTTTTGCTCTTCTAGCTACTTCAAGCTGTAAAGGGAATGTTAATTTCACATATTGCAATACATGTTAAGCTGAGCAACTGAAGCGAAATTCTTCCCCTTCTGGCCAATCCTATACTAAATATTAACATGAATTCAATCTGAATTGTAACATGATTATTTCTAGGCTCTGTAATTGGGATGAGTTTTACCTGCACAGCTTTTAAATCAATAGCAGCTATTAGACACCTATGGAATCATGACATAAGTTGGATAGGGACTTAACAAACAAGTAGGCAAATCATTGCACTGTGACTTCTGTAAAATACAGAGAGATTTCTAGAGATCTATATACAATGCAGACCGGAGGTAGTCAGTTTAACGGTACTGACTACCCCGACACCGAAGAAAACGACATGAGGAGTCCGATTGGATACTACAGCGACCTGCAAAAAAAACTACTTACCAGTATGCAGGTCACTTGATGTGATGACTCACTCTCTTGCCGACTCTACTAAATAATGTCATCAGAAACCGTGACTTGTCTTAAAGCGGCGATGACAGACTCCACTGTCATTTATGTCATGTAAGTATTATTTTAGGGGTTAGGATTAGGGTTAGGGTTTGGATTAGGGTTAGGGTTAAACCTAACACTAACCTTAGCTCCTAAGCCGAATACCCCTAACCCCTAAAATAATACTTACATGACATAAATGACAGTAGAATCCAATCGGAGTCCTCATGCCATTTTTTTCGGTGTCGGGATAGTCAGTACCGTTAATAGGTACTACACCCATGCAGACAGCATCCTTGCGACCAAACAAAACAGAAAGAAAAGTTGCTCAATCAATTTATAGGCTAACAGCAGGTGCTTGAAAAGGTGGGGGTATCCTGAAAGGAGCAAATACAGAGAAAAAAAACTGCTATTTCTACTTGTACATAAAAATGCAAAATTTTTAGTTACACACATTTGCAAATGCATGCTAAGCCACCCGCCACGTCACAGTGCTTCTGCTAATAGAGTGGTCCTAACTCTGATCAATGAGTCCCTATTTTTGGGCAATACACTTTCAAGCACCTGCTGTTAGCCTATAAATTGATTGAGCAACTTTCCTTTCTGTTTTGTTTGTTTGAGAGGCATGCTCTGGTATCAGTAGCTGATGGGGAATACTGGTGATATACTGTCATTTGGAGGCTCTTGGGGTATCTCTTGATAAGTTAGCTCTCAATTTAAAAGCATATATATGCATGTCCCAAAAATAGGGATTGCACGCTATGCGGAGATCTGGAAACAGACCACCAAAAAATGATGGGTCCAAGAGATTGTGGTCAGTGGCAACGCCATAGAATTTCACACCTGACCACAAGGAAACACATTTATCCAATCACAAAGTGCAACATCTTTCATAGAGCGACAAGTCCTAAGAGACAGCCTCAGGAGTCTTGTGGAAGCAGAAGCTATTGTTTCTGTCCCGACAGGTCAGGAAGGTATGGAAAATACTCAAAATTGTTTCTAGTTTAAAAGGCATCAGGAGCCTTCAAGACTGTGTTGGACTTACGGTCCATCAATTGTTTTGTACTAGCAAGACATTTCTGGATGGAATCAATCCACTCCATCCTCAAAGGGATAGAGAAAGGAGATTTCTTGACCGCTATAGATCTGAAAGATGCATATTTTCATATCCCCATAGCAACTCAGCACCAGCAATTTCTAAGGTTCTGTATACAGGGAAAGCACTTTTGGATTACTTGCCTCCTGTTCAATCTTGCCACGTCCCCAAGAACCTTTTTGAAGGTCCTAATAGTTTTGGTAGAAGCACTTACAGAGTGAGACATAGCTTTATGGCTGTACCTGGACGACATTCTGATCATAGCAAAGTCAAGAATGTTGGCCCAAGAGGCTACAGGTCAGGTAGTCCTTTTTCTACAACAACATGGCTGGCTGGTCAACACATCAAAAGTCATCTGGAGCCTTCACAGCAACTCCAGTTTCTAGGGGTTCAGAAAGATTCAGAGCAGGACAAAGTATGCCCAAAGCACAATGTTCTGGTGGACTATCTAAGCAGATACCAAATACATCCAGGAGAATGGACGTTACACGGGGAAGTTTTCAGGTTAATAAGTCAGAAGTTAGGGATTCCCGAAATAGATCTTATGGCTACAGCAGACAATACCAAGATACCCCAGGTTTACTCCCATTATAGGGACAGCAAGGCGCTGGGAATAGATGCCCTTTCGACAGTATTGAACTTTAATCTAGGGAACATGTTCCCCCCTTTCCCAATCATCTCTCAGCTACTGAGGAAGATAAAGAAGGAAGCGGCGGAAGTGATAGCAGACCTTTCATGTTGGCCTCGTCGTCCCTGGTTCTCGGTAGCGAGGAGAATGCTGAAGGGGCATCCATGGCCACTGCCAAACAGAGCAGATCTCATATATCAGGACCCAGTTCTACATTCAGACCAAGACTCCCTTTATTTGATGGCCTGGCAACTGAGCGAATCGCTCGTAAGACTCAAACGTGTTTCAGACAAAGTGGTAGATATATTAGTTCAAGCAAGGAAAAAGAACTCGTCTACAATCTACTACAGGATCTGGGAAAGATTTATTTTCTGGGCAAAGGACAGAACAAGTGATCCCATGATAGCCAGGGGTCTGAGAGTTCCTGAAAGATGGCTTTGCTAAGGGTCTAGCTCCCTCCACATTAAAGTTACAGATATCTGCACATAGTATTCTGCATGATACCAAGCTGGCATCACGAATGCTTATTGTTCAGATCTGCCAAGCGATGAAAAGGTTGCTGCCGAGAATAAAACCGTTCCTAGCCCCCTGGGACCTTAATACAGCTCTGGATGCTTTAACTGTAGGTCCATTCGAACCATTACAGAGCATTTCTCTCAAGTGGCTCACCTTAAAGGTGCTATTCCTAGTGGTAATCACCTCAGCTCATCGAGTGCAAGGTAAACATGTATATAAGTGGTTTTACGAACTAACCCAGATTATCTACCAAAAGTGGTATCGTCCTTTCACATCAATCAAGAGTAGTACTACCTTCACTCTGCGCACACCCAACTAATGAAGAACAGAAACGGCTTAATACTCGAGACGTGGTCAGAGCAATAACTATATATATTATTAGAACACAAAGTCTCAGAAAAACAAGACAACTATTTGTACTTTCAAAAGGGTCTCGCAGAGGATGTGCTCTTTCTAAACCCACATTAGCAAGGTGGATCAAAGAAGTAATTGCACAGACTTACAGGGGGAATGGGCGTGAAGTGCCGAATCTGCTGAAGGCGCACTCAACGAGGGTGGCGGCTACCTCCTGGGCGCACAGGGTTCAGAAATCAGCGACAGACATATGCAAGGTAGAAGGGTGGCCTTTAATGCATACCTTTTCTAAACATTATTTACTCGATGTATCAGCCTCTGCTGATGCACAGTTTAGAAGGAAAGTCCTCCAACAAACTCTTTAAATAAATATTCCTTTGGGTGTTATCTATGTGTTGACTATTTATTGCCCACCCTACTATTCTTTACTGCTTTGGTATATCCCATCGTGAGGGCTGCCATGGAGTAGGAAAACGAAGATTAGAGAACTATGCTCATGCTAATTTCTTTTCCTTGAAATACTCCATGGCAGCTCTATGTCTCCTACCCGTGTTCTATAGTGACGCTGAAGGATGGCTCTGGAAGTTACTAAAGACACCAGGATAGAGGAGGAGCCACCTTACATACCCTCAAGGTGGCAAAAAATGTTCCTGTCTACAACTCAACTGAGTAGGGTATTATTATTTTGAGGGCTGCCACAGAGTATTTCAAGGAAAAGAAAGTAACGAGATTATAATTCTCTAATTTCTGCTGTTATCAAATTATCTTTGTACCTTCCACCTTATAATTAACCCCTGCCTTCATAAATTGTTAATGGCTTTACATTTGTGAAATGATGATTATGTGGGAGGTATGGCACAGAGCAGATCTAAAGTGACATGATGATATGCTACATGGAATTGCTCTCTGAGCAGTTAAATAACATATCTGTTGTATTTGAGTTCCTGAGGAGCCATTTATATTGAAATATGGAAATTAATCAACTAAAATAGTTGCAGGTGACCTCACTCTGAAATATAGAGAATATCTACATCCCCCATGAAATACATTTATCAGGATGTTATTAATGTTTGTTACACATAAAATGTATTTTTACAGTTGCTCTTGATTGCAAACAAATGTTCTATCATGCATACGTGACAGTCATCACTCGGCACTCTGCCCTGCAGCTGGTACAGATGATATGAATGAAAGACACGTAACTTAGTGATCTTGAAAACTTGAATCGTATGTTGCTGCATGCACTCATGCCCTCGACCTTTGCACCCCCTTACTGCACATTGACTAGATGCAATTCTGCCCCTGAAATTGTAGCCTGTGTCCTTTGTGTTTGAAGATGAATTGACAAATTTATTCCTGATTCCTGGACAGTTGTAAGTTATGCCCTGCTAATAGGTGTGTGAAATTGAAAGGGTGGGTCTCGTACGCACACTCAATTGGAAAAGTTGGCAGGCATGACAACATGATATACCAAGTAAGTACAATCTCCAAATCAGTTTCTCTAGTATGTACGTTTGTGTTACTGATTTTTTTTTTTTTTGAAAGCCCGGGAACAGTGCTTTCTTGCCCTAATAAACGAAAAAAAGTGTGAAACTTCAAAAACGTGTACTAGGGTGCGGTCTATGGCCCTCCTCAAAAAAGGATAGGCCTTAGTCCCCGACCCCCGGATCCATAAGGACCCTTAGGGGGCAAGGGTCTTCAGACCCCCCTTCGCTGCGAGGCTAGGGGGGTCCCTTTGGCCCTGGGATCCACCAAGGCTTCACCCAGGGCTCGACAACTAGCTCACCCCCGGGAGGGTGAGCCAACGATGGGGTTTCAGGGGGGTAGGAGCCATAAGGCCGCACAACCCCCCCTAGATCTTAGGGGACGCAGAGCCCAGAAAGGGCCTACCCGCACCCCTAAAAATCCGTGAAACAATAAACATAAAAGTGAAAGTGACAAACAAGAAGTGTCATAAATAAAGTGCCGAGTGGTTACGGCCCCAGCCTCATAGCTGGGCTATTATAAAAAATTTTCTCGCCCAGCCATAAGGCCGGGGCAAAGAATAAAAAGGCGGTGCGTATAGAAAGTGGTCTAAAGTGCTCGGTGCCAACATAATCACATTATATCTGTTTCAAGGTGCTGCTGACCCGTGATTTTTTGGCACCCCCAGATCGCCACTCTGGGGGCACAATAGTCCCGGGCTTTCAACGCAGCTCACCCAGCCCCTGGCCAGAGGACCAAGTGCAGCTCTGCCACAACTGCACTTGATCTTAGCCAAAAGGCCGAGAAGCGATTGTTTGTGTTACTGATACCCTCGGCACAGATTTAAGGCACAGAATGACACCTTAGGCACTAAGGTAAGTGGGTTTCTGAGGGTTTATGTTTTGGTGGTTTAACTGAATTATGGCTTACGTATCAACTGCAAAGTTTATATACATGCAGTGCATTTAACTTTGTGGAAATGCACCTATTAATCCACCTAGCACATAACAAGGCACACACCCAGACCATCCATACAAAAATTCTCTGCAGACATTTCCAGCATTGTAAACACAGATTAGAATATGCCGACCTACATGAAAAAATTCAACTCCAAGTCCTGTCTGTAAGAACTTTGGTAACACCCCTTAATTCATTTCAGCTTTGTTATTGTTCTCTCAAATAATGCTCGTTTGAGCCTCATTCTCTTAATAATTCATGTGTCACATTAGTACTTTTTAACGCTCTAATTACATTTGGATTTTGTGAGAAACAAAGAGTGAGTCACCGCACCAGATTCCTATAAATTCAATAAGATTCTTCCCTTCTGTTGGCATTATATGCTCGGTTCCTAGCCGAAACTAATTTCCCAGTCTAGGGTGGTGCTACTACTTTACTTTCATAAGTTCACAACAATAACCAAAGTAAAAGGCAAAGAAAATAAGTCTAGTAATTAATCATTTTAATCCATAATATTTGCCAGCAGATAAGAACCACTTGGCCCAATCTAGTCTGCCCATATTGTAAGTTAATTGAAATCTATTTATGATCATTATGCTCACTGAACACCAGCAAAATAATTTAAATTGTGTGCCCTGTGAGTGAAATTAAAACGGTATGCTGTTCAACCTTTTAATTATTGAAATGTGGCATCCAGTGGTTGTCCCAATATTGTGCCACTTAATTCCATTCAGTATATGTCTGGGATTGCTATCTCACTGCTGGTTATTTATATATAATAGTTTCTGACATAGAATGATGATACACTTTATAGGATACAGTAAACATCTGCAAGCTCTGGTAGGTGTGCATATTGTCCAAATTTGAATGGAGAGGCACCACACTTGTTATTTTTGTTGTATTTTGTTTTTAATTGGTTCAACCTATTGAGGTTTTTTTACATGGAGCCACCAATTGGATCTCTTCATATGACTGGAGGATTATACACTTTGAATGATACACTCTGTTTTAAATTGAATAAGTAAATTTGCCTAAGGGGTGTTTTTCCCTGAAGATGACAATCACATGTGGTGCTAAATGTGATTTGCACAGTGGTGTTTGTGTCAAAATAACATGAAATACTACACTATTTATGTTTTTTGCTTTGTATTCCACTGTATATCTCAAGCTTCTGAGGCACTTGAAAAAAATCACTTATTTATGAAGAAAAGACAAGTCACGGGTTATACATACTGTACTTTCTTCTACATGGACTTATTTGATTTAAAAGTTTCAATTTGATATTTCACATTTATTGATTCTATCATAGATTTTTTTTTTAAATTGTTATAGGTACGGAATGTAGCACCCATTGATGTGTATTGCTTTTATACAATATCTTGTTCATTTATAAGGGATACTGACAACCCTTACACATTGTAGACTGTCACATTTAGTTTTAGAGCCCTCCTAAGTTGTTTCCCTATTATACCACATTGATGTTGGTAATAGTTATATATTAGTTGTGGATCTTAATTATACAGTCCTTTCACTCATATCCACTAGCCACTTCACATGACTTTAGTGCAGATGAGGCAGAGAGACCACATATCTGAACCTGTTTTCTATTTCTACGTGGAGTTGGAGGGAGGTGATTATATGCTTCCCCCTTTCTATAGTATATGGATACATACTCATAAGCTCCCTACTCTCAGATGTGTAGAAAGCGAACACAGAGTGAAGCTATTGATATCATTCACTCCTAGGGGTCTATTTAAGGGTCAAATATTGTTAATGTTAATAATCATTTCTTCAATTGCCACCACTTTATTTCCAGGTTCTGACCTGTGGCCTTGCAATTTGCAATAGGAAGGAGGGCAGGAGCAAGAAGCCTACCAGGAAGGGATACCGAAGATCCCTCTCCTGTGATGCTCTCCTGATAGGATAAAAAAATAGCCTAATGCTATCTTCAGATGACATTTGCTGTGGGGGTCTAGCTCCGAAAAGCTAAGTTCTAATAATAAATAGACATGATACTTTAAAATGTGGTAATGCAATTTTTATCATGGTTTTACCTGGGAATTTACTAGGATAAAAATGTCTTTGGAGGTTCATAATTAGTCCACTGTTACTAGCATTAATATTATGTCGAAGTCAGTAAATTGGATAAAGTCATTTCAATTAAAGTCTAGCAAACTTGGTTATCTTTGTCTGAAAAGATGCGTACGGTACGCTACGGCGTACAAGGGCACGCTACGGCGTGAAAGGGCGTGCGCATCCACTACACGTGGCAGCAACAGTAATCGGTCTTTTTCCACACATTCGCACTAACACGCATACTTATAAAATAGTACACATTAATGGTAGTTGCAACACATAGTCAGTTATGTCAAAATATAGTTGTATTTATATGTTATATCAGAGTTACATGCATATTAGTGAAATACACGGAATGGGTTGAAGGAATAACATCATGAGTGGTATCATAATGAACCTTGTCACATATCCTACTGTTTGGTTCATTCTGCGAGGGAATCGCAGAATGCATACTCAAGTTATGAATGATAGGGAATTATGAACTACTTAAGACTGAGGAATCTTGGCGGGAAGAGCAGAGCATACCCCCTGCTGAGATGACCCCCTCTTTTGGATTCCTTTGTATGAACTGGCCAATGATGACGACCCCTTGGACCTTCCTGAGACCTGGACCAATAGATGCAAGCTATTCCATCTTCATTGTATTACTGTATGTGATTGCGTATATAAGCAGCAGCTTGTGATCCAGAGGGCAGACTTCTTGTCCCCAGACTTCAGGATTGAATGACTGCACTGGATCCAGAGCGCCTGCGATAAGTAACGGCTGTATTTACTATTACTTCGCTTGAGCATATTATTCTACTTATTTGCGAATAAATCTTTGTGCTTTGGAAACACAAATCGAGGTTCGACAATCGTTATTGGTTAGCGACAATACGCACATAACAATTTGGGGGCTCGTGAGCTTTGGAGGTTTCGTTGCCGATGATACGCAAGACCAACGGATTTCGGTTCCTCAACAAAGGGTGGAGACGCGTCATAAACGGGTAAGAACGCATGGTGTTCAAAACCTGAATTTTACTCTGTGTTGCGAAACCGAATGTCCGTTTTGCATTATCTAGGGCACGCTAACAAGAACCTAGGGACAAAAGAGAAAACTGTTTCTTTTTACTGTCATTGTGCGTTTTAACTGTATTGCATTGCATAGCGTATGTGTACTTCCTGCTGTGCGTACGCGAACCTCCGGTAAACTTGCCACGTGGTTAAACAATCGTTTTGATAGTTATTATACATGCATAGTATAATTACTTGTGAAAGCCTCTGAGACATTATTACTATTGTTGGGAACTTTTGATTTTCTGCGCAGAAAAGGTGTATAGTGTGTGATGTTGTAACGTAGATACACTGTTTTATTGTGGATTGTGCTCAGTTGCTGTCTGACGAGGCGGATTGCCCAACTGAAGGACGGTATACAGGGCAGGTATACCGAATGCGAAAACGTGTTTTTCGCAAAGCGCTACCAATAGATCGCAAGGTTTGCTAATAATTAGTATTGGTAGGCAGTGCGATCCGATCGCACCGTTAGTGCGAATTGGTGAAGCAGCTAGAAGGAATTATACTGGAAAGGCAGGTTGATTGTTACGACTTTGCGCTCCCAGCGATAATAAACTCAGCAGATTTTTGTGGTTAAGACAGGATATCGAGGAGCTGATAGCCCTTGGGGCCCATAGTGATATTTCTGTATTAGGGATCCTCGCCTGGTGCGAGAAAAGCGAGTGAACGCGGCTAAAGGAAATACGTTCACCGAGCATTATAGATCTCTAGCGGTGAGTATAGCAACAGAGTTGAAATCATTAGGTGGAAAGAACAGAGCATTGCGGTGTGTCTGTGTTCCGGGTAGAAGGTATATTGTTCAACATGGGTGCTAAGCATACGCTAGAGATGGTCAGTGTACTGCCTAAGGAAGGCCCTATTGGTTCAGCTAGGTTTCTCATGTGTAAGAAATATGGTGCATATGCAACTGTGTATTGTGACACGTGGGTCGGGATGACCAAAGCTTGTGATAGGCCTTTCCCAACAATAGGGAGTTTTAATGCAGAGGTACTAAATACTGTAAAAGATAAGGTATGGTTGATCAAGTCAACGAAAAAGAGAAATAGACATAATGATTGTTTAAAATTGTGGCAAATGGAAGGTAACACGTGGCAGAGCAGCGAATGCAAACTGGAAGTAGGCGTGGCGAAAATCGCGCGCGAGGCGGATGTAACCATTGAGAAGCGTGGCGAACTCAGCGCAAGCGCGCCCCCGCCACCTTATGTGGCGGGAGGGGTAAGTACAGCCGTTGTTAAAACTGAAAATAGAAAAATTACTAAGTTGTACCCTGTTTTAAGCCAGTTTCAATCAAGTGTATCTGAAAATGAAGATGAACCCACTGTGATTTCGGCCATTGCCCATGCAGTTAGTGTACTAGAGGCTCAGCGCAAGTATGAGAAAATGGCTGAGATAGGTGAGAGTAGCGTGATCACTAGGAGTGAAAGTGTTCTAAATCTAGGGCCTGTAAATCCTGTAGTGTCCCCTGAAGTTAGTGTACCAGAGGGTGTGTTCCCGGTCCGCACAATATCGGTTCCCAATGGGAAACCGGATAAGGATGGTGTAGTTCCTTTAAGAAATGTTACAATGCATTGTCCCTGGACTAGATCAGAATTACGTTCCATTATGACTGAATTCCCAGACCCTAGAAAGGAGTTAGCTAAATGTCAGAAATTTGTTAAAGACTTAGGGAATGCTCACGAACCAACCAGTAAGGATTGGAGGGTAGTGTTGAGGGCGTGTCTTCCTCCCAATACTAACATACAAAAATTTATTGAAGATTGTTTGTTGGAGGAAGATGACACCTTGACTGATGAGATTAACCAACGGAATATAGAACAAATTGTCAAACATTTAGCCATCTGTTTTCCAGTAGTAGTAAATTGGAGTAAGATTTTCACCATTAAACAAAAGGATAGTGAAACTGCCTCAGATTACTTTTCTAGAGCTATAACAGCGATCGCACGATTTACTGGGATATCCAACATAAGTGAGGATCCACATCACAGAGAGGTAGCTGTAGGAGTACTGATGGACGGCGTTAGAGAAAATTTAAAGATGAGAGTATAAACCACATTACCTAATTGGAGAGGCGTCACGGTAGACTCTCTTAGGGAGTCTGCTGTGGAGCATGACAAGAACCTCTTTAGAAAAAGGGAAGAGAAAAGTGATAAGTTAATGATGGTAAGTATACAGGCTCTAGAAGGGGTGCACACACGACCACCAGCATACAACCCATATAACAGGAAACCTAAAGTGATCAGGTGTTTCAACTGTAACGAGGAAGGACATTACAGGAGAGATTGTAATAAAGAAAGACTCAATACACATAGGGGCGGGTCACATAGATATCCTCCAAGGAAGGATTCACATAGACTAGAAGACTCACATCTACCCGCGCATATTACGGCAGCAAATGCTGCGCGGGAAATCAATAGTCAGCACTAGGGGTCAGGTCATACCTGTAGTCTACAGCCAGTGAGGTTAACTGAGAGTCAGAGTGAAGAACCAACAATGATAGTTGACATAGCTGGTAGGAAACAAACTTTTCTTGTAGATACAGGGGCGGCCCGATCTGTGATAACCTCTCCTTTCAATCTACAGGTGACCAGTAAAACTATTCCAGCTATGGGGGTGACGGGAAAAGTGCTACATTATCCTCTAACTAAACCCGCTGAAGTTACTATCGGCCCTCTGCATACTAAGCATTCGTTTCTCTTAGCTGCAGCGGCTCCTACTAACTTGCTAGGGAGAGACTTGTTATGTAAAATGGGATGTGTCATATACTGTACTTCAGATGGTGTGTTCCTAGATATACCCGAGAAGGTTGCACATGAGGTACAGGACATATTGGACACCCCTCAAAGGTTAATGTTACACTCTCCTGTTATAGAACAAAGTCCATCTCAAGTAAAGGGGATGTTGCTGGAAATACCAGGTTCCCTATGGACCAGAGATGGACAGGACACTGGACTGATGGCAAACGTAGCCCCTGTCATGGTCAATCTAAAAAGTGGTAGGATAGCTCCAAAAATCCCACAGTATCCATTAAAACCGGAGGTGGAACTAGGGGTATATCCTGTTATTGAGAGGCTGATACAACAAGGGATTTTAATCCATACGGCCAGTACAGCAAATAGTCCCATTTTCCCTGTGAAGTAGAGTGGGGGGAGGGGCTATAGATTAGTCCAGGACTTAAGGGGAATTAACAAAGTTGTTGAGAGCCAATTCCCCGTAGTGCCGAATCCAGCTGTCATCCTCATGCAGATTCCACCGTCTGCCAGTCATTTTACTGTCATTGATCTATGTTCTGCCTTCTTTTCAGTCCCTCTTCACCCTGACTGCCAATACCTTTTTGCATTCTCCTACAGGGGAGTGCAATACACATGGACCAGACTACCCCAGGGGTTCATTAACAGCCCCAGTATTTTCTCCCAAGCCTTACATGACTGTTTGCAATCCTTTCAACCCCACAATGGGTCTGTTCTAATGCAATATGTGGACGATTTGTTGTTGTGCTCTGATTCTTTTATGTCATGTTTACATGATACTAAATTGTTGTTGCTTCATCTTTCACAAACAGGGCACAAGGTGGCAAAGGATAAATTACAGCCATGTCAGACTAAGGTCAAATACTTAGGACACTGCCTCACTAAGGGGCTAAGACACCTGACAACCGACAGAATTGAGGCCATACAACACATGACCCTGCCACAGAGCCAGAAGCAGATTTGTACTTTCTTGGGGATGTGTGGATACTGTAGGTCCTGGATCCCAGGTTTTTCTATTCTGGCATTACCATTGCAGGAGCTAGTCTCTTCCTCAAAACCAGAACGTGTTGTACACACAGAAGAGTAAGAGCAAGCGTTCTTTAATCTTAAAGATAGTCTGACTAGAGCACCTGCATTGGGAATACCTGATTATGAAAAGCCTTTTGAGCTATTTTGTACAGAAGCTGATGGTTGTGCAGCAGGTGTCCTCGCACAGAAACATGGTGACGCTAGCAGACCGGTAGCATACTACAGTGCACAATTAGACAATGTGGCAAGATCACTCCCAACATGTCTCAGAAGTGTAGCAGCAACGGCCCTTCTAGTAAGTAAGAGCGAGGATGTAGTATTAGGACATAATTCAACCATCTATACACCCCATGCTGTATCAGCTCTGTTAAATTCAGCCCAAACCAGACATGTTTCTTCAGCTAGATTCACAAAGTGGGAACTAGCCCTGATGGCACCCTCAAACATCACCATCAAACGATGTAGCACCTTAAATCCAGCTACATACCTTCCGTATGTGTCTCGAGAGACACAAAGGGTGGGAGGTGAGGAGACCCTGGTTGATGATGAGTTAGGCAAGAATACTGACACGCATGACTGTATGGAACACCTGAATCAGACCTTTACTGCAATGCCCGACATACGTGACACCCCCTTAGAAAATGTAGATTTTACGTTTTATACAGACGGAAGTTGCCATAGACAGACAGAGACAGGAGAGCTATGTACTGGTTACGCTGTTGTAGACGATCAGGATGTGGTAGAAGCTGAACCCCTTGGCCCACCTCACTCAGCCCAGGTGGCGGAACTAGTAGCTCTAAGGAGAGCGTGTGAATTGGCAGAGGGTAAATCAGCCAACATATATACTGACTCTAGGTACGCCTTCGGGGTAGTGCACGATTTTGGGGTCCTTTGGCGTCTTAGAAACTTTACGACAGCAGCAGGTACACCAGTGGCACACTCACAACACATAAAAGGACTTCTGACAGCGATACAGTTACCCAGAACAGTAGCCGTCATAAAGTGCAAAGCCCATACCTTTGAAGAAGACCCAGTGTCATTGGGCAACAACAGGGCAGACGAAGCTGCTAAATGGGCAGCAGGCCAACCTATGACTGTATCGACCGAGACTATGATGGTTTTTCAGACATTAGACACGCAGAAATTAATTGAAATGCAAGATTTGTGTTCCCTGCAGGAAAAGGCGGTCTGGAAGGCGAAGGGATGTGGTCAAGAGTCCTCAGGACTCTGGAGGGATGGACAAGGTAAGCCTGTAGCTCCCCGAACATACTATCCAAGCCTGGCTGAAGCAGCACACGGCCTGACTCACCTGGGTAAAGAAGGTATGTGCAAACTGGTGAGAGCATACTGGTGTTCTCCTGGATTTTCCTCTCAAGCTGGTAAGAAAGCAATGTCATGTCTTACTTGTTTGAGGAAAAATGTTGGGAAAACTATTCCAACTGAGCCATCCCACATCCCTCCTACAGACGGACCTTTTCAGGTAATACAAATTGACTATATCCTATTACCACCGTGCAGGATTCTAAAGTATGTGTTAGTGTGTATTGATGTGTTTTCCGGTTGGGTAGAAGCATATCCGGCAGCCACTAATACTGCTGTGTTCACTGCAAAGAAAATTGTACAAGACTTTGTGTGTAGGTTCGGTATCCCTAGAATCATTGAAAGTGATATTGGTACCCATTTTACTGGTGATATCTTCCAAAATATGTGTAAACTCATGGGAATCAGTAGCAGACTTCACACCTCTTACCGACCACAAGCCAGTGGTAAGGTGGAGAGAGTAAACGGTACTATCAAGAACAAACTGGGTAAGATAATGGCTGAAACTGGGTTGGCATGGCCTGAGGCTTTGCCGTTGGTCCTCCATAGCATTCGAACCACTCCTAGACCTCCTCTTAATCTGTCCCCCTTTGAGATACTGTTTGGACGACAACCTCATTTGATCGCGAGTCCACAAGATGACTTAAAGTGTAATAATGAAGTGACTGTGCAATATCTTATAAGAATGAGTAGACAGCTGAAACAACAACAACAAAAACTAAAAATGCTGTCACCTGGTATGCCAGAAACTAACTGTCATGATGTTGAACCTGGAGACTATGTTATGATCCGCAATTTCTTACGTTCAGGTTGTTTAACAGACCGTTGGGAAGGCCCGTACCAAGTGCTGCTGACCAGTACTACATCACTGAAGGTTGCAGAGAGAGACACTTGGGTCCATTCCACCCACTGCAGGAGAGTCCATAATCCGGAGAAAGTGCAAGACAAAACTCAGACCGACGACATAGAACTGTCACTTGTGAGCCTGTTCCGGGAGACCTAAAGCCTGCAGTTGAGACACCTGAACCAGAGACGTTGCCTCAGAACTATCTTTCCAGCGATGGAGTGGCGGTTTTTGTTTTTCTTATGTTCCAGGATTTTCCTTGTTTTTACTTTTTCTAGGACATTCTATTTTTGTGAAGGAGAATGGAGGACGGAGGAGAGTTCTGGGAGTGATACGGATGAAATGGAGGCCGAAGAAAAGTTAATAGGATACTCTGAGCAGCCCATTATTAAACTTGGTCCAGGGGTTATAAAAAAGGTCTGCTAGCTCAGGAACTCGGAGGCAATGTGAGGGGCTATTGTCTGATGAGTATTGTATCTGCAAGTTCTGCGACTCCCTAGTTGAAGAGAGATGCATCCAACGATGCCAGTCCCCCAGTACTCTGAATATAGGCGGGCATCCTTTGGAGGATTATCACTCCCTGGTGGGTAAGGTGCAAAACCAAACCAAGTGTTGGGTGTGTTCTCACGTGCCTCAAGGGCAGCATAACATAGGACTAGTGCCATTCCCTCTAAACATATCCGAAGTACTCGAATTGAGGGGTGGGAGGCCCATAGAAGGGAGGTTCAATAACACTAGGTCCCCTAGTCTGACGCTTCGACAATACTCCATAGGCAGATCTTTGCTGTGGCTAAACATATCTCAAGCAAAGCGCCTGGAGAATTGGGAGGCTGACCTATCAGATCAGACAATGGCTCGCCACACTCATTTTAGAGGAAGACTCACAAGGTCACTGCTAGGCAGGAATGTTGATGGAAGTCACAAGTTAGGGCGTATAACCAAACATAAGAAGGTATCCATTGGAAAAGTCTCTACAGATAAATGTGAAAATGTCATTAATGCCGACACGTGTCTAGAGCAGATGAAGACACTAGGCATGGGTAGTTTTATCAAAACTCTGTGTGATATAATTCATGGGCATACTGTTCCTTATGTTCTCCCTGAGGATGTGTATTTTGTTTGTGGGAGAAAAGCTTATTCCTGGGTGACTCCGAGTTCCAAGGGCTTGTGTTTCCTAGCTAAACTGGTTCCTGAAATCATGACTATTACTCATGAAGAAATGGTTGATATTCACAAGACTACATCACCACCATACATACACACACAGTATGAACACCGTGGCAAGAGAAATATGATTCCTGGTGAGGAACCCATAGCTACAAAATTGATTAGTGAAACTGCTGGTTTCCAAGTTGTGGTTGCTCTAGATCTCACCAGGACCGCTCGAGGAACATTAAACTTTAAATATATCCAAGACCTAGCCAAATTAATAGATAATATCACCGAGATGTATGATGACACTTTCAGGTATACTGGAAGGGAGCTACAAGCGTACAAGAAAGAGTTGGTGCAACATAGACTGGTACTAAATTATCTCACCTCTATTACTGGTGGGTACTGTGTGACACTGGCCACCCAGTTCGGTGTCAAATGTTGCCCGTACATTACTAATAATACGGATGACCCTAAAGAGGTTATAGACCGGATGATGGATAAAATTTTGCAGCTGAAATGGGAATTTCGAAAGAGCCATAATTCTTCGTTATATGAGGTCGGGGAAAAGGTGGCGGGTTGGTTATCGTGGTTGAACCCTGTGAAATGGTTCTCCGGTCTGGGGGAGTGGGTACAGGAAATGGTTGCTAGTGTAGGTAAGCTCCTTCTCCTTATACTGGGTGTCATCTTAGCAATTGGTTTAGTTGTCAAATGTGTTCCTACTGTGTTGAAGTGTGGAAAATGGTCTCATAGGAGTAACACTGAGAAAGAGACTGAAAGGGTGATACCAGATACCGAGATCATGGTCTGTGGAGAAGTATTGTATAATCCTGAACTTGAAACGGTGATTGGGTGATAGTTTATTACACTATCAAAGGGTGGAACTGTCGAAGTCAGTAAATTGGATAAAGTCATTTCAATTAAAGTCTAGCAAACTTGGTTGTCTTTGTCTGAAAAGATGCGTACGGTACGCTACGGCGTACAAGGGCACGCTACGGCGTGAAAGGGCGTGCGCATCCACTACACGTGGCAGCAACAGTAATCAGTCTTTTACCACACATTCGCACTAACACGCATACTTATAAAATAGTACACATTAATGGTAGTTGCAACACATAGTCAGTTATGTCGAAATATAGTTGTATTTATATGTTATATCAGAGTTACATGCATATTAGTGAAATACACGGAATGGGTTGAAGGAATAACATCATGAGTGGTATCATAATGAACCTTGTCACATATCCTACTGTTTGGTTCATTCTGCGAGGGAATCGCAGAATGCATACGCAAGTTATGAATGATAGGGAATTATGAACTACTTAAGACTGAGGAATCTTGGCGGGAAGAGCAGAGCATACCCCCTGCTGAGATGACCCCCTCCTTTGGATTCCTTTGTATGAACTGGCCAATGATGACGACCCCTTGGACCTTCCTGAGACCTGGACCAATAGATGCAAGCTATTCCATCTTCATTGTATTACTGTATGTGATTGTGTATATAAGCAGCAGCTTGTGATCCAGAGGGCAGACTTCTTGTCCCCAGACTTCAGGATTGAATGACTGCACTGGATCCAGAGCGCCTGCGATAAGTAACGGCTGTATTTAATATTACTTCGCTTGAGCATATTATTCTACTTATTTGCGAATAAATCTTTGTGCTTTGGAAACACAAATCGAGGTTCGACAATCGTTATTGGTTAGCCACAATACGCACATAACAATTATGTATAATCAGCACTCAAAAATGTACACAGTATCCTTTGGTATCAATTATATAAATCTCAGTAGTATCTGTAATTCATGATTGGGATCTTTACTTCTGATCCGATCCTACAAATATAGCTCTAATGTTACTCTTACAGGAATTGAACCTTGGTAAACACTCTATGCGATCCCTCGCTATTTGTCGCAGTCACAATGACACATTCTAAATCTGAATTGTCTTATCTGATGGGGGCCTAGGTAGTGCTAAAATCAACAAAATGGATTCATAATTGCACTAAAAAGGGTTCATGTGTAAAACTCAAATGTGGATACTATCCAGTACTTAGCTAGTATGTCCTGATGCTTGTTTGTTCGATTACATATATCCAGGACTGTCATCAGAAATTGTGGGCCCAGTACAAATGAAACTGCCAAGGTTCCCTCCTCCTCGATGCATCCTGAACTTTCCCCAGACATGGTGGTCCATAGTGCCCAGAAAAGCCACATGCTCCTTACATGCATATGCTCCACAGACCTCCCCATCTGCCACCCAGCACTCCTCACAAGCCCCTTACATCTGCATCAGACCTCCTCACATGCCCCTCAGACCTCCCCCATGTCCCTTACATGTCATCAGATCCCCACATATACTGTACATGCCTCTCAGACATTCTTGTATGCCCCTTTACAGATTGACACTCTTGAGATTTCTCCACACTGGTGAGAATAAGTGATCAGATGCAATGCAGCCAGAGCACTACTTGCCTTTCACTGAGCAGCAGATCACACCATCACTTGGCTGCAGCTGTCATTATGTGTGGCGTGGACAAGGAGGCTGTCACTGGAGTGGGTGGAGCGGCTTTACCCAGCCGGCTGGTAAAGAGAAGCTCACTGCCGCCAGGATAGGTGATAGGGCCGACCATGGCCTTATCTGTGTGGAGTTTGCATGTTCTCCCCGTGTTTGCGTGGGTTTTCTCCGGGTGCTCCGGTTTCCTCCCACACTCCAAAAACAAAGTAGTAGGTTAATTGGCTGCTATCAAATTGACCCTAGTCTCTCTCTGTCTGTCTGAGTGTGTGTGTTAGGAAATTTAGACTGTAAACTCCAATGGGGCAGGGACTGATGTGAGTGCCTGCTCTGTACAGCGCTGCAGAATTAGTGGCATATATAAATAGATGATGATGATGATGATGATGGGTAGCAGGCCCCCTTGTGAGCCACTTACATTAGTGCCCCTTTACCCAGTTAATGGAGGACCTGTCTCTATCAAAAAATATTGAGCATTCTTCTGTTTTTATGGTAAGATGCATATTTAATCTATTTCTCTTCTCATTATAATGAGTCATAATTTGTATTCCCGTTTAATCGTTGGAGCATAAAAATGTGCCTTATTGTACCAAATGTGCCTGAAAGGTATCATTGAAAGCATAAGCTGTTGCCCAAAGTCTTGCACTTCTGTATAAAAATCAAGTCATTACCAGGGAATAGATGCTCTGCACCATTCCACTCCCCCAGCTAACTAGACATTGCCACATAAATGTGCATTGTCCACCGCCTGAATCTCATTTAAATATCTCATCTTACTACACAATACCTTGTTTTTGCCTCTGGGCACAATACCTTGTCTGCAATACCTTGTCTCATAGTCTGCATTCTACAAGCAATTCACTGATCCCCCCCAACTCAATTAGAAAGATAAAAATATGGCACTCTTCAGTTGTTGCCATTTTGACATAGTATGTCATGCATTTATCCATATCACAAACTGGCATTTGCCCTATGTAGTCAGCGGCATTTTTGCAGCTTCATAAAAGCTTAGTGCCTTTTATATTGTGCATTGTGTACAATGAAACTAACCTAAAACATTTTTAGTGTGTTAACAACATTTTTCAATAAATAACTAATGTAACTATAGGTGCCAATGTGTCCAGATAATGCATTTTTACAATCATTTGAAGATAGAGGGTTTGTAATTGTTGCTACATTCCAGATACTGGCAAACAGATAATGGATAATAAGAAGAGAAAGTGTAACAGTGTGACGAATATATGTAGACATATCTGGGACACTCGTTTACTAAGATGCTTTGGCCAAAGGCAAAACTACTGCTTTGGTTGTATTTAAGGAAAAGAGATAACGCATTCATGTTTTCTCTGTGAGGTAGGGTACTGCATGCATTCTACGTGTTTTACCTTCTCATCTCCACTGCCAGCTAATTAATTAAAGTACACAACCACTTTCTTTTTCAATAAAGTGTTTTTATTTTGATTTTTAAACACATACAAAACATACAATAAACATTCTATGTATCTAAACTAACCAGACAAAGCAGAGATTCAAGCATAAGCAAATACTGTATAAACCTTTTGATCCAAAGAACAGAAGAGAGCGAGGGGTTATAGAACCATATTAGAGCAGCTCCTTAGACATAGTGGAACAGTGATATTGCAATAACAATAGGGTTAATAGGGGATTGTCACCAAAACCTTAAGAGCATCGTTGCGCAGAGCTGAGAACCATCCTCCTCGCAGGCAGGAGAACAAGGGGGGCTAGCGAAGGGGCTCCAGCTTACACCAGTACGTCATCGTCAAACTGGGATTTGTACCAGTGACACTACACCTTGTGATACTTGTGCATGGCCTCCCTGCTCTCATACATAACCTTTCATGTTTCCAGACATCATTGACCAGAGTAATCCAATTGTGGACCCTGGGAGGCTCAGATGCCATCCAACTCCTGGCAAGAATCACTTTGGCCAGGGAAGTTAAAGTAAATATATATTTAAACATCGGCTTGTTAAAACTCTCTTCTACTGAGACCAAAGAGGCAACCCCTTGGGCAGAGGGTCCCTTCCTCAGGTTGGTATCAAAGATCATAAGCGTGCAAATATATAGTGGTAATGTCATGAGCAGCACATTAACATCAAATCAGACACATTTTCAGTTTTGCAGTCAATAAAAAACTTTAAAGCAATGCAACAAAAATAACATCGTGAAAACATCAATATATCAATAATACAATACATATTATTATATATCTATATATTAATGAATGTTAAATATGCCTACTATTTTTGGCTATTACAAAATTTAAAATCATTTAATCACATGAGGAATAACTAAGATTTTATTTTACACATAATTGGATAATGTTTCTAACAAACATATCTGTTTCCAATCCATAGAACATTTGATAATGTTTATTTATAAATAAAGTGTAAAATATCAACCTTACTGTCAAATAAGTGGTGAAATACAATTAGCGGATATTTTATCAGCATAATGTAATTAATATAAGACAATCAGACTGGTACAGTATTATAAGCAAGGTTACATTGCATTGTGCAACATTTTAATAAATTACATTAAGTCAAAGCTGTAGGTGTGATGCGTGTCATTAATTTAATGTGATTATTTTAATGTGATCATGTGGTTAACAGGTGCATGTGAAGCTAATTAATATACAAAATGAACATTAAAATATTGTAAATGTATATTAATAAGGACCAGTGACTGTGCAATATGCAGATTTGCAATTATAATATTTATATTATTAGAAATATTTTACATCAAAATTAATTGATCAATTGAATATATAAAGATACCTTGAAAAAATTCCCTAGTGTTTCTATCAAAATATGCTACAAAAGAAATGACAGCTATGGAGTCCGGAGTATGGTGAAAACGTATAATATTTATTGAGCAGATATGATCCATATAGTGCAGAAAATGGTATAAGCCAAATATTACAGACACTGAACAATGGATCTCTTGGTTAGGCTGAAAGCAGGTAACAACAAAAAAAATACATCTGCTGCAGGCAGGGCCGGACTGGGACTTAAAATCAGCCCTGGCATTTAAAGTACATAGGCCCACCTCAGTTCCAGTAGGAAATAAACTGTGCCGCCGCACGGCGGCGGCGCCGAAGTGGGCGTGACCACATTGTGTTGTGGGTGTGACCAACATGGGGCATTGATACATACATTATAATAAAACATTACATTTATGAGACAGTCACCCAAATTCAGGACTGCCCCACCAGATTCAGGACAGTTGGCAGACTATCCTGCTCTCTCCTACCTGTCTTGTCACCACCATTGATAGCAGCTGGTTTCTTAAGCTCAGTTCTTTCTTGTCTTGATCCTGGAATATTGGATGCCCTATTTTAATAAAAAAATGGGTACACAAGATTTAGAAAACTCCAACCAGCCCCGGTGTTAAAACAATAGCACTCACATTTTATAATTAGGCCTCCCTCCAGTCCAAATTATAATATTCACATTTAATAAGTAGACCTATTCCCCTCCAACCAGCCCCAAAATTAAATTAACAGTATACCCATTTACTCAAAACCCCATTTCCCTCCCTCCAAACAGTCCCAGCAATAAATTAAATAGCATTAAAGTTTAATAAATATAGCCATTTTCCACAACCATCCCTGGCAATAATTCATATTCACATTTACTAAATAGCCCTCCTCTCCAAAATTAGCCCCATATTCAATTGTCACCCAACTCAGTTGCCTGGGTGTCACCCTTGACTCCTCTCTCTCTTTTGCCCCCCACGTCCAATCCCTTGCTCAAGCCTGTCGCTTCCAACTGCGCAACATCGCCCACATCCGACCCTTCCTCTCACAAGACACCACCAAAACCATCATCCATGCACTCATCATCTCCCGCCTGGACTACTGCAACCTCCTCCTCATCGGCCTCCCTCTCTCCCATCTCGCCCCGCTCTGATCTCTACTCAATGCAGCTGCTAGACTCATCTTTCTCTCACGTCGCTCCTCCTCTGCCTCCCCTCTCTACCAGGCCTTACACTGGCTCCCTTTCCCCTACAGAATCCTCTTTAAACTCCTTACTACCACTTACAAAGCTCTCTCCCATTCTACTGCTCCCTATATCTCTAACCTCCTTACCATTCATACTCCTGCCCGCTCCCTGCGCTCGGCAAATGACCGTCGCCTCTCCTCCACTCTTATTACCTCTTCCCACTCCAGAGTCCAAGACTTTTCCCGAGCTGCCCCCCTGCACTCGAATTACCTCCCTCGTTCCATCCGTCTCGCTCCCAATCTGTGCTCCTTCAAACGGGCACTCAAAACTCACCTGTTCCTGAAAGCCTACCAACCATCCACTTAACCCCTCATCCACTCTGCTTGTTCTCCCACCTGTCCCCTGGTCCCTTTTTCTCCCTTGCACCACTGCCTCCCTTTGTGCCTGTTTTGTCCACCCTCCCTTAGGATGTAAGCTCGCATGAGCAGGGCCTCTCTCCCCTCCTGTCTCTATACCGACTCTTCTGCTCCGCCCTCTCTCCATTTGTCTGCCCGGAGTTTCTGAAGCATTGGTACTTAGTGTTTATTGTTCTGTAATGTTTTACCCTGTATGGTCTACTGCTCGTACTATGTAAGACGCTGCGAAAACCCTGTGGCGCCCAACAAATAAATGATAATAATAATAATAATAATAATAATAATTGATAGCCCTAAACCATCCCAGCATTAAATTATAGGTTCCTTCCCCTCACCTTAAATAATTAGTACCCACCTACACTCCACCGTTAAATATCCTACCTCCCACACTATATTAAGATCCTCCCTTTCCTCACATATTATATTAAAAAACTGCGTGCACACATACATGCACACTCTATGAACATGGGGACTCACACGCACACTATAGCCACATGGGGCCACACACGCACACTATATCCACATGGGGCCACACACGCACACTATAGCCACATGGGGCCACACACTATAGCCACACACTATAGTCACATGGAGCCACACACTATATCCACATGGGGCCACACACGCACACTATAGCCACATGGGGCCACACACTATAGCCACACACTATAGTCACATGGAGCCACACACTATAGCCACATGGGGCCGCACACTGTAGCCACACACACTAAGTAAAATGGTTCCGCGTACCTTACCTAGTCTACATTGCTGCCTTTGGGAATGGTGATGGGGTGCGTCCCAATCCCCAAGAATAATAAATGGTAGATAAAAGATTATTTCCCAGGCGCAGAAGTAAATTGCTGAAATGTTGCATAAAATAAATTTATTTTGAACCAGTGCACTGGATTTGTTGAAACTAATCCGCATAAGCACATAAACACAATCCAGTGTGTGTTCAGCCA
Organism: Mixophyes fleayi; assembly: GCF_038048845.1. Classification (NCBI taxonomy): domain Eukaryota; kingdom Metazoa; phylum Chordata; class Amphibia; order Anura; family Limnodynastidae; genus Mixophyes; species Mixophyes fleayi. The sequence goes on from NC_134402.1 coordinate 170,579,075, forward strand.
CAATGTAGTATAAACCAAGAGAGTTGCTCCATAAAATAATAAAATACAGCAAACAATCTCTAAGCTGATTAGTGGAATGGACTAAACTCAGACTAGTACACTTTGAAAAAGTCATCCAATGTTGTGAATGTCCGATATCCACACACATAAAAAATAGTCAATAAACTGGTGCATAAGCAATACCGTTTGTGAGTGCCTGAGACTGTTCAAATTTGGAAAATCACAAAATAATACAAGCTACTGATGTGCACATTACCATGCTGACAACCGCATGACAAGTGGCAATACATAACACATCCACTGTGTTGCCTATAAACTGCTATATCATACCTCAATAACTTTATATGACATTTGCTGAGCACATCAATCAGTACCACACTATGTAAGGATAGTTAAACAAAGGACACATTAAATTAAAGCCATCAGGACACACATATTTCCTTTGCCCAAGAGCCACTCTGATTCCCACATTAGTCTATCCCGATCAAGTGGGCTTTATCCAGGGCTGATAGTCCGCAGATAACATGAGGCAGGTGATAGATTTCTACAGTTAACTATCCCAAATTTACCCCTCCTCTGGTGGTGTTTCTAGATGCTGAAAAAGTATTTGATAGGGTTTACTGGCCATTTTTGACAGATGGGCTTCAAGGTTGATTCTTATGCGGAGTTCCTGCATTGTTCCATAACCCTTATGCTGCTGTCCTTGCTAACGGTGCAGCTTCAGTTCTTTTTCCTATTGAGAATATCACCAGACAAAGCTGCTCATTCTCTCCTCTCCTTTTGGCCCCCTTGATGGTGCCATTGGCGTCTAGGATTCGCAAAAGCCACAAAATCACAGGCATACAAGCCGACCCTGAAGAATTTAAGCTTTCGTTGTACGCGGATGATATTCTATTAACACTTAAAAACCCTCTTGTTTTATCGCTAGCTGTTGATATGTTTTGAGCACTGTAGAGGTTTGTTAATTTGTTTATTGAGGTTTTATATTTTAAGGAAATATCTGACACGTAGGTTTAATACAAAATGAAAAACAAATAAACTAAAACTTCTGGGTGCAGCCCACCTTTATCTATCTCCTTGTCTAAAATGACCATCCGATAAGCCAGTGCTTTGCCAATATGTTTCATATGGATTATAGCATGCTTTGCAAACAAAACTTTTTTGTTTATCATCAACCTCCTCCTCATCCTTTCAGCATAGTAGTGCTAAGTCATTCACAGGGAAGCTACTCTTTGTATTGCTGGTGTCACTAAGAAACATACAGGTGTCAAGCTGTTGGAAAAACTGAGGAATATCATAGCAAAATGGCTCACTCCACTAAGGCTCTCCTCCGGATTTCTCATTGCCGATAACGGAGCAAACCTTGTGTGTGCATTATTACTGAGTGAATTTTAACATGTACCATGCTTTGCACCAGGGCCACCTTAACAACATTACGGGCCTCCGGGCAAAGCAGTGCAGCGGGGCCCCTACACACACACATTATATATATATATATATATATATATATATATATATATATATATATATATATATATATATATATATAGTGGCAATGGGAGTGGTTTGCAACAGAAGGTGGCAAAAGTGCCAAGAGAAGGGTGCGGTTTTGTTACAAGAATACCCAGTAGACATCAGCAACACGAAACTTCTTGTTTTCAATCAAACATATTTATTGTTGGCATCACAATAAATAACACCTCTGTCAGGATGACACCAGCAAGCAATACCTTTACTTGCACCTCCTGGTGACCCTAAACACTAACTAGACATAGCCCAGCTCACTACTGACTGGCCAACTAGTTCAGCGTCAGTCACCCCTGACAAGAGCACAAATCCAGGATTAAATACAGATGTCTCCTCCCACAGGCTTGGATGACTGACAGTCGACACTCCCACCTTGTCTTTAAAGGATGGCTCCTCAGGTGTTCTGTAACGCCTAATCAGCACAGCCACCCCTATCAGCTCTGTGGATACAGACACGTTAAAGCATGCAAGTAAATTACTTTTTACATTTACTTTACAACATGTCTCTGACCTGTACATTACTGAACTTAAGCCCAGTGCTACACCTGTATATAACTTGGTCTGCAGCCTTTTACCTGCAGACAGTTAGCACCATAGCTAATTCCACTATTAGAGGCCTGTGGAAAACCACTCCCATTGCCACAATATATATATATATATATATATATATATATATATATATATATATATATATATATATATATATATATATATCTCACCTTTTTTTTTTTCTCAAATCCCCCCTTAACTTGCCCCCCTTCACTTACCTTTTAATCTGCTTGTTGCCCGATGCAATGCAATCCTCTTTTCTTTTCTCCGATTCACTGCTGCTGCCTGCTGATTATAATTCTTCTCGCGCTGGGGACTCCTCCGTCATGCTGCGCTCTGCAATGGATGTCGGGCGTGATGACGTCACGCCCGACATTCACTGCGAGCGCCGCACGGAGGAGGAGATTAGGGAGGGACCGGATTGCCAGCTGACGTGACAAGGTAAGTATTTCATTTTTATTTTATTTTTTTCCCAGGATTTTTTTTTTTTCCATTATTAAGGGCCTTACATAGGCACCGATGCTCCCCAGCCATCCGTACACAGAAACTGGGCAAACCCTGCATGCAGCGCTGCCTCGGATGGGCCCCCTTTCCCGCAGGGCCCCCGGGCAACTGCCCATTGTGCCCAATGGAAGAGACGGCCCTGCTTTGCACACATAATAAACTTGGTGGTGCAGATTTTCTTAAGAAATGAGAGGTCAGTGTAGGAGATGCGGTCTGTGACCCATAACATTTTTGGGCATTTTCAGCATTCTTCTTGGTGTCCGTGGCCCCAGAAACTCCCCAGAAGATAAGCCACCTGTCAAGTTTTGGTGGAGGCACTTTGCTGAATAAGAGAGGTGAAATCTAACACCCACACCATTTACATATACCAATTCCAAGAGGATCCTGGAAAAAGAGTGTTACATGTATAGTGGAAACACAGAGATTGGTCTGGTTGCCATGCAACAACTGTATAGAGTGCATAGACCCTGAGGAGTGATGTTACTGGGGGGTGGGGACACGTGGAGGTGGGATACCTCCCCTAGAATTCTACTGCCTCACCTATGTATAGAAGCAGCTAGGAATAACTCTAACCCTTACTGCCAATAATGGTATATAGGCCACTCTGGCACATTTATTAGATGAGGATTGTGCAGCAACTATTTTTCTGGATTTTATAGCAAAAATATATCTTTGACATGAAATAATGACAGGGCATAAAACAGTTCAACATACAAGAATAAAGGCAACAATTACTTAAATGTTAGAGAGCAACTCCTATAATTTCCCTTGCACTATTACCTTTACTTCTCACTAGTGCTTTTATATGGGGTAACTCTAATTACTCTAGCTGGTTTGACTGCACAACAGCCTGCAGCAGCACTCCCTTAGCAGTTTAACTATATAGGTTTTGCAATCATTTTACAGTCTTATTTACGCAGTTCACATCACTCTGTACCACTCACAAACCCTTTAAACATGTAACTGCACAATAATACTTTTATCCCTCTTGTTAGTGTACACTGGTGACCTGTGATCCATCACAGTCTATACATGTGCATAAACTAGGCATCTAATCCTCGGATACAGTACTTTACACAGGTGCCTTTGAATAGAGACCTCTTACATCCACTTCTCTGGTGATCCAGTTATCACTCTTCCCTAGAAACAATAGCAGAGTTGAACACTCTCACTCTGTGCTGATGAGCAACTGGAAATTAATCACAGTCACTTGAATAAATTTTGTGTAATCACAAACAGCAGGTGATAGGATAAATCACTTGACTGTTGAATAAATGCAGCTACAGATTTTGATAGCAAATAGCACAACTTTCTCTGTAAACTCAGAAGAACCTCATGGGATGAATTGTATTCACACAAAATGGTGGGTAGCAAGCTCAATTCTCTCTGTTTAGCAGCTTTATTTTTCCTGTAGTCCTGCAACAGCAGTAGCAATTTGTTAGCACAGCAGACATCTATATCACTACAGCCAGGTCAATCTCAGTATTTCAAATCTAACCACCTTCTCTCCATAATCTCTATTGCCCTTGCAAAAGATATCTCAGTCCAGCACTGGACTGAAGGCATAAACCAACTCCACATTTTCAGGATTCCCCACATTATCCCTAATCTCTTCACTCTAAGAGTAGTGTCTCACTCCACCAACCAGTGGCGGATCAAGGGGGGGGGGGGGTCGATCGGGGCATTCGCCCCCCCTAGCAGCAAAAAGCTAGGTCCCAGCCGCCGATTAAAATGGGAGGGGCGGGGCTAAGCGCGAGCAGGGGGCGGGGCTAAATGTGGGCAAGCCAATCAGAGTGGTCCCAGCCGGCGACCACAATGGGAGGGGGTGGGGCCAATCGCGGGCAGAAGGCGGGGTTAACGCAGGCCAGCCAATCAGAGCAAAGGAGGGGCGTGATTATTCAAAATCGCTCCCCCTAAACATAAAGTCTAGATCCGCCCCTGCCACCAACAAATAGGTAATATAACCAGCTATACTTATTTGCCATTCCTCCACTCCAAAGCTCCTTGTTTGCACTCTCCTTCAATGGCAGCTGTCTTCCATTCTGTTCCAAATGGCAACTTTGGACTACATATTATCTCTTACTCTCCCTGCTTTGTTGCTGTCTGTATCTGCTCCAGCTCTGTTTTCTCTCCTCTCACAAACTTGGTGTCTTCCTCTGTCTGCTTCTCTGTCATCACAGCCTTACCCCATAGATTTTTCCTCACATTATTTGACTCCACCCCTTTGTCTTGGTGCCCTTTTCACTCCCTTTGGGCAGGCATATACACTGGGCTGGCTTAACTCCTCCTCTGGCCTCTGCTCAGCAGCAGTCTAGCTTGCTTGGCGATGTAGTTTTCTCCTATCCTGGTGCATGCACGGTTGCACAGTGGTGCCTGCTTTACATACAGTTATTATGTTAATATTACTAATTGGTAGTAGGAGATATGCAGAGCGGAAACAGTCCTGGGGGTATATTTACTAAAGTGCGGTTTTGAAAAAGTAGTGATGTTGCCTATAACAAATAATCAGATTTTAGCTGTCATTTTGTAGAATGTACTAAATAAATGATAACTGGAATCTGATTGGTTGTTATAGGCAACATCTCCACTTGTTCAAACCCGAAGTTTAGTAAATATACCCCCTGGAGTAAACCAGTATAATACATAGGCAGATCTGCTCTATTTAGTATCTTTAATTTGCAATAAAGTACCCAATGGTTTGATTTTAAATTAGTTGAATTTGATTCACTCGTACAGATTATTTAAAAACACCTGAAAGTTCTACTTACACCTTAATTATTGCTAGTTAATTGGTCTATTATGTTTAGCACTTCTCTTAATGATACTTTCCTATAATTTATAATGTTGTAGTAAAAGATAGAGGAGTAGAACAAGATGAATGAAGTCCTTAGAGAAGATGTGATTGTTTTCTTAAATCTGTAAATGTGGCCCAGCGGTTGTGACAAGGGGGCCACGCTGTTAATGAAAAAAATATCCTGTCTTTTATATTGCATCGGAGTATATTTCGATTTTAAAGGAATGGAAGTGGACCAATTTATGACACTGCAGATAAATCGTGCATTTGCTCTTATGTAAGTGTTTATCCTTAAAGGAAAACAGAGCATTTTTTTCACGTGGTGCTGCATGCTATATATTATCTCACTGGCTAATAGGGGATTCATAGAATTTACCGGTTAGTTGCCAGATATAAATATTACTGAGATATTTCTCTGGATGTTTTTTTACATGGAACCTACACTAATGGATTTGGGAGAATATCAGGATGGATCATCTAAGCATGAAAATTTAATTGTTTGAAGTGAACATTTTATGGGACTGTGACTTTGATCGTTGTTTACCATTTAAAATGCTATATATTTTTGTATGTTTGTTGTATACACCTATAGCGCCATCTAATTCCTTTTGTATTGTATGGAAATTATCACCCACCGTTACCCTCATCGGAGGCTGCTCCATGAGACATTTTTCCCGCCACCCTATCTTTAAATCTCTGTAGATTTCTATTAGTCCTCCTGATGCTACCTATATCGGTGACCATTTCAAACTGCTCAATAAAAAAAATGATTCATGGGTGCAGAAAGAGAGGAAAAAAAAGTTTTTGGCATTTAATTGCCCGAACCCCACTAAGGGGCAGATGCAGGTAAGTTAAATTGCAGCTGGTAATGGGACTACTGCTTTAATCATGATTCTGCAACAGGTTTCCTAACTCTTACTAACTTCATTTCCAAGTAAGTTTAATATGTTAACTATGTTTTCTATGTTTTTTTTGGATGATCAGCTATCGTTAGTGTTAGTGTATTTTATGTGTGGCCCAAACCAACTCGTCGTCTTCTAATGTGGCCCAGGGAAGCTAAAAGGTTGGACACCCCTGCTGTAAATAATCCATAGTCACCATAGGTGTGTATAAAATCATGCCATTTAGAGAAGTGTGTGTTACACCTCTGTAGTCATTAATACATCTCTAACTAGCATCCTGGAGGCAAATGTACCAAAGTGCTGCTTAGCACAGCTGTATGTTTTCTAGCAATTTTATGTACGGTTTGGAAACTCTGAGATTTTCTGAATCTACATGATTTGAAACCGGCTTCCTGATTTTTTAAAATGGCAAGTAAACAAACTGAGCTTTCTGACGCTACGGTTTGCACTATCTTGCTATTCAGAATATAGGAGAAGGCACCATTGACTTCTTAATTCTGATGGCAATCATTATTTATTGAATAAAGAGATAATATTAATGGCTAAATAACTTATGTGGGCAAAAATAGTGATATAATATTTGAGAATCAGATAAAGGGGTCAATACGCAATCAGACATCAGAATCTGATTCATAGTGCTGCTGATAGTGATCATAATCATTGAAAATTATTGCACCAGCTGTCCAGGACCCACAAGAGATAAGCCTCCTGAAAAGGGATATGTCCACGTCTAATTATGTTGCAATTATATTAACATGCCATTATTGTACGCAGCTTTTTCTTGCCCCCCACTGTATACCCCCGATCCCCCTCTCCAGGCATAATGGGTTGCCAATATGCAAAAATCTATGTAAGGATATATGGATACATATTTTTTGATGTGCTTGCGCAGAACTAAAATGTGTATCTTTCGAAAAGATTTGGCATATGTCCAACTCTGAGCACCAAAGAGTACATTATAATGCTCAATAAATATTAGTCTACAGTCAGGGCCGGAATAACCATAGGGCTAACTGAGCTACAGCCCAGGGGCCTATGGCATCCAGGGGGCCCTTGAAAGTGCTCAGCAGCAGTATTGATCGGTCGGGGGTGCCCCCAGCCCGATCAGTGCTGCTGAGCACTTTCCCTGCAGTACTTCCCCGGCGCGCTGTATTCTCACGAGATCTCCTCAGTAAAAAGTGTACAGCGCGCCGGGGAAGGAGGAGAAGGAGGTAAGTGCCGGGAGGGGACGGCTCGGATCACCGGGGAGGGAGGGGCGGCTCGGATCACAGGGGGGGGGGAAGAGTCCATAAAGACGAAAGCACTTACACAACAGACGTTTGCTTTTCGTTAACTTTTCACTTACCAGTAAGGGTTAAATTATTCCTGTGTCCAGGCCAATCAATAAGGGTAAAGTGGGAGTACCTTGGCAGTTTAGATAAGTCCCTAGGGAAGGGTAGTCTGTCCCAGTCTGCTTCACAAGATCCCACCCATCCTCCCTAATTATAGGATTTGCATCCGCCCCTGTTCCATGTGTTTTAATCAGATTTTTCCCGCATCTCAGAGCAGGCACAGTTGGTAGGAAGGGCACTGCGAGCAGTGGCTTATAAATACGGCGCTATCGCTGATTGGCCTCAGGTCACTGCCCTCCTCGAGGTAAAGTAACTCTTGGGGGTAAATGTATCAAGCTGAGAGTTTTCCAGCGGGTTTGAAAAGTGGAGATGTTGCCTATAGCAACCAATCAGATTCTAGTTGTCATTTTGTAGAATGTACTAAATAAATGATAGCTAGAATCTGATTGGCTTTTCAAACCCGCCGAAAAACTCTCAGCTTGATACATTTACCCCTTGGTCTTTTTTGTGTGAGGGATCCCTTAACCTGCATAGAAGCACGTCATTGTGAGTCGAGAGGGGGTGTAGTCACTTGCCACCAGATTTAGCGCCAGACAAGCATTTAGGGACTAGCCCCCAGCTTGTTAAGTGGATTCAGGGCCAATTCACCGTCCACACTTGGTTCCGGTAATCAGTTTGTTAGCTGTCCCTCAGTGCACTTTATCTGCCACCAAGTTCTTTAGATATAATAAACTGTGACCTATTTTGTCACGTATATATAGTCTCCGTGTCTTTATTTTAGATAAGTACGGTAATACAAGGTATAGTAAGGGTAAGAAAAAAGGCTTCCAGGATATGTTGTTTATCCATAACATTTTCAAAGGGGATTGTTATTTTTATAATACACAAATGTTTCTGAATATTGAAGTGCTGAAATATACATTATAAGAATCTAGACATATTAAAGTCAATTAGTAGTGATGCGAAAAGTCAGTTTTTGTGAGGACTGTTAAGCACTGTTCAGTAAATGCATTATAATCTATGAATATTGCACAGTATTTTAGTGTAAAATCATACAAGCTCACTGCTTTCATGCTTGTATGTTCTGTGTGCAGTTCCACTGCAATACTCCCCAAATAGACCCCTAGTAATTGTAGGGAATTAGTCACATTGGACTCTGCAATGGCTATGGAAGGCCCCCCAAAAAGTTGCTGTACTGAGGCCTGAAATTCCTCTTGGTGGCCCTCCTGCATTGTCAGCAATTTCTATTGGGTTTGGCAATTATTATTATTTTTGTTATATTATTGGTGTTCACAAATCTTTTAACCAGGCCATGCCTTACGGCAATAAAATATAACTTTTGCAGGATCTCCTGGCAGTTCATGACCCATACACTGCAGCATTTTGGCCTGACTGGAGATTTCCTGATGGGGGTGCAAGCCTTATATTCCTCTCCCTCTGCTAGAGTTATGGTCAATGGCTCTCCTTTGGACTACATAACGATCAGCAACGGTACACGTCAGGGTTGTCCCCTTTCCCCCCTTATTTTTGCCCTTGCCATCGAACCCTTGGCAGCCATGATTCGAGCATCACCAGATGTAAGGGGTGTGCACACGGGGGACCTGGAGAGCAAGATTTCTCTTTTTGCCGATGATGTGCTTTTGACACTTCTGCAGCCAAGAATATCCCTGCCCAACTTATTCTCCATCATGTCCCACTACGGAGATCTCTCCGGCTATAAAATTAATATCACTAAATCTGAGGCGCTCTTACTTAACCTCCCTCCCCGTGATTGTCACAACATCACCTCCCAATTTCATTTTAGGTGGCAAAGGAAAAAGTTAAAATACCTGGGGGTCTACATCACCACCACCTATGAGTCCCTCTACCAGGAGAATTACCCGGCTCTCTTTCTCAAACTAAAATCTGACATCCTCTCCTGGAAGCCCCTAATTATCTTGTGGCTGGGCAGGATCATCGCCATTAAAATGTCTATTCTCCCTCCGCTCCTTTATCTATTCCAGACACTCCCCGTTAGGGTTCCCATTTCTGAATTAATTGCTATGCAGCGACACTTCGTTAAATTCATCTGGCGGGGCAGGACTCCCAGGGTCCGACTAACTCAGCTTAAGAAACCTACAAAATGCGGAGGTAGGGGTTTCCCGGACCTGAAAACATATTACTGGGAAGCCCATCTCAGTTCCATTGTCACCTCTTTTGCTCCTCCGGCTTCCCACGCATGGGCGGATATAGAAGCAGCTTACCTCTCCCTACCAAACCGATCTAGTATTTGGGGCCTACCTAAACAATCTAGGCTTGCACGGATCAAGCGATTCCCTACCCTACTATTTGACGCTCGGAACTGGGAGACCTTTGATGCTCTTCGCTCCAAATTTCCCACACTAAACCCGCCATTCTACCAATACTTACAAATCAGACATTTCGTCCTCTCTCTCCTGTAGGGCAACTCTCCTCCATTGATATCCTCCTTTGGGACCCTCTGTCTCTCCTCACCGCTTCGGAGAGGCATGATCTCAATCTATAATCTACTGCTGGACAAATTACTGGTCTCCGGGAGTAGCCACGAGAGAGAGTGGGAGAGGGATTTGGGTCCCCTCCCGGAGGGGGACTGTTGGGAGACCATCAGATCGAATGTAGCCTAGTTCCATCTCCACTATCATTAAAGAAAATGCATACAAGATTCTCTACAGATGATATCTTAAGCCTGACAGACTAGCTAAAATGTACCCAACTGCCTCTTCAGCCTGTTGGCGGGAATGCGGATATAGAGGTACCTTCTTTCATATCTGGTGGTCTAGCCCTGTCATCGCCTCCTTCTGGGATAAAGTAGCTACTCTCCTTTCCTCCCTTCTTCAATTCCCTATCCAGAAGGATCCTTGGTCCTTCCTCCTTTGCTACCCTATACAGGATGCTGATGTCCCCTCTGCGAAATCGGCTTTGCACGTTTTGGCGGCCGCAAGGTGCCTGATAGCCAAATCCTGGAAAAGCGCAGCGCCTCCCCTTGTATCTTCTCTAAAGTCCTATGTCTGGTTCATAGCTAGCATGGTCAAAATCACCTTTCACCCCCGGGATAAAGACGATAGGTTTTACCAAATCTGCGTCCCTTGGTTACACCACTGATGTCCCCAATACTTCCCCTCCTGTAGGTTGACTCGTTCGTACCAGATACTCCTGTTCATAATAATCCTTCAGATAAAGTCACTCCTTCTGAGGTCTGAGACACCGACCTTTATTATCTTACTAGCACAGACGACCTCCCTCCCGCCCACCCCTTTCCACCCACTGCCCTTTATAATAATAAGGATATTGTCTGTGTCATTACAGTTTTCCAGTTTTGTGCCACATGTCGCTATGAACAGCAATTACTAACATATACTGTGACAGTGCCTTTTTTTTTTTCGTATTATGTATCTGCTATTTCCTTGTATGCTGGCTGTCACCCACGTTGTTTGAATAAAATTTGAGTTATAAAAAAAATATATAACTTTTGCTTAATTCTTTATTGCCCGTAATGCTTCTTATCTTCTAACATGTTCCCTTTACCATTTAAATGGACTGCATCAGTAACAGCTTATTAGTTGAAATTTTTACTATACCATATATATGAGATGATCAGTTTGATGTCCAGGGGAAGACTGGCAAACTTTAGCCGAGGTGGTGAGTATTGGCTCAGCAGCCTATTAGTAACATTTTAAAGGAAAATAAATGCATATAGCCCATTGACTCAGCCTAAGGTAGCCCACCATGGGACTGGCCCGGGGGCATATGTCCCCCTGTGCCCAAGCCCAGCCTGCACCTGTTGATGTCTGGACTGTTTCGAAGCTTATTGAGGTTTTGTGGTGATTAACAGAATTGTACCCACATTCAGCTACTGCGCCACATAACATTTGTTTTGTGGGTCTGACTGAACGTTGTTCATTATAATGAAAACAACCCTGCACTGAGCTCAACTGTTATAATTTAATAGATGTAGACTGTGCTATAATAATTGTCTCTATGGCAAATGACTTGGGGCGTGACGCCATTCCTCAGTGGCTAACTATCTCTGTCTTTACCGACTGGAAGCCATGATAATCTTTCTTAATGTGGATGTTACACTAAAAACATTAAAAAAAAATAATTCCATTGTACAGGTAATTCTTTGCTAATTATTTATATACTTTATTATGCATTGGTATTAACAGGGAAAAATTTTCACTCCTCCAACTCAGTGATGTCAGACATTTGTGAAAACATGACAGTAACCTATAATCAACTTCTATAAAATTGACTTCCTGAATCAGTTGTGTTGCTCTGGCTGATGTGAATGACAAGTATTCGCTGTACAGTGCTGCAGAATTAGGGACGCTGTATAATAAATGGTGATAATGATGTACAAATACCAAGAATGTGAAGTTACCACTCCTCTTTACTGCAACTATCAAAATAATGATTTAACTTCAGATCCTATTAAGCACCAAAGGCAATTCTAATGACTGACTGGTCAAAAGCAAATGCAACACAATTAACGACAATAACCATTCATGAATATTTTATGACTGTCATTTAATGTATGTGTTACTGAGGTGGCTATCCCAACTTTCTTAATCAGTAACACTAAACCTAATGTTTCGTGTTTCAAAGTGAATGAATTTGGGCTGGTGTTCAAAGGTGTGCTATTACCATATAAAATGCGGCAGAAATAAAGGGCTTTCCTCCTATTTACTATGCAGAGAAAAAGTACCTAATGGAACAGTCACTCTACGATTCCTACGTTTTTAGCATTTAAGAGATTTAGTTGGCGAAGAGTGGATTTGTGTAGAAATCTTTACAGTAAAAGCCATTGTAATTTCAAAAGAATATGAGATTACTTGAGCTGCAGATTGAAATTGACTTTCTTATTTTTAGTCTCTGCGATCTGTGGCCACAACATGACCTTGCGAGACACCACATCAAAAGCTTCTCTTGTTAATAATTCAGTCCTTAAGTGCTGTGTCTAAATTGCTTTCGCTATTTTAAGCTTAGACAATGTCAAAACTCCTGAGCCTAAGGGACAAAGGGAATAAAGTTAGACATGAGTGTTTTTTACCAGCTCATTTCATCATGTTGCGGATTTCGTTTTAACTTTGTAAATAATAAACATTTAGAAGATTTGGCAATGTAGAGATGTATTATGTTTCTTTTACTTTTAACCACCGCAACACTCTTTTGACTATCCTTGGGTACTCAAATCCTTTCATGAAAGATTAGAAATTGCAACTGGACATAACTTAATTCATTTGACAGATTTATGGTTCACTTGAAGCAATTTAATTTACCATCAATCACTTCTTTTTTTCAAGTTAGTCAGTCACATTTTACTTCAAGCTACCAGAGCAGAATATGATTTTTGTCATAATTAGGATATAGGCAATTAAAAGATTATTCTTTCTGAAGTCTGACTTGGTTTGGCATTATGGGAGATATTATTTACTGGCTTGCTGAAGGGCAAAAGATGGATTGAGCCCTTGTTCAGTCAAAATGTAAAACTGGCATTGGATCCTTGTGTCTTGCTATGAGCAACACATATGAATTAGCTTATACTATGTCATTTGTCTAAATCACTGTGCCTGACATACGGCATACTATATACATCATAAAGGAACCTAGTCCAAACTGTGTAATCGAGTCCCACTTGATGGGTTTATTTGACATCACAGACAGAAAAGAATGCCACAAGAAATATTGAGGCAGCTACTGAAATAAGTACATATAAAACAGGGCATGATGAAGATTTCTGTTACGAGGATTCATTGAGGTGCTTCTCTACCATATATCCCATACATGCATATCTCATACCAGTGCCCAGAATCTGCAAACATGCATACCCTTACAGCAGGGCCGGACTGGGACTAAAAATCAGCCCTGGCATTTAAAGCACACAGGCCCACCTCTGTTGATTAGCAGGAAAAAAAAATGTGTGTCGCAGTGCAGTGGTGGTGGTGCCGCCAAGGGCGTAGCTACATTATGTTGGGGGCGTGATCAAAATGGTGCATTGATACATACATTATAATAAAGCATTACATTTATCAGACCCTCCCCATCCACATTACACCACCCCCCGAGATACATTATGAAACCCCCAGCCCACTGTACTTATCTATGCTTCTGATGCTGCTGACATTCCTGTAGAGTGAGCAGGGAAGCTCTTAGTCTCATGAGATTAATAAATCTCGTGAGATTTAGAGCTCCTCGGCTTGCTCTGCAGGCTGTGCCCTGTCCGGGATGGAGCACAGATCCTCCTGCTGACCAACTGGATTAAGGCTCGGGCAGCCCGGGCACTTAAGTCAGGGGGGCTCCTATGATGTAATTTGGCTATTAGACAAATTTTTGACAAATACAAAGGCAATACTGTGTGCACTACTGTTAGGTGCACGCAGTTCTGCCTTAACAAGCAGTACAGTGTGAAGCAGGACATATCTCCCAACTGTCCTTGTAGTCAGACCAAATCCTGACTAAGTGGGACAGTCACCCACCAAATTCAGAACAGTTGGCAGACTGTCCTGGTCTCTCCTACCTGTCTTGTCATGGTCACCACTTGTGGTGCTGGTGTCTTTAGATCAGTTGCTGCTTGTCTAGATCCTGGAATGTTGGATGCCCTATTTGGAGAAAAAAATGAGTACATGAAATTTAGCCCAGGTGTTAAATCAATATAGCATCCATGTTTTAAAATTAGGCCTCACTGCAGCCACAACATTAAAATACTAGTATTCACATTTGATAAATACATCTATTTCCCTCCAACTAGCCCTGACATTAAATAGTATTCCCATTTAATAAATAAAACTATTTCCCTCTCTCCAAACCACCCCAGCATTAAATTCAAAATCCAATCACCCCATCTGAAATTGATAGGCCCCACTATTAAATTGCCCCACCATCCTCCGCCTTCCTCCCACATTATATTAAGAGCTCCCCATACACACATTATGGTCGTACGCCGGCCCACACAAACATACTATAGTTATAAGGTTACACACATACACACTATAATCATACCCTGTCACACACATACACACTATAATCATACCCTGTCACTCACACACATACTATAGTTATACTGTTACACACATACACACTATAATCATACCCTGTCACACACATACACACTATAATCATACCCTGTCACACACATACACACTATAATCATACCCTGTCACGCACATACACACTATAATCATACCCTGTCACGCACATACACACTATAATCATACCCTGTCACGCACATACACACTATAATCATACCCTGTCACACACATACACACTATAATCATACCCTGTCACACACATACACACTATAATCATACCCTGTCACACACATACTATAGTTATACTGTTACACACATACACACTATAATCATAAAGGTCATTCTTTGGATATTTTTTTTTGGGGTTATTTTTTTGGTTATTTGTATTCATTGTCATTCAGAGCTTGATTTATATATTTTTTAACTTTGTCGATTCCATTTTTATTGGCGCCTGTCAGCAAATTCTGTGTTATTTTTAGTTACACTATAATCATACCCTATCACACAAATAGATACCCTGTCACACAAACTACCCTCCCCCCCTCACCTTGTTCGCTCCACGGCGCTGTGTACAGTCTCTCCTAACACATGGGATGGCACCTATCATATGGTGTACATCCCATGTGACACATCTCCAGAGCCATTCATAGGAGCGGAGGGGAGGAGGAGGGGACGAGCGGCCACCAGGAAGTGTAGTGCCGACCCCACCGCTCAGCGCACAGACTGTCATGCCGGATTCTGGCATGACAGTCTGTGTGCTGAGCGATGGGAACGGCCAGCTAGCAACCGGCCCATCTGGCCATCGGCCCTTCTTGCATTTGCCAGAAGTGCCAGATGGCCAGTCCGACCCTGCCTTACAGGGATAGATCATCTTCTGGACAGTGCAAAAGTAGCTTTGATCCCACTGGACATCTAGATTTCTAACAAGGTGCATGGGTTTATGACCCAAGATGGCGGCATTTGCGGGAGAGCGAAAGTTTGCATAGTCAGAGTGGGAGGAGTGAAGGCATTCCTACTAAAATAAAGAATAGTTGAACCAGTGCGACACATTTTGCCAAAATGAGATTTACTTTTGCAGCTATAAAAGGGTGGAGAGGGTGTGTTTTTATGGGCATCCCTTGCTGTACAGAAGGGCACCCAGCCATTTCCACATTCCCATAGTCCCACAAAAGGACTTCAGTTTGCACCAGCTCAGGGCTGACTATCTTTAGGTCTCGTCTTTTTTAATGGGACTTAAGAGCATTGCGAACAATGTAGTAAACAGTTCAAAACAAACACAATTGTCAAATGTAAGAAAGGCAGTTGTGATGTCACCACTCTCTCATGATTATTTTAAATCATAATGAAGCTAAACCGAGCAGTGTTTTAGGTGAAAAACTGAAATGTTTATTTTACCGAAAGGCGTAGTACTAAAGTGGTAGGAGGTTGGACTCTGATGTGGAGCTTACACTTTTGCACAGTGCATCTCTTCAAATTGTTTCTTATCTCTGTTACCCAGGCACACATATCAGTTGTGCAAATGTCTCCTGAAATTAGAGAGTAGGCGTGCACTTTGATGTACATGTGGCGTACCAGGCACACCAGTACAAAACCAAGGCATTTCTCATCTGCTGTGCTTTGTACATGACGTCATTAGAGAGCATTGCTTTATTCAGTTTCACCATTTTCACCTCAATTCATTCTAAATATTTATAATGGACATTTCATATAAACTCAAAGACATGATGTTTATTGTGCAATTTATCTTTTAAGTGTAACAGCCACAAGACTTGCTTGCCTCAGGTCAATATGCTTTCTAAGACTAGACTTACACTAGACAGAAAACATTTGGTATAAGTGTATTGTACCCGCTGTGGTAAGCACTTTTAAGTATTTTAGAACTTTTTATCTACCTATATTTTTATGTTTCTCTTCAATCACTTAATTAGATTGTAAGCTCTTTCCTATTGTATTGTAATGTCTTGCAGTTTCTGTTTCCAAATATAGTATAAGGTTTGGCATATATTTAGTGGAACCATATAAACATAAACATAGACATACATAAATAAACTCCTAGGGGTAGATTTATCAAAATTTCTAAAAAGGACAAGAGAAGGTGTTGCCCATAGCAACCAATCAGATTCTTGATATCATTTATCTAGTACATTCACACCCTCTAGTGTGGATGAACTTTGCCCCTGAATATATTACAAAAAAGGTTAATTCTTCAAAACAATTGTTTCTTTGCTACCAAGTCTAATATTCAAAAACATCACAACCTTGGTGAAGGATATGTCTAGCTGACAATTGAAATATGTAAATATATTCTCCAATATACCATCTTTTTTTCTTGGATCACAACATGGCATTCAACATTACTGGGTTACTCTCTCATACATCATAGGCAGACAGGATCTGATTAATTAACTAATCAATTAACCCCTTTCTCATACCTCCAAACTTTGGTCACTATAGTCCAAATACGTCAATCCTAGAAGGGAAATATGGTGTCCACTTCCAAGTACCAGGAAAAGAAAATTATGGTACGTTGGAATATTTTCCCTATTGCTCAACCTTCTCATGGCAATGGGTACCAATAGGCGCTACTTAGGTTGAAGACAAAAAAAGACCCAGAAAAAAATATTAAATAATTTGCAGCACACTATTTTAATAAATGAGCTTGATTGGTAATGTTTAATAAATGTATGCAGAGAAGAGCCACATAGCACAACTCTTCTAGAGAGGCTGAAAATGCCTACAATGTGGATACAGCTCTGCTCAAGTGACCCACAAAGTTTTGAGGAATAGGTACTGCACTATGAGCATAAGTCGATCTCATGCACATGATTTTCTATTTAGCTATAGAGGCCTTAGATGCCTACAGTCCATTTTACAAGCTGCATTGCACACCAGTACTTCATTCAATTTTCTGAAGGGCTGAATCCTTTAAAGAAATGCTAAGAAATATCTTCTTAGAGCGGGCATATGCTACCTATTTTCTTCATTGTTTTCTTCACTAAAAGCAGTACAACATTCTATATTAGATGAAAATGGGGTATTACCTTATGCAAAATCTTTTCATTAGGCCTGAGGATTGTCAAGCACTAGATTTAGTATTGGTAGATTTCTAGTGTCAACCAAGATTACAGCTGGCAGAATAGAGGTAGAGTCTAATGAACTCTCTGGTCATCAGCAGGACCCCCACAAGAAGGTGCTGGGCTTAACCATAGGGACTCTGGCCCTCAGATCTGCCACTTGGTGTGAAGCATTGGTATAACAGGCTAAGTTTCCATACCAATTCTATTTTTAAATGGTTTAAAAATCTTAGAGCTTGTAATAAGCTAATCACCTGGGAATCTTTTGTGCAAGCCTGGCTAGATAAGGTTGGCAAAGCAAGCACCTAAACCTTTAATATACCTGGATTAGACCCTTTTCCAACCCCACTTGAAGGAATTCAACTATTGATTTAGAAGGTTGATCAAATTACTTACCTGTAGATTTATATCAAGCTCTGAATGTTTCCCAGGTTATGTAGTGTTTTATGTACAGAGATTCCTTGCTGCAATGAGTGAGTAGTAGAGAGACCATCATTTTCCTTTTAAGATCTATGCTGCTTGCCATGGACTCACAACCTTTTTTAACTGTTCCTAGACTTGTCTCTTATTCTCCAGTTATACCTTCTACTACCTGCACTAAAGTATCCAAACATAAACTCCAACTACCTAAGAGTGAAGTCCTGGGGGCATCTGAGTACCTGCGAGCAAAACTAGCTCTACAGGATAGGTGGCTGCTAAAGGTGAAGATCTCAATCGCTAGTTCTAGGAGTTCATGTTTGGGACTTTAGCCTAACATTATAATCAACCCAGCCAAACTAGTCCTGGTTTTGTCCAGGTTTTGGCTGCCCAAATCCAGACCCTGTCTCAGATGGTTTAATAGCATTCACTCCGCTTGTCAACACAAGAAGAGGCTTCAAAGTCATCTCAGGCCATCGTTGCACCTGTGGTGGAACCTAAGTTGAACCTTCCAGCCTGCTTCTCTGGAGATCGAAGGCTCTTCCACAACTTTAGGAAGAGTTGCAAACTGTACTTCCGCTTGAGACCCTGCTACTCGGGATCAGCAGAGAGTTGGGATAGTAATCTCTCTTCTCCAGGGAGACCCCCAGTCTGTCCAAGCAGCCCCACTCTTCAGTCAGTGGAAGCATTTTTTTAATGCACTGGTATTATATGATGATCCTGACCGAGTGCCTTCCGCCAAAGCAAACCTGAAGCTCCTTAAGCTAGGATGGCAAACGGCAGAAGAATACTGTGCCGAGTTATGGCGCTGGTCCACTAACAGTGAAAGGAACAATCTGGCTCTCCACAGTCAGTTTCGCTCATGCCTTTCAGAACAGATCAATGATACACTGGTAAATGACCGGCTCCGACCTCTGTGGAAAATCTCATGCAGCTAGCAATCAAGATTGATAAGAGTATTAAAGGAGAGGAAAGCGGAAAGCGAATCTCCATCCTCTTTTGTACAATCCTTTTCTTGCATCAGGTGACACGGATGCGCCTGTGCAGTTGAGGGATTACTGACTTTCCCCTGAAAAAAGGTCCAGAAGACGCTACCTGTGTCTCTGCCTTTACTGCGGCATTAGGGGGCACCTTCTCTGTGCATGCCCCAACAAGGCGGGAAAAGACTTGGCCTAGTGAATGTGGAAGAGATACACCTAGGCCTTCAAATTGTGTCTTCCAAGAAATTGTTATTAGTTCCAGCTCAGATTTCCATCAATGAACAAACACTTCCTGACTATGCCTTCCTGTACAGTGGGGCTGCTGGAATTTTTTGGACCCAGGATTAGCCAAGACCTTGGGCATCCAGCCCATTCAGCTAGGGTCATCAATTTCAGTGTATGGTCTGAGTGAAAATCCTCTGACAGGAGACCAGAATGTTTTCCGCACATGGTGGGCACCCTCTATTCAGAAACATTGATGCTGTTCTTAATACACTGTCCCTCAGTGCCACTAATTCTGGGTCATCCCTGGCTGTCATTCCACAACCCTCTTATTGATTGGTGAAAGGGGGAGAATGTTTGGTGGAGCTCCTCCTGTTCCTCCACTTGTTTGACCTTACCACTTCAGGTCATACAAACATGTCATGGCCAGGATGTCTTCTATAACAAAGAAAAGGATAATCTTCCTCCACACCGAGAGTATGACTGCTCCATTAGCCTGGTTCTAAACTACCTAAGGGTAGACAGTATACCCTCTCATCCTGGAAGTCAAAGCTATGGAGTCATACGTGGAGGAGAATCTTCAAAAAGCCTTCAAAGTCACCAGCAGGAGCAGGCTTCTTCTTTGTGGCCAAGGAAGATGGGAGCCTGAGATCATGTATAGATTATAGAGTGCTTGACAAGTTTTCTGCTCATCTCTGTCCTTTTTGACCAGCTTAAAGGGTTTAAGATTGCCACTAAGATGGACCTTCACAGGGATTATAACCTTATTCGCATTCGAGATGGCGATGAGTGGAAAACTGCCTTCAACACTCAAAAAAGCCAGTATGAATACCTGATTATGCCTTTTGGGCTCAGCAATGCACCAGCCATCTTCCAGGGCTTAATCAACAATGTTGTACATTAATTCCTGTGTATTTTTGTTGTCTATCGATATTTTGATCTACTCTCACTCCTTGGCCCAATACCGTCAGCACATAAGGAAAGTCCTATTCAAGCTGTCAGTACTATCTCTATACTAAACTCGCAAAGTGCGAGTTTGAGATCAAGAGTTACCTTCCTCGGGTATGTCATCACACCTAGTGGATTTTCAATGGATCCCAGCAATTCTGGATTCGGTGCCACCAATTAAGTAAAAGAACATACAAAGATTCTTGTGCTTCAAGAAACACTATAGAAGGTTTGTTTCTTTTCTGTTCTCCTGGCACCTATTACCACTCTAACCTGTGTTATGTGCGTATTGTCGCTAACCAATAATGATTGTTGAACCTCGATTTGTGTTTCCAACGCACAAAGATTTATTCGCAATAAGTAGAATAATATGCTCAAGCAAAGTAATAGTAAATACAGCAGTTACTTATCGCAGGCGCTCTGGATCCAGTGCAGTCATTCAATCCTGAAGTGTGGGGACAAGATGTCTGAACACTGGATCACAAGCTGCTGCTTATATACACACAGAAATACAATGAAGGTGGTATAACTTGCATCTATTGGTCCAGGTTTCAGGAAGGTCTCAGGGGTCGTCATCATTGGCTAGTTCATACAAAAGAATCCAAAGGAGGGGGTCATCTCTGCAGGGGATATGCTCTGCTCTTCCCGCCAAGATTCCTTAGTCTTAAGTAGTTCATAATTCCCTATCATTCATAACTTGTGTATGCACTCTGCGATTCCCTCGCAGAGTGAACCAAACAGTAGGATGTGTAACAAGGTTCATTATGATACCACTCATGATGTAATTCCTTCAACCTGTTCAGTGTATTTCACTAATATGCATGTAACTCTCATATAACATATAAATACTACTATATTTCGACATAACTGACTATGTGTTGCAACTACCATTAATGTGTACTATTTTATAAGTACGCGTGTTTGTGCGAATGTATGGTAAAAGACCAATTACTGTTGCTGCCACGTGTAGTGGATGCGTACGCCCTTTCAAGCCGCAGCGTGCCCTTGTACGTCGTAGCGTACCGTACGCATCTATTCAGACAAAGACAACCAAGTTCGCTAGACTTTAATTGAAATGACTTTATCCTATTTGCAGACTTCGAAAGCTCCACCCTTTGATAGTGTACTAAACTATCACCCAATCACCGTTTCAAGTTCAGGTTTATACAATACTTCTTCACAGACCATGATCTCGGTATCTGGTACCACCCTTCCAGTCTCTTTCTCAGTGTTACTCCTACGAGACCGTTTTCCACACTTCAACACAGTAGGAACACATTTGACAACTAAACCAATTGCTAAGATGACACCCAGTATAAGGAGAAGGAGCTTACCTACACTAGCAACCATTTCCTGTACCCACTCCCCCAGACCGGAGAACCATTTCACAGGGTTCAACCACGATAACCAACCTGCCACCTTTTCCCCGACCTCATATAACAAAGAATTATGGCTCTTTCGGAATTCCCATTTCAGCTGCAAAATTTCATCCATCTTCCGGTCTATAACCTCTTTAGGGTCATCCGTATTAGTAAGGTACGTGCAACATTTGACACCGAACTGGGTGGCCAGTGTCACACAGTACCCACCAGTAATAGAGGTGAGATTATTTAGTACCAGTCTATGTTGCACCAACTCCTTCTTGTACGCTTGTAGCTCCCTTCCAGTATACCTGAAAGTGTCATCATACATCTCGGTGATATTATCTATTAATTTAGCTAGGTCTTGGATATATTTAAAGTTTAATGTTCCCCGAGCGTTCCTGGTGAGTTCTAGAGCAACCATAACTTGGAAACCAGCAGTTTCACTAATCAATTTTGTAGCTATGGGTTCCTCACCAGGAATCATATTTCTTTTGCCACTGTGTTCATACTGTGTGTGTATGTATGGTGGTGATGTAGTCTTGTGAATACCAACCATTTCTTCATGAGTAATAGTCATGATTTCAGGAACCAGTTTAGCTAAGAAACACAAGCCCTTGGAACTCGGAGTCACCCAGGAATAAGCTTTCCTCCCACAAACAAAATACACATCATCAGGGAGAACATAAGGAGCAGTATGCTCATGAATTATATCACAGAGTTTTGATAAAACTACCCATGCCCACTGTCTCCATTTGTTCGAGACACGTGTCGGCATTAATGACATTTTTACATTTATCTGTAGAGACTTTTCCAATGGATACCTTCTTATGTTTGGTTATACACCCTAATCTGTGACTTCCATCAACATTCCTGCCTAGTAGTGACCTTGTGAGTCTCCCTCTAAAATGAGTGTGGTGAGCCATTGTCTGATCTGATAGGTCAGCCTCCCAATTCTCCAGGCGCTTTGCATGAGATATGTTTAGGCACAGCAAAGATCTGCCTATGGAGTATTGTCGAAGCGTCAGACTAGGGGACCTAGTGTTATTGTACCTCCCGTCTATGGGCCTCCCACCGCACAAATCGAGTACTTCAGATATGTTTAGAGGGAATGGCACTAGTCCTATATTATGCTGCCCTTGAGGCACATGAGAGCACACCCAACACTCGGTTTGGTTTAGCACCTTACCCACCAGGGAGTGAATCCTCCAAAGGATGCCCGCCTGTATTCAGAGTACTGGGGGACTGGCATCGTTGGATGCATCTCTCTTCAACTAGGGAGTCGCAGAACTTGCAGATACAATACTCATCAGACAATAGCCCCTCACACTGCCTCAGAGTTCCTGAGCTAGCAGACCTTTTCATAACCCCTGGACCAAGTTTGATAATGGGCTGCTCTGAGTATCCTATTAACTTTTCTTCGGCCTCCATTTCATCCGTATCACTCCCAGAACTCTCCTCCGTCCTCCATCCTCCTTCACAAAAATAGAATGTCCTAGAAAGAGTAAAAACAAGGAAAATCCTGGAACAAAAGAAAAACAAAAACCGCCACTCCATCGCTAGAAAGATAGTTCTGAGGCAACGTCTCTGGTTGAGGTGTCTCGACTGCAGGCTTTAGGTCTCCCGGAACAGGCTCACAAGTGACAGCTCTGTGTCGTCGGTCTTCGTTTTATATAGCACTTTCTCCGGATTATGGACTCTCCTGCAGTGGGTGGAATGGACCCAAGTGTCTCTCTCTGCAACCTTCAGTGATGTAGTACTGGTCAGCAGCACTTGGTACGGGCCTTCCCAACGGTCTGTTAAACAACCTGAACGTAAGAAATTGCGGCTCATAACATAGTCTCCAGGTTCAACATCATGACAGTTCGTTTCTGGCATACCAGGTGACAGCATTTTTAGTTGTTGTTGTTTTAGCTGTCTACTCATTCTTATAAGATATTGTACAGTCACTTCATTATTACACTTCAAGTCGTCTTGTGGACTCACGATCAAATGAGGTTGTCGTCCGAACAGTATCTCAAAGGGGGACAGATTAAGAGGAGGTCTAGGAGTGGTTCGAATGCTATGGAGGACCAACGGCAAAGCCTCAGGCCATGCCAACCCAGTTTCAGCCATTATCTTACCCAGCTTGTTTTTTTATAGTACCGTTTACTCTCTCCACCTTACCACTGGCTTGTGGTCGGTAAGGGGTGTGAAGTCTTCTACTGATTCCCATGAGTTTACACATATTTTAGAAGATATCACCAGTAAAATGGGTACCCCTATCACTTTCAATGATTCTAGGGATACCGAACCTACACACAAACTCTTGTACAATTTTCTTTGCAGTGAACACAGCAGTATTAGTGGCTGCCAGATATGCTTCTACCCAACCGGAAAACACATCAATACATACTTTAGATTCCTGCACGGTGGTAATTGGATATAGTCAATTTGTATTACCTGGAAAGGTCCGTCTGTAGGAGGGATGTGGGATGGCTCAGTTGGAATAGTTTTCCCAACATTTTTCCTCAAACAAGTAAGACATGACATTGCTTTTTTACCAGCCTGAGAGGAAAATCCGGGAGCACACCAGTATGCTCTCACCAGTTTGCACATACCTTCTTTACCCAGGTGAGTCAGGCCGTGTGCTGCTTCAGCCAGGCTTGGATAGTATGTTCGGGGAGCTACAGGCTTACCTTGTCCATCCCTCCAGAGTCCTGAGGACTCTTGACCACATCCCTTCGCCTTCCAGACCGCCTTTTCCTGCAGGGAACACAAATCTTGCATTTCAATTAATTTCTGCGTGTCTAATGTCTGAAAAACCATCATAGTCTCGGTCGATACAGTCATAGGTTGCCCTGCTGCCCATTTAGCAGCTTCGTCTGCCCTGTTGTTGCCCAATGACACTGGGTCTTCTTCAAAGGTATGGGCTTTGCACTTTATGACGGCTACTGTTCTGGGTAACTGTATCGCTGTCAGAAGTCCTTTTATGTGTTGTGAGTGTGCCACTGGTGTACCTGCTGCTGTCGTAAAGTTTCTAAGACGCCAAAGGGCCCCAAAATCGTGCACTACCCCGAAGGCGTACCTAAAGTCAGTATATATATTGGCTGATTTACCCTCTGCCAATTCACACGCTCTCCTTAGTGCTACTAGTTCCGCCACCTGGGCTGACTGAGGTGGACCAAAGGGTTCAGCTTCTACCACATCCTGATCGTCTACAACAGCGTAACCAGTACATAGCTCTCCCGTCTCTGTCTGTCTATGACAACTTCCGTCTGTATAAAACGTAAAATCTACATTTTCTAAGGGGGTGTCACGTATGTCGGGCCTTGCAGTAAAGGTCTGATTCAGGTGTTCCATACAGTCATGCGTGTCAGTATTCTTGCCTAACTCATCATCAACCAGGGTCTCCTCACCTCCCACCCTTTGTGTCTCTCGAGACACATACGGAAGGTATGTAGCTGGATTTAAGGTGCTACATCGTTTGATGGTGATGTTTGAGGGTGCCATCAGGGCTAGTTCCCACTTTGTGAATCTAGCTGAAGAAACATGTCTGGTTTGGGCTGAATTTAATACAGCATGGGGTGTATAGATAGTTGAATTATGTCCTAATACTACGTCCTTGCTCTTACTCACCAGAAGAGCCATTGCTGCTACACTTCTGAGACATGTTGGGAGTGATCTTGCCACATTGTCTAATTGTGCACTGTAGTATGCTACCGGTCTGCTAGCGTCACCATGTTTCTGTGCGAGGACACCTGCTGCACAACCATCAGCTTCTGTACAAAATAGCTCAAAAGGCTTTTCATAATCAGGTATTCCCAATGCAGGTGCTCTCGTCAGACTATCTTTAAGATTAAAGAACGCTTGCTCTGACTCTTCTGTGTGTACAACACGTTCTGGTTTTGAGGAAGAAACTAGCTCCTGCAATGGTAATGCCAGAATAGAAAAACCTGGGATCCAGGATCTACAGTATCCACACATCCCTAAGAAAGTACGAATCTGTTTCTGGCTCTGCGACAGAGTCATGTGTTGTATGGCCTCAATTCTGTCGGTTGTCAGGTGTCTTAGCCCCTTAGTGAGGCAGTGTCCTAAGTATTTGACCTTAGTCTGACATGGCTGTAATTTATCCTTTGCCACCTTGTGCCCTGTTTGTGAAAGATGAAGCAACAACAATTTAGTATCATGTAAACATGACATAAAAGAATCAGAGCACAACAACAAATCGTCCACATATTGAATTAGAACAGACCCATTGTGGGGTTGAAAGGATTGCAGTCATGTATGGCTTGGGAGAAAATACTGGGGCTGTCAATGAACCCATGTGGTAGTCTGGTCCATGTGTATTGCACTCCCCTGTAGGAGAATGCAAAAAGGTATTGGCAGTCAGGGTGAAGAGGGACTGAGAAGAAAGCAGAACATAGATCAATGACAGTAAAATGACTGGCAGACGGTGGAATCTGCATGAGGATGACAGCTGGATTCGGCACTATGGGGAATTGGCTCTCAACATCTTTATTAATTCCCCTTAAGTCCTGGACTAATCTATAGCCCCTCCCTCCATTCTTCTTCACAAGGAAAATGGGACTATTTGCTGTACTGGCTGTACGAATTAAAATCCATTGTTGTAACAGCCTCTTAATAACAGGATACACCCCTAGTTCCACCTCCGGTTTTAATGGATACTGTGGGATTTTTTGAGCTATCCTACCACTTTTAAGGTTGACCATGACAGGGGCTACATTTGCCATCAGTCCAGTGTCCTGTCCATCTCTGGTCCATAGGGAACCTGGTATTTCCAGCAACATCCCCTTTACTTGAGATGGACTTTGTTCTATAACAGGAGAGTGTAACATTAACCTTTGAAGGGTGTCCAATATATCCTGTACCTCATGTGCGACCTTCTCGGGTATATCTAGGAAC
The DNA here is from genome assembly GCF_038048845.1 of Mixophyes fleayi. Taxonomy (NCBI): domain Eukaryota; kingdom Metazoa; phylum Chordata; class Amphibia; order Anura; family Limnodynastidae; genus Mixophyes; species Mixophyes fleayi. Next base: position 170,605,635 of record NC_134402.1, read on the forward strand.
ACACCATCTGAAGTACAGTATATGACACATCCCATTTTACATAGCAAGTCTCTCCCTAGCAAGTTAGTAGGAGCCGCTGCAGCCTAGAGAAACGAATGCTTAGTATGCAGAGGCCCGATAGTAACTTCAGCAGGTTTAGTTAGTGGATAATGTAACACTTTTCCCATTACCCCTATAGCTGGAATGGTTTTACTGGTCACCTGTAGATTGAAAGGAGAGGTTATAACAGATCGGGCTGCCCCTGTATCTACAAGAAAGGTTTGTTTCCTACCAGCTATGTCAACTATCATTGTTGGTTCTTCACTCTCTCAGTTAACCTCACTGGCTGTAGACTACAGGTATGACCTGAACCCTAGCGCTGACTATTGATTTCCCGCGCAGCATTTGCTGTTGTAAAATGCGCGGGTAGATGTGAGTCTTCTAGTTTATGTGAATCCCTCCTTGGAGGATATCTATGTGACCCTCCCCTCTGTGTATTGAGTCTTTCCTTTTTACAATCTCTCATGTAATGTTCTTCCTCGTTACAGTTGAAACACCTGATCACTTTAGGTTTCTTGTTATATGGGTTGTATGCTGGTGGTCGTGTATGCACCCCTTCTAGAGCCTGTATACTTACCGTCATTAACCTATCACTTTTCCCTTTTTCTAAAAAGGTTTTTGTCATGCTCCACAGCAGATTCCCTAAGAGAATCTACCGTGACGCCTCTCCAATTAGGTAATGTGGTTTGTACTCTCGTCTTTAAATTTTCTCTAAGGCCATCCATCAGTACTCCTACAGCTACCTCTCTGTGATGTGGGTCCTTACTTATGTTGGATATCCCAGTAAACCGTTTTATCGCTGCTATAGCTCTAGTGAAGTAATCTGCTGCTGTTTCAGTATCCTTTTGTTTAATGGTGAAAATCTTACTCCAATTTACTACTACTGGAAAATAGATGGCTAAGTGTTTAACCAAAAGAATATAGAACAAATTGTCAATCTCATCAGTCAAGGTGTCATCTTTCTCCAACAAACAATCTTCAATGAATTTTTGTATGTTAGTATTGGGAGGAAGACATGCCCTCAACACTACACGCCAATCCTTATTGGTTGGTTCGTGGGCATTTCCTAAGTCTTTAACAAATTTCTGACATTTAGCCAACTCTTTTCTAGGATCTGGGAATTCAGTCATAATGGAACGTAATTCTGATCTAGTCCAGGGACAATGCATTGTAACATTTCTTAAAGGAACTACACCATCCTTAGCCGGTTTCCCATTGGGAACTGATATTGTGCGGACTGGGTACGCACCCTCTGGTACACTGACTTCAGGGGACACTACAGGATTTGCTGGTTCTTGATTTAGAACGCTTTCACTCCTAGTGATCACGCTACTCTCACCTATCTCAGCCATTTTCTCATACTTGCGCTGAGCCTCTAGTACACTAACAGCATGGGCAATGGCCGAAATCACAGTGGGTTCATCTTCATTTTCAGGGTACAACTTAGCAATTTTTCTATTTTCAGTTTTAACAACGGCTGTACTTACCCCTCCCGCCACATAAGGTGGCGGGGGCGCGCTTGCGCTGAGTTCGCCACGCTTCTCAACGGTTACATCCGGCCTTGCGCGCGCTTTTTGCCACGCCTACTTCCGCTGTGCATTCGCTGCTCTGCCACGTGTTACCTTCCATTTGCCACAATTTTAAACAATCATGTCTATTTCTCTTTTTCGTTGACTTGATCAACCATACTTTATCTTTTACAGTATTTAGTACCTCTGCATTAAAACTTCCTATTGTTGGGAAAGGCCTATCACAATCTTTCGTCATCTTGACCCACGTGTCACAATACACAGTTGCGTATGCACCATATTTCTTACACATGAGAAACCTCGCTGAACCAATAGGGCCTTCCTTAGGCAGTACACTGACCATCTCTAGCGTATGCTTAGCACCCATGTTGAACAATATACCTTCTACCCGGAACACAGACACACCGCAATGCTCTGTTCCTTCCGGCTAACAATTTCAACTCTGTTGCTACAATCACAGCTAGAGATCTCTAATGCTCGGTGAACGTATTTTCTTTAGCCGCGTTCACTCGCTTTTCTCGCACCAGGCGAGGATCCCTAATACAGAAATATCACTGTGGGCCCCAAGGGCTATCAGCTCCTCGATACCCTGGCTCAACCACAAAAATCTGTTGAGTTTATTATAACTGGGAGAACAAAGTCGATACAATCAACCAGCCTTTCCAATATAATTCCTCCTAGCTGCTTCACCAATTCGCATTAAAGATGCGGTTAGATCGCACTGCCTACCAATACTAATTATTAACAAACTTTGCGATCTACTGGTAGCGCTTTGCGAAAACCCGGTTTTCGCATTCGGTATACCTGCCCTGTATACCGTCCTTCAGTTGGGCAATCCGCCTCATCAGACAGCAACTGAGTACAATGAATAATAACAGTGTATCTACGTTACAACATCACACACTATACACCTTTTCTGCGCAGAAAATCAAAAGTTCCCAACAGTAATAATATCTCAGAGGCTTTCACAAGTAATTATATTATGCACATATAATAACTATCAAGACGATTGTTTAACCACGTGGCAAATCTACCGGAAGTTCGCGTACGCACAGCAGGAAATACAGAAACGCTAAGCAATGCAATACAGTTAAAACGCACAATGACAGAAAAAAGAGAGTTTTCTCTTTTGTCCCTAGGTTCTAGTTAGCGTGCCCTAGATAATGCAAAACGGACATTCGGTTTCACAACACAGTAAAATTCAGGTTTTGAACACAATGCGTTCTTACCCGTTTATGACGCGTCTCCACCCTTTGTTGAGGAACCGAAATCCGTTGGTCTTGCGTATCGTCGGCAACGAAACCTCCAAAGCTCACGAGTCCCCAAATTGTTATGTGCGTATTGTCGCTCACCAATAACGATTGTCGAACCTCGATTTGTGTTTCCAACGCACAAAGATTTATTCGCAATAAGTAGAATAATATGCTCAAGCGAAGTAATAGTAAATACAGCCGTTACTTATCGCAGGCGCTCTGGATCCAGTGCAGTCATTCAATCCTGAAGTCTGGGGACAAGATGTCTGAACACTGGATCACAAGCTGCTGCTTATATACACACACACAGAAATACAGTAATACAATGAAGGTGATATAACTTGCATCTATTGGTCCAGGTTTCAGGAAGGTCTCAGGGGTCATCATTGGCTAGTTCATACAAAAGAATCCAAAGGAGGGGGTCATCTCTGCAGGGGGTATGCTCTGCTCTTCCCGCCAAGATTCCTTAGTCTTAAGTAGTTCATAATTCCCTATCATTCATAACTTGTGTATGCACTCTGCGATTCCCTCGCAGAGTGAACCAAACAGTAGGATATGTAACGAGGTTCATTATACCACTCATGATGTAATTCCTTCAACCTGTTCCGTGCATTTCACTAATCTGCATGTAACGCTGATATAACATAAATACTACTATATTTCGACATAACTGACTATGTGTTGCAACTACCATTAATATGTACTATTTTATAAGTATGCGTGTTTGTGCGAATATATGGTAAAAGACCAATTACTGTTGCTGCCAAGTGTAGTGGATGTGTACGCCCTTTCACGCCGCAGCGTGCCCTTGTATGTCGTAGCGTACCGTACGCATCTATTCAGACAAAGGCAACCAAGTTCGCTAGACTTTAATTGAAATGACTTTATCCAATTTGCTGACTTCGACACCTGCATGGGGGCAGATCCTGCCAACTGGCCTTCTTCGGCAGTGGCATTCTTTGAAGCCTTGAAACGCGCCTTTATTTTGGCTCTTGTCCTCAGATGCCCCAACCTGGAGTTGCCCTTTGTAGTTGAGGTTGATGCCTCTAATGTAGGTGCAGGACTGATTTGATCTCAAAATCTGAATGACAATCGTCTCCACCCATGTGCCTACATGTCCCACAAGTTTTCGTCGGCAGAATCCAATTCAATTAGGAAGTGGGAAATCAAGAGCTTTTGGCAATCATGTGGGCGTTTGAAGAGTGGCGTCACAGGTTTAAAGTTGTTACACGTCATCTCGGTATTAACAAATCACAAGAATCTCTACTATATCTGTTAGGACCACAGCTATTGATAAGCCTTTAGAACTGGACTAGTAGGAGGTCTTCACCTTTAGCAGTCGCCTTTCCTGTAGAACTATATATGTTTGCAGGTATTGAGATATTCCCAGGACTTCTCTCTATGGTAGTAGAGGCTTATCAGAATAACCACGGCACAGGGTAGAGAAACAAAGACTGGAGGTGGAATGCCGGGGACAGGCCTAGGTCATAGGTCCGTAGCAAACAGGCAGGTCAGGGTATAGGCAGCAAACAAGAAGGTCCAGGATTCTAGCAAAGGTCAGGGTCACAAGCAAAATGGCAAAGTCCAGTATTCAGGCAAAAGATCAGGGCTACAGGCAAGGTCCAAATGTTGAGGCAGGGTCACAAGATGAGATCAATCAAAAAAATGTCACATGATAGAGCAGGTCAGCAAGAACACAGACAGTGAACGCTATAGCTGGCATGGAGGCCTCCCTGACATACAGAAATGGACCAATGGCAGCCTAATTAATAAGACAAGCTTCTAAGGGCTAATGAACAACTTCGGTAAGCCTGTGCACGCTCCAGGCACTGTCTCATAACGGGACGCAGCGCTACACTATCCTGGAGTCCCGATCGTTGCCCAGGAGACAGTCAGAACGACGTCACCGGAAGTTACATTCTGGTCGCCATGATGATAGCCGGGACATGGCTGGTAAGTGAGTCGCGGCAGGTTAGTTCCACTGCAGCTCGTAACGATATGAAGTCAGCCAAGAGATTGAATTCCAGGCGTGCACAATGGGCTCTCTTTTTCACCTGTTTAAGGTATATTATCACTTTATGACCAGGCTCAAGCAACCTTAAGGCTGACGCTTTCTCCCTCAGCTTTGTAGCTCATCAATCTCCTATTGTGGAATATCCCCCCCGTCATTCCATCCTTGACTATACTAGCTGTCTTAGGCTAAGATTTGGGTAAGCATCTCCGTCAACCCCCAACATCTGGCACCTCCGGAAACTCTTGATTTTTTTTGTCCCGGATCATCTTCGGAAGATAGTGTTTTCCGCGTCTCGTGACAGCAAGACTTCCAGAGACTCTGGCATTACGAAGACCATCGAAAATTTGTCCTGTGTGGTTTGGTGGCCATCTTTGTCTGCTGACTTTGTCTACAGGGAATACATCCTCTCTGCGAAGTCTGCTCAAAAAAATAAATCTTCCAGAAAATGTCCTTCTGGTCAATTAATGCCTTTACCCATTCCTGTTAGGCCATGGACTTTATTGTGGATTTACCATGGTCATCAGGATATAATACTATCTGAGTAATAGTTGACAGTTTCAGCAAGATGGCATACTTCGTTCCTCCGAGCAAGCTTCCATCCTTGTTTGTTGAGCACATTTTCTGCCTCCATGGTTTTACTGTCAATGGTGTCCAACCGAAGTTCCCAGTTTGTTGCGGTTTTCTGGAAATCCTTCTGGATCTTGCTTGGAATCAACCTGTTTACATTCTGCTTACCACCCTCAGTCTAACAGGCAAACAGAAAGGATAAATCAGTCCCTGAAGCAGTTCCTCCATTTATACATTTCTAAATGTCATGATGACTGGGCCACTACTTCCCTGGGCAGAGTTCGCCTACAAAAATGCAGTGATTTCCACTGTATTTTGATTTCCAGTGCTATTTGTTCAAAGCGTGGAGTTAGATCCAGTAAGAAGTGCTGTGTTGAACGAGTGAGGAGAGGGGGAATTATTCTGAGTGCTTATTGAAGGGGGATTTGTTTTTCTGTGTGTTTGTATTTTTTTTTTTTCTGTTAGAGCTAGTGTGGTTAATTTGCAATATTCGTTACAGCTGGTTAGTGCATTGAGCTTGTGATTTACACTGCATTTTGATTAAAGTGTGGAGTTTGATCCAGTAAGGAGTTGCATCCAGGAGGGGGATTTAATCTGGAAAGTAGCGAAGGTTAGTACTTTTGAGTTCACTATAGGCTATAAGCTGTTAGTCTTAATAAGATGAGTGACAGCAAGCTTGATGATCTCATGCAATACAAATCTTGTCATATGTATGCACACTTGGAACAATTGTTTCAAGGTTTATACCTGTGAGAAATGTGAGCAATTGGTCACTTTGGAAACCCAGGTAACTGATCAAAAAGTAGACCATTGCAACATTGAGAGAGATTGCCAACCTGGAGCAGAGTTTACAGCTCACTGTTGATGCATTAGCTGAGCAGGGTGAAACAGACAGAGAAGAATGTACAGGTAGGCAGCTGGGTAACAGTTACTTGGGGTAGCAGAGGGAGGAAAAGGTAGGCCAGTTCTGAGCTAACCAATCTCAGCAGATTGGATGAAGATACTGTGGAAGGCAGTTCAGAATTAGTAGTTTGGCTGCTTCCTCTAGCAACTAGGCAAATGGTCTCTTCAGCACAGAGGACCAAAGTTACTCAAGTATCCAGGCAGATTGTGGTGGTAGGGGATTCAATTATTAGGAAGGTAGATAGGGCAATCTGTTACCGGGATGTCAAACAGTGTGTTATCTCATGGGTGCTCGGGCTCTGCCTATTGCGGATCGGGTGGATAGATTGTTGGGAAGGGCTAGGAATGACCTGGCGGTTTTGGTGTATGTTGGTACCAATGACCGAGTTAGAGGAAGATGGGGTGTCCTAAAGAATGATTTCAGGGACATTGAAGTTAACAGAGCAGTGCTTTTGCTGGCGGTGTACCCTTGGCATATAGGGCAAAGAACATGAGTTTTGTACTTCCCGCAAAATCTCTCTCAATACAGTTGCGGAACACTGCTCACCTTGGGGTATAGAGGGCACTGTGTGAGTAACGGCACTAAACTTGTCGAGCCTGCTTCCCGCACCTCTAAGACTGAAGCAGCAATAAGCTCTAAGTTTATTTAACTAACAAAGCTGCAAGAGGGTGAAACAACCAGCAGAAAACTCAACAGAATTGTCAGTACAACAAAAGGGTGGGAGCGCAGTGTCCAACTGTGTTGAGAAATAGTTTACAGTAAGTACAAAAATCTTGTTTTCTCTTGCACACACAGTTAGGGGACACTGCTCACCTTGGGGATGTTCCAAAGCCGTGGATGCACTTAGACTGAGCTGCATGTAACACTTTACGTGCAAAACCCGCGTCTTTGGATGCAAAGATGTGGAAGAGGTAAACTCATGAACAGAAGACGAGGTAGCTGCTCTGCACAACTGCTCAACCGAGACCCAATGCTATGGCGCCCAGGAGGCGCTAACTGACCTGGTAGAATGAGCTGTGAGAACTGGAGAACCCTCCGACAGATAAGCCTGAGGTATAGTTGCTGTAATCCATCTAGCTATTGTTTGTTTAGTGGCTGGCCAGTCACAATTACAAGCATCATATAACACTGAGAGCATCAGTCTTCCTAACGGAAGCTGTAGAATCCACATTGATCCGCAAGTCTCTTACCACATCCAGAGATATAACCGAACTCTGACTACTAGATTGTTATTCCTGCATTGTCTCAGGATTCTCCATGTCCCGTTTAAAATGAACTCTAGAGACCACTTTTGGCTGAAAAGATGGCCTGGTACGCAAAACAGCCCTGTCGTTATTGCAAATTAGAAAAGGAGAACAGCAAAAGAGGCACGCCAATTCAGACACATGCCTCACTGAGAAAATAAGAACGAAAACCTTTTATGCAGAAGTTTCAAGATCCTGAATTCAGTAGTTTGAACAGCAACTTCTGTAAAGCCGTTAACATGAAATTGAGGTCCCATGGAGCCACCAGAAGAACAAAAGGTGGTTGAACATAAAGAAAACCCTGAAGAAACATCTGAACATCTGGCATTAGGACCAGCCTCCTTTGGAAATGAATAGACAAAGCAGAAACCTGAACCTTTGTCCAAACCTCCCTGCAGGAATTCTAGCACCCTAGCTAACAGGAAGGAAGCAGTCGCTACTTGTTTTCTCAGACCAACCAATACCTGCTTTCAATATACGATGGTAATTCCTAGAATACGTGGATTTCCAAGCTTTGATGATCGTCTGGATGACCCTTTCCGAGACCCCTGTCTAAGAAACAAGGATTCAACCACCAAGCCGCGAAAATGTAGCCGTGCTAGGTCCTAATGTAAAAACGGACACTGGCTGAGGAGATCTTCCCTGAGAGGAAGATGCCAAGGATCGTCCGTTCCCAAACTGAGAAGGGACATCCCTGGTTGGGATTCCCAGTCCGTAACCACAAAACCAAGGACTGACAAGTCACTGGTGAGACACAAAAAATAAATAAAATTGTAATTCCAGGCGAGGCTCTTCCATTTGGCAAGGATTTCATATTGGAAGGGCTGTTCATGAAACCAAGCAAAATTGTACTGCCTTGAAACAGGACATCACAAGTCCAGTCAGCTTCATACACTGAAGGATGGATACGTGCTTGAGGGACAGCAAAATTTTCACTTGGAGTTTGATCTTCTGTATCTTGCCCACAGTTAGAAAGACCCTCTGGCATCTTGTGTCAAAGACAAGACTTAAGACAACCATGAATTTATTAGATCATACTTTAATCCCACCTATACTACCCACACTAATACACCCTCACAACGGTCCCAATGCGGAGCCAAACTTACTCACTCTTGTTTCAGCTGTTCCCTCTTTTAAACAGATGGTAAGCTCTCATGAGCAGCTTGAGTGTTCCCTACAGTTTGTTTTCATGGCTGTTATTTAGTTTGTTTACCTAGTATGTCCCTGTTTTATATATTCTCTGTTCTCCCCACTGTCCAATGTTGCAGAGCACTGTGGCACCTTGCAAATCAATAACAATACTACTACAAATGAAAGACTCTGCAATTAGTTCACATTTCTACTTCATGTCAAAATGACAAGTACAACAGACACACTGACACCTGCAATGCACAATTACAATTTAACGTCTACCTTTGTTTAACATGGCTAACCTTACCACTGAAATCATGCTAAAGATTCTGCAGTAAGCCAGACCACCTTACCTTTGTCATCACATGGTGTATGCCAACTGTGTCCCCATGTATAACAAAGCTGCTTTTGGTCTCCAAACACAGCTGATGGACTCAACACTGCCCACATTTTACATTTCTACATGATGATTCTAGTTTTTAAAGTATCGAGATAAAATAGATGCAAGATCAGCAAAAGAATACACAAGGGAAATGGTGGTTACTTTATTCCAGTTAAAACAAAGGTTGTAGAAAAATTATACATGGTAAATAAAAAGTTGCAGTTTATGTAAATCATTATTTAGTATATATATGTGTGTATATATATATATATATATATATATATATATATATATATATATATATATATATATATATATATATATATATATATATTTATTTATTTCCTTTGGGTTAAGCATCAAATTAAGCAGGTATAACATTCAGATGTTGAGATATTTATCAAACAATCCTCAGCCAGATGGGCCATGCCTTTGTTTAAAGAAAAAATGGTTCTTTCATAATGGATGCTAGATAAATATATCCCACACTCTAAAACCCTGCACTCATGGTTTTTTCTTAGGTTTATGAAAAATAGATAAATGCTGTGCTCAATAACACTAAAATTTTGGCTTCTTAAAATTAGGCCAACATTGCGTGATATGAAGCTGCCATCTATGTACAGTAGCAATTCCCATGAGTGCTAACTCTGCAAAACACAAAAGCCCATAGACATTACTCAGACAGGATTTGGCATTAGAAAAGACATACAGATTTATAAAATGCCAAGACTTAAAAATAATAATGTTAATATGGAATTTTCCTTACACTTTATAAGCAACATTCCATGTATAATTTACATGATTGACACTAATGAGGTCATATGCATTTAATATGGAAGCAAAACTTCTACTTAAAAAATACAATACCGTCCAGAATCTTCCAAATTTAAATACATTGCCCAGTGCTTTATACATGCAGAATATATTTTCTCTTTTCTTCATAGGCACAACTGAAGAACGCTCAATAAATTGAATGAAATGTATTTAAAGATGAAAACCAATTTGCAGTGTTTATCAAAAACTGAGCTTTACGGAAAAAAAATCAGGTCTCATTGTTTATTTTGTTTTACCAAATGGATGTCGACCAAGAGAACATGTAATTTAGAATCATGAAGGCTCTTTACATTTTCCCCAGCTGAATATAATTTAAACTACATCATAAAAAGGCAGATATAAAGAGACAGGGAACAATGTGTTAATTTTTCTCTTTATTTCAAAATATTTTAAATGGACACTGTACTTGCCATCTGAAGCACAGTATTAAGAGATGAGGCATGGTTAAGGGACCTTAATATATTATACATATTTGAAGTTGAATAAGAGAACAGTTTAAAAAGACATGATGCATTAAAAAATGTAACATATTTACAATACTGTTTGTATAAATATTTGCCAGCGCAAATAAAGCCTGTATGAGCACTTGCCGCATATGCACAATGGCTGCAACACTCTTATAGACTGAACCAATATCTGTAACACCCCAACCAATCAATTCATTATAAACCAGTCGCCACTTGGGTAATAGAAGTTACAGATTCCTATTAAATGAATAGGCTGCATTTTCAGGACAACTGGTTCAAGCCCCATAATGGCTGTCTCCACTCTTTGCAGGTGACCGATGTGCTTTAATAAAATGCACAAAGAGAAATACAAAACCTGCATTGCAGACCAAAACTTTTAAGACCAATAAGTGCATTTCTGCACCGTGCAGAAAAAGTTACAAGTTCTCATTTACTGTGGAGTTAAAAATGGCATCATTGCTGGATTTCTTGGAGATCTCCTCCTACAAAGAAAACACAATTAAAAAAACAAGTTAACCAGTTACTGTAATGAATATATATATATATATATATATATATATATATATATATATATATATCGCTATCTACACGTTACTGTAATGAATATATATATATATATATATATATATATATATATATATATATATATATATATATATATATATATATATATATATATATATATATATATATATATATATATATATATATCGCTATCTACACATACACTTGTTAACAAAAAACAGTTCACCAACTACAAAACCCAAGATACAAGTTGATCCAATTTTAAGGAGGTATTGTGTAACATTCACAAATGGTTCTGTACCATGACAGTAGTGAAGATAATTAAAATTCGTATGTGCCCATGTTATGTAGTCTAGTACAAACAATTTTCTGGTATCAGCCATTTTTGGAAGGGACAGGCTCAATACAGGTCACAAAGTCCATATTTTAAACAACACATAAATCTGCCCTCTAACACAATGTTAAAAAGTAACTACATGCAATAGGATGTTTTCAAATTAAAATTATTAATGTTGGGTACTACAGACTTATTGAAAACAGAAGCTCTGTCATAAATCAACAAAGTCTTCATTTGTAACCATGGAAATAAATTGTAGACGCAATGACCGCTTCCGTGGTTACAAATGTGTCAGATATTGCCATGACGACTGTTAAATCGCAAGTGTCGATTTAGTGTAGTCCAATATCAAGTATAAGGATTTATTTCAGTAAGTTGTATTACCCAGTTTAGGAATTTTTTTTTAGGCAACCTGATTTTATTTTATAATTTATTTTGTATTTAAGTGGATTTACTTAGGATAGGGACACATTTAATATGAATTAATTCAGCCAAAATACAAAAAGAGGATTTTTACTCACCGTAAAATCAATTTCTCTTACTACACTGGGGGACACTGCGTTACCTTGGGGTATAGTAGGTGGGACTGGAGTTAGGCACTTATAAACTTGTTTGTTCCCCTGACTCCTCCCCCACTATGCCCCTCCTCTGTAGCTGACTTCAGTTTTGTATAACAAAGCCAGGAAGAGAGAAGAAGCAATTTAGAAAGCAACAGCAAAAATAGCACTACTTTCAGAGCAAGGGAAGGCGCGCAGTGTCCCCCAGTGTAGTAAGAGAAATTGATTTTACGGTGAATAAAAATCCTCTTTTCTCTGTCCTACCACTGGGGGACACTGCGTTACCTTGGGGAGCTACCAAAGCTGTGTCCAAGGACGGGAATGCTCTGGAACGGCTGTGCGCAATGTTTTGTGTTCAAAACCCTGCATTTAAGAATGTAAAGGCATGCAACAAAGAAACAATATGCAGCAGAAACAGACGCTGCCACTCTGTACAACTGCGCCATTGAATGACGCTTTTGTGGCGTACAAAAAGTTGCAACCCTCCTGGAAAGTGCACTGTAAAAGTCACTGGAACCTGCAGAGGGGTACAGACAGAATGTTGGTCGTGATGCAGTGGCAAGAGACCACCTAGACCCTGTCCCCCTACGCTCTTTAGCGTTAGAGAGGCTAAATGGGCATTAAATTCCTAAACAGGAACTGTGCTAACAAGAGCACAAACTATCTCCCGTCGGAGAAACGTTACACAAAAAGAAGAGGCACAAGAATGATGAACTACAATCTCTGTGTCAGTGGAATGCAGGCACTAATGGTCATAACCAATTATGTCTCGAACCGCCACTAAGTTTCTGATAAAGAAAATGAGGAAGAGCCATACACACTCTCGCCCCAGATCCCCTACGAGATGTGACATCCAAGAGAACAGCCTGCATTGAGCGAACAACTCAATCCACTCAATGATATACAAAGGATCACCATATACACTGATGCAACAGCTTAAGTCACTCAGTGATATCTAAGGGAGCACTGATACAGTGCTTAAACCATTCAGAGATAAACAAGGGAGCACTCATTTCATGAGCAAACAGCTTAACTAACTCAGCGATATCTGAGGGAGCACTCATATAGAGAGCTAACAACGTAAGCCCGACATATATACCAGGAAGCACTCATACCATGAGCTAACAGTTTAACTAATTCAGAGTCACCCGAGGCCAAAGCAAGCCTCCTGATGACGAGAACTAGATTCCCTGGAAATCCACAACCAACCAAGGGTGGGCCGAGCATAAAGAAACCACTTAAGCAAAACAACCTTCCGCTGAGCTAGACAGAGAGCCACGGAAGCTGCACGCTGAAAGAAGAAGGGCGTAGACCCCATAGAAGCCAGCTGGTAGAGAAAACTCTTTAAAAGATTCCCGGGTGGGACGTGTGAAATTTCAGAAATTTACACCAAATATAATTTCTAGCCCAAAGAAAACAGCTGAGGAAGAATCTCTACCGCTGAATTGAAGGTAGCAACCATCTCCCTGCAAGGATTCTCTGGCCGAAAAGGTTAGCCATCCGAAGCCACAGCGTCAAACCAGATGATGACAACAAAAAGAGCCGAACTACGAGATGAGGCCGCTCTGAAAACGGGAAAAGAGGGACGACAACACAAGTCCCCTAAAACAGTAGAACACTGCTTTGCGAGACATACAGCGGACCACCAGACTAGCTGGGATGCGCCCCCTCCTAGAAAATCTTGAACTCCCACGAGTAAATAGGAGCTGTGAATCACCTACTAAGTTATAGGGAGACCCGACTTGGCTATGGACAAATCCACCTGAGGGCCATTAGATTGAGGGTCATTAGATTCAGGGTCATTAGATTGAGGGTCATTAGATTGAGAGCCGATAGAGAAAACAGGTTAACATGTGAAAAGAACCTGGGCTCCCTCTTAGAGAGCCCAATGACCTAACCAGGAGAGTACAAAGGTATTACCCTGAGGTGACCCACTCTACCTGTTAAAGGATTGATTGCTAAGGCATTCTGCCAACAATAATAATAATAATAATAATAATAATAATAATAATAATAATAATAATAATAAGTTGGTCTAGCTTGGCCCATAGGATGGCACAAGGAACACCCCTCCGACCATACACAGGTCGACCCCTATCCTGCATTAGGATACGGGAATTGCATGAGTGCTACAAATATGCAACAGCACTGCATTTTGAGACCGAATCTCTACAGGTTTTCTGACCCTCTGTAAAAGAAGAACAACTGCCTCACTAATAAAAACAATGTGACTAAGCACCACCCGAAAGGTAAATTAGTGAATTAAGGCAAAGGGGTGCTATGCACGTCCAAAGCCCTAAAATCAGCCTTCCTTGATAAGAATCTCCCTGTTGAGACACGGGAGATGTTACGAACAAGGAGAGCCAAAGATACAAGTAGAAACTTCATATGCCATTTTGCAAAACAGAAACTCCTGATACTGAAAGGAAATTCTGCCAGGAGCAATTTGGAACTGTGTAGAAAAGAAATGAGCGTGTTCTACTGAAAACCCCGAACTAGAAGATAAGGCATAAGCTAACGCTTATAACGTGGTAGAATAAACGAAGAGCTGGGTAGGCTCAAAGTGATCACCTGTGAACCCAATATTGCAACCCTGCTTCTTGCTGAGAGGCTGCAAGTATAATGTTCTGGCTGAAAACGTCTAGCTGAAAGCTAAGCGTTGGATGTAATAAATAACTTCCACCTTCGGGGAATGTCCACAAATCAAAGGATGTTTACCTGATTTCCACAGCACATAAACTATAACCACCCCTGTAAGGCTAAGCCTGACTCGGAATATGGAACCTTGACCTCAAATCAACAGAGAGGATCAACGGATGGAACACGTAAACATCCTGGCCTGGTGTCGCTGACATAAAACAAAGAAAGCACACCTACCGCCAGAAGCCTTTGGATACTCATTTGTAATAGTACAAATTGAGAGTTCCGATATTGGAACAAAGTGCTGTAAGCATGTGGCTAACTATAGGTATCATAGCTGAATAGCTGTAAGGAATTACCTTAGGGGTAATAAACACGCTGTTTTACATTCTCAGCATTATTTATGTGGCACAAAAATAATATACAGTGTTATCCCGTGGTAGGCGGGTTGGTCTGTATTGCATTGTGTATATGTGTGCGTAAACCCTAATAGCACACACAGATATATATATATATATATATATATCCTGTTTTAGAGATAGAACAGACTTATTCTGTGTCTACCCAATAAGCAAAATATGTCACAGGAGGATAGGAAACTACCATATTGTCTAATAGGTAATCCTATAATATATGCAGCAGTCATAGGGTCCTGAAATAAAGGTCCTGACTGTGTGGCAAACAGGCTGACAATCGTTTAAAAACAGAATTAAAAACGATACTACATTACCCAGTGAAGAGAGGCAGAAGTCTGGAACAGCATGCACTGATGTGTGTGCGCTCCGGATCCAAGATGGTCGCCCTTCGCGCCATTAGGGAGAGAGAGGGGGAGGTGTACTCCCCTCTCCTAACAAGTCCGCCTCTGCTCACCGCCGCTCAGCGCATATATATACATATATATATATATATATACACATATATACACATATATATATATATATATATATATATATACACACATATATATACATACACACATACACACATATATATACACACATATATACACACATATATACACACATATATATATATACACACATACCGTATATACTCGAGTATAAGTCGACCCGAATATAAGCCGAGGCACCTAATTTTACCACCAAAAACTGGGAAAACTTATTGACTCGAATATAAGCCTGGGGTGGGAAATGCAGCAGCTACTGGTAAATGCACAGCCTAAGGTCAGCATCTGTAATCCAGGTGACAGAAGTAACAAAACGCAGGAGACACTTACAGAATGATTTACTGCCACCCAATGAGGTGGTATCTTCTGTCAGTAAGAAAATGATATATATTACATTTTTTAATGAAGGTGAAAGCATTCAGTGTAAATCCTACACTTTTACTTGTAGAGATACTTTCACCATGGTGGCCACTTGATAGGAGTGTGCTATCTTAGCATGCAATAGCTGTATGCAAAAGTCTGGCTGAATTACTACCGCATTATAGCAAAGATTAATGGACTAATAAACTAAGCGTCAAATGTTTAATAGTTCACTGCTTCTCCGTCTAGATAAACACTGTAGACCGGCTGCTGTTGAAAAGGCTCACACATCAGATACTTATCAGTTATTTGCACAGTAAACGTAAAAGTTTGTACTCTAGCAGATAGACGGGGATAAAAGACAATACTCCAACAGCTTACCGGTACTTGAAGTATTTGGTCTCCAGCCAATAGTCTTGCATCTCTGGCAATGATAATATCCCAATATATTTCTTGGATGACAATGTTTATTAAAGGAGTCTCGCTACCGCCAACGATGCTGATCCCCAGCTCGATGTAGGGGTTGGAGCGGTGAATTTCAATTGTAGCATTGGTTCAGTAAGAGAGAGATATTTCACCCTTGAACTTACCCCCGCAGTGGAACGCATGTGCGTTCCACTCACAGGAAGTTCGGCATTTGCGGAACTTCCTGTCTGTGGAACGCACATGCGTTCCACTGCGGAAGTTAGGAGCTGAGGGACCGAAGACCAGGTAAGTTCACCCGTGTATAAGCCGAGGGGGGCTTTTCAGCATAAAAAAATGTGCTGAAAAACTCGGCTTATACACGAATAAATATATATATATATATTTATGGCTGCAGCTGCTAGAAGTGAGAACCGCCGCTCTGCCATGCCCAGGGTGCGTGCGGTCTCACTGACTTCATCGCCTCTACAGAGCGCGATGCTTGTCCTTCTCCCCCGCTGCTGCTCGTTATCTAGGGGCGGAGAAGGGGGGGGGGGGGGGAAGGCTGCTGGCAAGTGTGCGGGCGGGGAGGAGAGGCAGAGACACCCTCACTCCCGCCCGCCTGTTGAAACGTGGCAGCGGCCGTCTATAAACCTACACGTGCCCGCATGAAGTTGCCTATAAAGGCATACTTTAAATAAACCATGGCCCCGGCCGTCTATAAGGCCGTTAATAAACATAAATGGCCCCTTTGCTCGTTGTTTCCTAGGGGTAGACTGCCGGCAGAGGTGCAAGGGAAGCGTGCTGCTTAGCTGCGCTGGAACTCAGAGTGAATAAATCCCAGGGACTTTCACTCCTCTGGGTCTTTTCAGTCCAGAGCTGCACCTGAAAAAGGAATAAAAATATAAACAGGAAAACCTACTGCTAAACTAAGTATAGGCAGGAGCCTTAACAGAAGTGACCTTTCTCCAGAAGGCACTTACAACAACTGAAGTCAGCTACAGAGGAGGGGCATAGTGGGGGAGGAGTCAGGGGAACAAACAAGTTTATAAGTGCCTAACTCCAGTCCCACCTACTATACCCCAAGGTAACGCAGTGTCCCCCAGTGGTAGGACAGAGAAAAACAGACTTTCCTTTGCACAATGCAGTAGATTGAGATCTTTGTCCTGATGCAAAACTATTCTACTACTTCTTCATGCCTTCTTATACCACCCACACACAACATACTAATTATGCCACCAGTACCCCCATGTAAACCAACTTGGCACTTCAGATTTACAAGCACTTACGATGGGCTTCACCCCACACGCAGTGCAAAGTAAAGTCTTGACAGGATTGCTTGCTTCCACTCAAACCATTCAGTTACAGTTGCTACAAATCTGTGCCTCCCTGCAAGGAGACATCAACAGATGCACCTCCACAAGAGCAATACACGTAAATACCATTGTTCAGACTGTAAGTGTCTGGAAACATTTGTCAATCTTAATTCCCCATTAGGTTCCCAAGTATTCCCAAACACTTATTTTTTAAATGGTTAAGCAAAGGGTTTGCATTTTACCTTGGAACCGAGCGCTTAGGCCACGGAAACTGCCTAGTGCACCAGGTATGGTAATGTGGTTAAACAATTAGACAAGCTCTCTACCCCACTATAAAGCAGGAGTCATCTGAAATTCACTGGCAAGATTCAGGCATGTGGTGGCACATCAAAATTCACTCCTGGCTTTTTTCAGAACAATGATCAAAACAGCATATTTTAATAACACGTGGTGAAACTGCCCTCTAGTGGTCGCCTTACTACTTTTAGATTGGTGAAAGCATTGCCATGTCGTCAAAAATGACCATAATGTAAAATATGTACAAAACATGCAGTTACCTTAAATTCTGAATAGCTGCCAGGGTGGTTGGATAACACAATTGTTTGTTTGTTACTGTCATGCAATGGAGTTCTCACAGGGGTATCTCTAGTTTTCAAAGGGGTCTGCAAAGCAAACTACATTGTTATACTTTGCTCTAAGAAACATGAAAATGTGTTTGTGAGTAAAGTACTTTAAACCTGGAATGCAAGTTACAAAATACAGAACAAACAACTACCTACTACCAACAGAACTGAGAATCAACAGATATTGGAAATTTAGATACAAGAAGAGCAGAAAAACTGAAAAGCAGAGATAGAAACTCCCTCTTTTTATTTATATATCTGCACTGTTCTGTAGGCCTAAAATTAATTGCAAAAACATAACACACTGGACAGTCAGCTACCTCTACTGTAGCCTGGATCAGGCTACCTATGCTATAGACAACATCTAGGGGCAAATTCAATTCTTAAAATATGTGCGTAAGGTGCCTCCGGAACGGCTGCGAGACACCCTGCACGCATGCATGTTTTTTTTTTTTTTTTACAGAAGCATGCTCAATTTTGCTCGCGCCACAGAGGTGCGAGCAAAAATGAGCATTACTTTTTACCGTAATATCGGTAAACATGCGCGTTCATGATGTTCCAAAGAACATCGCGGACAATTCAATCTGCCCCTTAACGTTAATCATTTAGTTGCTTTTGTTTGCTGAACAGCAAAAAGTGACCATTGAGACTGGTGGACAGAAACATTGGAAAAAACCTGTTGTAGATTCAACAATAAACTGCAAAAGTTTTAAACATCTCAGACCATATTTAAATAAATGTACATTTCCTACAATTTGAAGATATTGTCCCTTTAAGAGATCTACACTAGTATGTTTGACAATCCAGTAGTGGGGGGTGAACAAATTATATTAAGTTTCTAAAGTCACAACTGCAATAATTAGGGTTTGCAAGGGAGCAATTTTTCATGGTTACAGCCACATTTTCTACACATGATGGTGTGCAGTCTGTCGTCCACCACCAACATTGGCTCAACTTGTATGTTAGGTTCTCAGACTAGTGGTAAAAATGTAAAGCAGTACAGTACACAAGCCCATTACAGGTTGTACAAATGCAAGTATAAAAACTGTGCGTGTGAGATGCACAAACATAGGACTTGCACACAAAATTCACCATAAATCACAACATGGACATATGGGGAAGAGTGTGTTCAGACATGAGACAAAGGATAGAGGGGACTCTGCCCATTAGAGCCTACATTCTAGAGGAAGCCTATCAACTCACTTGGAGCAAATACTTCAAGAATTTCTAGATATAAAGTGACTTACTAAAGATCTTTTCTACAGATCATTATCAGACCTGCAATAATACTTCTTTATGTGCATTTTAAGGGTGCGTGTCCACTTCACACTTGCAAAAGTCTGCAAAATTAACCTGCACCTAGTTTTGCAGGCTGACAAACATTGAAAATGCATATGGTGGAAATAGTAAAAAAGTCACTTCTGCCACTACAGGACCACCCATTTCACTAAATTTAGTTTTTTTCCTCTCAAAATACTGCTCTCATTAGTCTCAGGGTACATCAGGACTGCCCTCATTAGAGAGGTCGGCTTTGTGTAATTATTATAGCGGTAGAAATTAATCTAGAAATGAACAATTCAAGTGCAACTGGGAGGTATAAAATGCGTCCAGATAGAAGATTAGTGACGAGACCGAAAAACCACTGACTGGTGGAAAGCTTTACTACATCACAGATGCTCTCTTAGCCCACAACTTCCACGTAAAAGTAGGTGCACTTGGCAAAAGCGCAATGAAAAGGCTGTTTTGTGCATTTAAAAACAACATGCTTTTCTGGAATAATGTAATTGTCCTCAAAAAACATGCTCCTACTGCTTGGAGGAGACTGCTACAAAAGAGGATTTTTGTACTTACGTTAAATCCGTTTCTCTGATTCCGTCTAGGGGACACTGCTTACCATGGGGTTGTGGAGGGGAGCACGGGAGTTGGCACCTAGCTAGTTCATCTTTAGCACTGCTGACAGACCCCTCCCCTCTACAATCCCCCTGCCTCTTCCTCTTCAGTTAATTAAAAAGCCCCAAGAAGAAAAGCCAATCAACCAAGACCACACAGAAGAAAAGCAGAAGGGAGAGATCGCAGTGTCCCCCAGACGGAATCAGAGAAACGGATTTAACGCAAGTACAAAAATCCTCTTCTCTTTCATCCAGTCTGGGGGATACTGCTTACCATGGGGACGTTCTAAAGCAGCCCCTTAAGGGTGGGACCGCTCTGAAAGCCCTGCTCGTAGAGCACTAAGAGCGAAATTTGCATCCGCGGATGCAAATACATTAAACTGGTAAAATTTTGTAAAGGTGTGGACAGAGGACCAGGTGGCTGCCCTGCAGAGCTGATCTGCAGAAGCCCCATTTCTCGCTGCTCACGACGCCCCTACCGATCTGGTGGAATGGGCCGTAAGTCTCTCTGGCACAGGATGGTTAGCCCTTATGTAAGCCTGCTTAATGGTTGCCGTAATCCATCTTGCAATGGACTGTTTTTGAGGCTGGCCAGCCTCTTTTGTTAGAATCATAAAGAACAGAGAATCTGTACGTCTAACCTGAGAAGTCCTTTTGACATAAATACGGAGAGCCCTAACCACGTCTAATTTTTCCATAGACTGCTGATCAGAAAGAGAAGTCGATGAAAAAACCGGAACCACAATTTCTTGGTTCAAATGGAAAGCCGAAACTACTTTTGGAACAAAAGGAATTGTTCTTAATACTGCTCTGTCCTCGTGAAAAAACAGATATGGTTCTCAGCAAGACATAGCTCCCAATTCAGAAACCCTACGTGCAGATGCAATTGTCAAAAGAAAAACAACCTTCCAGGTCAGACATCTAAAAATCTGCTGCCAGCAGTGGCTCGAAAGGAGGCCCTTTAAGCATATCCAGTACCAGGTTAAGATCCCATGGTGCTGTAGGTGGAACGTAGGGAGGCTGAAAACTGAAGGAAGGTCTTGACGTCTGGCAACGCCGCTAACTTCAGGTGAAAGAAAACTGAAAGCGCTGATACCTAAACTCTTAAGGACCCTAAACGGAGTCCTGCTTCCAGCCCATCCTGAAGAAACGCTAATAATCGAGGGAGACGAAAAGAAGACGTGTGACAAGACTTCTTTTCACAAAAGTGAATAGTGTTCACTACACTGGGGGAAAAACCCCTAGCTCTCCAGAGGCTGGCTTCAACAGCCATGCCGTTAAACTGAGCAGAGGTAAATTCTGGTGACGAAAAGGACCTTGTAGAAGAAGGTCGTCTCATGACGGAAGACGATATCCTTGTCCTACCGCCATGGAGACTATGTCCGCGTACCACACTCAACGTGGCCATGAGGGAGCTATTAAAATCACCGGCCGACCACCTTGCCTCACTCGCCTGAGTACTCGAGGAAGCATGGGACTCGGGGGAAACAGATATCCCAACCTGAATTCCCATGACACGGTCATCACGTCCACCTGTGAACTTTTTTGTTGAGATCTATATCCGGAAGACCCCACCTCTGAACTACAGACTGAAATACTTCCGGATGAAGGGACCACTCCCCCGGCATCATCATTGCGTTGCGACTGAGGTAATCGGCCTCCCAATTTTTTATTCCTGGAATGAACACCGCAGAGATTGCTGGAACATACTGTTCTGCCCAAAGAAAAATCTGAGCTGCAACTCTCATTGCAGCTGCACTCCTTGTTCCTCCGTCTGTTGACATATGCCACAGCCGTGGCATTGTCGGACTAAACTCTGACTGGGTGCCCCTGAAGGAGAGTCTGGGCCCCCCGAAGCGCTAAAAGAATTGCCTTCAACTCCAACATGTTGATTGATCAGGCCGATTCCTGAACTGACCATAGCCCCTAGAGCCTGAGGTGAAGGACTACTGCTCCCCAACCTCTCAGGCTGGCGTCTGTTGTGGCTATGATCCACGAGCATGTGATCCTGATTAAGCCACCACTGGAGCGATTCTCTCGCCCCCGGAGAGAGCGAGATCTTCTGGAGGTCCAAACGCAGGTGGGAACCCGACCATTTTGTCAACAGATCCCACTGGAAGCATCGAGAATGAGCCCGACCGTAGGGGATCGCCTCGAAGGAGGCCACCATCTTTCCCAGCAGCCGCATGCACAAAAAAACTGAGGGACTGGGAGAGGACAAGACCTGAGATGTTATACTCTAAATAAAAGTGATATTTTCCACCGGCAGGAACACCTTTTGCTGGCTGGTGTCCATGATGAGTCCTAGGAAGACCATGCATTGGCACGGGACCACCTGGGATTTCTTTAAGTTTATCAGCCACCCATGGCTCTCGAGAACCGATATTGTGAGGGATAGGTGCTGACCTAAGCAATTTTCTGAGGATCTGATGAGCAGATCGTCCAAATAAGGCACGACCTGAACCCCCTTTAAGTGAAGACACGCTGCCATCACCGACATGATTTTCGTGAAGACCCTCAGCGCTGTGGAGAGGCCAAAGGGATGAGCCCGAAACTGATAGTGGGAGGTCCCCACTGTGAATCTTAGGAGAGACTGATGTTCGCTCCAAATGGGAACGTGGAGGTATGCGTCCTTTATGTCTATGGAGGCCATAAACTGATCTTTCTCTAAGCCGTTTATCACCGACCTCAGGGACTCCATCCGAAGTTTGTCTACTCATAAGTGCACGTTGAGATTTCTTTACGTTTTAGAATGGGTCGAAAGGACCCGTCCAGTTTCTTGACCAGAAAGATTTGAATAAAAACCCTTTCTGGTTGTCCGGGACCCTGCAAATGACCTTTTGCAAAAGAAGAGAGGCGACACAGGCCTGTATTGCCTGTCTTCTTAGTGGATCTCAGGGAAGCGGTGTTACAAAAAAACAATGTGGTACCGGACCCAGCAGGTCTATCCTGTACCCCCTTGATATAATGCCCCAAATCCAAGGGTCCTGGGATGTCGCTGCCCACTGTTCCTGAAAAAACGACAGACGTCGCCACCCATGGAGGAATAGAGTAGAAGTCAGGACGCAGGCTTCTCTTGAGACTTGGAGGCCTGACGGCTAGCCGCAAACGAGGACCTGCCTCTGACCGATAGGCCTCAAGCATTCGGTTGTCTATCTCTAAATGACTGCCCCCTTGGCAAGGAGGTCCCCCTAAAAGGGCTGACGAAAGGAGCTGAACCGTGGGGCCCGTCCCCTACTTGAGAGTACCGGCAAAGAAGTGCTTTTGCCCCCTGTTGCCTGGGAAATTATAGTATCCAATTCCGGGCCGAACAAACTTGCTGCTGAAAAAAGAATGGTTTCAACAGACTTTTTTTGATTCCGAATCTCCCTCCCAGGATTTCAGCCATAACGTTCTTCTTGCTGAAATAGATGCAGCTTGAATAGAGGAGGACACAGACGCTGTGCTCTGGGTACCCCAATGCCTCTTTCAAATGTAAAGCTAGGGGAAGTAAATCAGAGTCCTGTAAGGCTTCTGCCAGTTGATCTGCCCATGATTCCATGGCTCTAGCAACCCAAGCTGAAGCAAATGTGGGTCTAAAAGAAGATCCCGCTGCTAGAAATATAGATTTTATCTGAGATTACACTCTGCGATCAGTGGCATCCTGCAGGGTTGCTGAGCCCGGGACTGGTAGGAGTGTGTGTCGGGCCAAACGGGCTACTGGAATATCCACTTTAGGGATTTCCACCCAGCGAGCCACGTCTTCATCCTGCAATGGATACAGGGAAGAGAACCTCCTGGGAACAGAGACCTTTTTATCAGCCAGTTTCCAGGCTCCCTCTGCAATATCTCTGAGTTCTACAGGGGGAAGGGGGAAACCAGATAACCTTCCTTTTGGCCTTCTTAAAAAGACTTCTGTCTCTAGGAATAGGATCCTCCGGTTCTGTAAGGTCCAATGCCTGTCTTACCGCTAAAACCAATCAATAAACTGACTTTTAGTGGTCTCATCCTGTTCAAAAGGTTGAATCTGGTCAGGATCAACAATCGTTTCCCCTTCCTCCTCTGAAAAACCCTCAGAATCTGAAAGGACCATAAGAGGATTAGCGGATCTAAGCCGCTTTCTTTTAGCAGGGGGGAATGTCTGGGGATTCGAGTAACTGGTTTAGTTTATCCAAACCCTTTATAAAAGCTGCGGACCATGCCGGTTCTGTAGGAACAGGGGGCTGGTCCGTAGACAAAGAGGAAGGACCTGCTATAGCTGTTTCAATAGAACCTGTGGCAGCAGGGAGGGCCAAAGGTGTAATAGCATTATTAGCCGCAGAGGCTGCCACACTAGATAGCAACTGAGTAGATTGAGAGATAATCTGTGCTAAAGAGGAAACTGACTGTCAGGGAGGCCACCCAGGCCGGTTCGTCCGTCAGTGGGGTCTGAAAAAACGGGGTTTGCGCAGAGGGAACCCCTGCTTCACAGTCAGAGCAGAGTGCCAACGGGTCCTTCTGCCCACAAGTTAATTTAACATGACATCTGGAACATGTAAAAATTTTTGCAATCGGGCCTTTTCCCTTATCTGAAAAGCACACCAAACACACTAGATAAAGATATATTGAGAGAGACAGAGCAAGCAACAAGTAACCAACTAATCCAGCGGTTCCCAAAGTGTGCGCCGCGGCTCCCAAGGGTGCCGCGGCGCTGCCACTGGGGTGCCGCGACCAGCCAGAGGAAAAAGAAAAAAAAAAGAAAAAACACTTACCAATCCGCGCAGCGTCGGGACCCATCATCCTTCTCTCTCCTGCAGCTGTCACTGATTGTCGGGCGCGCTGCAGGAGAGAGAAGGATGCTGGGTCCCGGCGCCGCGCGGATTGGTAAGTGTTTTTTCTTTTTTTTTTCTTTTTCCTCTGGCTGGCCGTGGCGGAGGGGGGGTCAGAGTGGCGGCCAAGTGAGAGAGAAGCATAGAGAAAGGGGCAGAGAGTGAGTGGCAGAGTGAGAGAGTGGCAGGGGCAGAGTGGCAGGGGCAAAGTGAGAGGGGGGGCAGAGTGAGAAGGGGGCAGCGGGGACAGAGTGCAAGGGCAGCGTGAGAGAGGGCAGAGGGGCAAAGTAAGAGGAGGAAGCGTGAGAGAGGGCAGAGTGAGAGGAGGCAGCATGAGAGAGGGCAGAGTGAGAGGAGGAAGCGTGAGAGAGGGCAGAGGGGCAGCGTGAGAGAGGGCAAAGGGGCATCATGAGAGGAGGCAGCGTGAGAGAGGGCAGAAAGGCAGTGTAAGAGGAGGCAGCGTGAGAGAGGGCAGAGGGGCAGCGTGAGAGAGGGCAAAGGGGCAGCGTGAGGAGGCAGCGTGAGAGAGGGCAGAGGGGCAGCGTGAGAGAGGGCAAAGGGGCATCATGAGAGGAGGCAGCGTGAGAGAGGGCAAAGGGGCAGCGTGAGGAGGCAGCGTGAGAGAGGGCAGAGGGGCAGCGTGAGGAGGCAGCGTGAGAGAGGGCAGAGGGGCAGCGTGAGGAGGCAGCGTGAGAGAGGGCAGAGGGGCAGCGTGAGAGAGGGCAAAGGGGCATCATGAGAGGAGGCAGCGTGAGAGAGGGCAGAGAGGCAGTGTAAGAGGAGGCAGCGTGAGAGAGGGCAGACGGGGCAGCGTGAGAGGGGGCAGCGTGAGAGGGGGCAGAGTGTGTGGAGATGAAGGAGGTCACAGTGTGAGTTAGTTGTCAATTATTCTTTGACAGAAATATAATTGAAAAAAATATATAAAAATATTATTTTTTCCTTGGATCTATGCGTATTATTTTTGCATACAACTAAATAAGTATTTCGGTCCTGACCTAAATACTTATTATGTTTTTTTGACCCAACTACTTCTAAAACAGGACTGCTCTGTAATTATTTTGGAGGGGTGCCTTGAAAAAATTATGGAGACTCTAAGGGTGCCGCGAACTGCAAAATTTTGGGAACCACTGAACTAATCTATAATAGGAGTTGTACTTGTATGTGTGTAACAGACAGTGAAATTTTTATGCAAGTAAGAAAATACAATAATCCTTACTAGCCTCCCTCCTCAAACCATAAAATACAGTTTGTAAATGGTTAAAGAAAAGGTTTTTGGTACTTAGCCAAAAGGGCCACACAGGGGAGAAGTCCAACAGCAGTGTCCTGGTGCCTGCTCCCTCCAAGACAAGTTCCTTCCCGGGCCTCTTTGGCGTCAGAAGACCGGACTGTACCACTTGAGCAGGGAAGCTCTGTGATAGTTCCCCCTCTGCAGCTTTCTGTCTCTCCTTTTTTTTTTTTTAAAGGAACTTATCTTTCTGGCAGAGTTATGGAGACCCCTTAGAAGAGGTCTCCTGCAGCGATATATACCCCGATGCTCCCTCCTATTTTCCTGAGGGGGGATCTTGCTATTGCCCCCGCTCTCTCGCCTTCTTTGCTGCACACCTCCGCGGACCGATGATGTCATCATGGCCGCCGGCAAAGTATTCCGATAATCGGCACTCTATGCCTGCAGTGGCAGCGCCGGTTATCGGGGGCACCTCCAAGAGTGACAGCGGTCCGGGAGACCACTTGTCACTCTGTAATCTAACCGCTAATGCTCTGCCACTGAGAGCAGTCTGCTCTCTCTGACAGAGCCTGGTCAGTGCTGCATCTTTTCTGGGAGTGTGCTCTCTATAATAAAACACCAGCTCTGCCCTAAGCCTAACTAAACTAAAAAATAAAGAAATTTTAAGTTAATTAAAGATAAAATAAAAGAAAAACTAGCCGTTTCTAAAACTTGCCCAACTCCTTTGGGCACCTAGAAAAAACTGAAGAGGAAGAGGCAGGGGGATTGTAGAGGGGAGGGGTCTGTCAGCAGTGGTGAAGATTAACTAGCTAGGTGCCAACTCCCGTGCTCCCCTCCACAACCCCATGGTAAGCAGTGTCCCCCAGACTGGATGAAAGATTACATTTATAACGTTTCTTTTAAAAAGCTAAACCGTTACAGCATCAATTTAGTGAATGTTACCAAATATTGCTTCTGAGTGCAGTCCAACAGTGCAAAGCAATTTTGATTAAAAGTTTGGTCACCTTTATTGTGGCAAGCTGTGCTTTTCCTGTTGCTGTCTGGTTTCCACCGGAATTAATTACAGTTGTGCGAGACATGGTTGCATTCGTTGTTCCGTTAAGCTGCAAATTAATATATTGAATAAACAGGCAGGCAGTAAATGCAAAGTCATAATCAAGCTACAGGTAGTAAGTAGTAAAGAAAATGGAACCACCATCATATAAAGTCACTTAATATGCGCCAACAATTTTTTCCCAAACAGTAGGAATGGAGCAGTGAGAGGCATGGTGAAAAGAAACAGACCTCACAAAAGAGCTAGTAGCCCTCTCTGACTGGGTGGAAGTTTAAATCAATCACAGAACTATGGGACAATTTAAAGATCCCCCTCATCAGTTTCACAAAGCTGACTGGTTAAAACTAATTTAATCAATTTGGATTATGGAGGATTAAAACATGATCTAGAGTGACATAGATCACAACAAGGATTTTATTTACAGAAAAAAATAATCCACTCCTGCACTTTAGTAAGAAAACACCCAAGAATGTTTAGTGATATCAATTGAGAAATACCACTGAAAGCAGCAAACAGTGACAGTACAAGTCATATATATGGTATACTTGCCTTTCGGGTTTTGTTACTTGGAGTACCCTGTGAACACGAACCCGCTGGCCGTTTGATTGGCGTCTTAAATGGCACAGGGTCTTCTTTTTTCTGTGTCTAACAAAAACAACCCAATTACTAACGGTTAGCACTGTCATCATCAATTATATAGCACCAGCAGAGTCTGTAGCGTTTTACAATTTGGAACAAACCATAATAAAACAATACTGGCTAATATATACAGAGAAGTAAGAGGGCCCTGCTCGCAAGCTTACAATCTATTGGACAATGGTTTGATACACATAGGTAAGTGCTGCATCATATTGCATATTTGTCCAGCTAGAATGCAAAGGTTAGTAGTATTTAGTGGGCTGTATATTCAGGCACATAACTATGTTGGTCAGAGTGTTGTCTTGTGTTAGCTGTGTAAAGGGTGGTTTAGGGTAACCTAGGGAGATTAAGAGGGTGGTAGAGGAATATTATAAGCTTGTCTGAAGAGATGGGTTTAAAGAGAACGCTTGAAGGTTTGAAGACTAGAGGAAAATCTTATTGTGCGAGGAAGGGAATTCCACAGATGGGATGCAGCCTGAACAAAGTCCTGTAACCGAGAATGGGAGTATGTGATGAGAGTGGGAGAGATGCAGATCTTTTGCAAAACAGGTGTCAAGTTGGGAGATATTTTGAGACAACGGAGGAGATGTATGTCGGTGCAATTTTGTTGACGGCTTTGTATGTAAGTAGAAGAATTTTATATTGAATTACATGAAAAACAGTCAACCAATGTAGAGACAGAGCAGCTCAGCAGAGGAAGAACAATTTGCAATGAAAATCAATCTAGCCGCTGCATGCAAAATAGATTGTAGGGGCTCGAATCCGATTTTGGGAAGACCAGTAAGAAGGGAATTGCAATCACAGAAATCCAGGAGAAAAAGTTTTAGCCCTTAGTTTTAGCTGTGATCAAATCATTGACAACCTTGGTTAGCCCAGTCTCTGAAGTGTCTGAAGAGCGAAAGTCTGACTGAAGAGGATCCAGTAGGTTGTTAGCAGAAAGGAAGCATGTGAGGCGAATGTAGGCAATCCTTTCAAGAAGTCTGGAGGGGCATGGGAGCAGAGATGGGGTGGTAATTTGAGAGGAAGTTTGGGTCAGATTTTTGTTTTTTTCAGAATATGAGTAATCATTGTGTACTTGAATAGTGATGGAAAGTTACCAGTAGAGAGGGACAGATTACAGAAAAAGGAAGGAAGATCCTAGGCACTGATGGTAGAGGGAGGGTTTGGGGTGGAATGGTTTAGAAGAGATTTAAATGTGTTAAAAAGGCGTTTGGGGTTAGAAGCCTGAGCATAGATAACAAATTGGAAGTATGTTTGTTTAGCAGTGTCCAGAGCATTTCAACAGGAGTGGTAGATATCAGTATATGTGATGAAATCATTAGAGGTACAAGAGTTGCGCCAGACTGCTTTACGAGAACGTTTTTGTAGATTGTGTTATTTAGTGTGTGCCACAGTTGACAACAAAGTCTACGCGGAGTATGTAGAGTCGCTGGATCCACTTGATGAAGGGCAGTTACTAGGGTTTGGTGAAAATGAGGAACTGCCATATCAGGGGATGAGAATGTAGAAATTGGGGAAAGACTGTTGGGAGAGAGGTGGAAAACCGTCAAGTTTTGTGTTTGTTTTTTAGTTTCTTTTTGAAAGGGTTTACAGCACAAGAATAGTTCTAATATTGTAATATAATCAGGGAATATTATAAAGAACAGAAATACCCTGGTTTATGCACTATAGGACAGTGTTGACTAACCTGTGACACTCCAGGTGTTGTGAAACTACAAGCCCCAGCATGCTTTGCCAGTTATCAGCTAGTTATCTGCTGGCAATGCATGCTGGGGCTTGTAGTTTCACAACACCTGGAGTGTCACAGGTTAGCCATCACTGCTATAGGAGCACTTACCCGATCTTGTTTTTCACGTTCCTTTTGCTGCTTGAACGTCTCCCACTGGTTTGCCACATAATCCATAAACTTGCTGCCTTTAAATAAAAATGCGCAGCCTTGTTCAGCCTCCCACGATTCTATTCGTGACTTCAGCTCTTCCTCTAGCTGACAAAAACAAAACGTTAGAATGAGATTTACCCTTTTGTACATATTTAATCAGATTCCATACGGAGATTTATTTTAAATTCACCTTTGACAGCAATTTCTGAAGTTTCACACGTTCTTTTTCCTCCTTGAGCAAACTTCCACCTCTATTTGAGAATCGGTTAGGATCGGACGCCTTTTTCTGAAAGCAAAATAGAAGTTGTAAAATAGCATGACACACATGTAAGTGGCTGAACAGTTATGCCATTTAAAAAAAAAAAAAAAAAAAAAAAAAAAAAAAAGGTGAATGCTCAAGATCACCAATAATATATTTTAAAATTATAATTCCAGATATATCCCCAAAATTTTTTTAAGCCAACATCCCTTTTAGGCATTGAGAAGTTAATGAAATATAATGGTTGCTGGATGATTAAGGAGGCTAAATTGTTGAGTTAAAATTCTCTGTATTTTTGTGCCAGCCTGTTAATTGTGCACTCCTGTTCAAACTTTATGAACCATTTGTTTTACAAATAAAAAAGCTGATCCTGCAAGAAAGTTAAAGACATTTCTCGATTTAATGGGCGTATAATGTAATTGCTTCTAACAGTAACGCATGTCTCTTTAACCAATTATAATCGTTTGTGTCATAAGATGCAGTATGAAATTCCTGTACTCATTCTTGGTTTGTCTGCAGTTTCTGATCAGACAGCCAAGGGTGCATGAAAATAAACAGAGCTTGCTTTTTCACCTGTTCAGAGTTTATAGCGCAATCTTTCTACAAGATGCCATGCAATCTGGGACAACTTTCAATAGTCTGGCTAAAACCGCCAACTCTCCTCAAACTTACACAGGGTCATATATCAGACCATTCCCCAATGTCTTTCTCCTTAGTCCATATAGTGGAGGTGACCATTACACCATGGAAAATGAAAAACGGACATCCCTTTAAACACTGATAAAGTAGTAGGCCACTTGGAAATGTACTAATCTGATGGAAGCTCAGTCTAAGATCTCATCCGAATGTTGGTATTTTAAGTCAAATCCATTATAGTACATGAGTAGAGAAGAGGACACGCTGATTGAGGAATTCCAAAACAGAATCTGTGGGAGACATTTATTATACAAGGAGAGAATGTCAAATTCTCTTTTCCTCAATGTAAAAAAACAGGATTTATACTTACGATAAATCTCTTTCTCGGAGTCCATCTGGGGGACACTGCTTAACCATGGGGTTGAGTAGGGAGGGGAGGAGTCTGGCACCTAAAGAGTTAATTTTCTTCCTGCTGACAGCATATCCCTCCCACCAATTCCCCACATACCTCAGTTTGATTACCAAAGCCCTAGGACAAGAGGCCAATCAACCAAGATAAAGAGATTTATCGTAAGTATAAATCCTGTTTTCTCTTTCATCCATCTGGGGGACACTGCTTAACCATGGGGACTTATTAAAGCAATCCCTCTAAAGGGTGGGACCGCTCTGATCTCCTTGCACGTAGAACACTACGGCCAAAGCAGGCGTCCCCAGACGCAAATACATTAAATTGGTAGAATTTCTTAAAGGTATGGACCGAGGACCAGGTGGCTGCCCTGCACAGCTGGTCCACCATGGCTCCATTCCGTGCCGCCCAAGACGCCCCAAACGGGTAGAATGGGCAACAATACGCTTCGGCACATTGAGATTAATACGGACATAAGCCTCCCTGAGTCAGGGTAAGCCATCTGGCAATAGTTTGCTTAAATGCTGGCCATCCCCACTTAGAAAAGTCAAATACAAATAGAGAATCTGTCTTACGTATCTTTGCAGATCTCTTAACACATATATGTAATGCCCTCACTACGTCCAACATTTATTTGTTCACGTTCCAGGAGACGGAGGCTCCTCTCTGAACACTGGAACAACTATTTCCTGATTAATATGGAACCTGAGACCACCTTAGGGAGAAAGGACAGAATAGTCCTTAAACTGCTCTGTCCTCATTTTTATTGTGGAAGTACACTGACAAAGCTGATACCTTTAAGGTTCCTAGTTTAAGCTCCGCCTCTAAACCACACTGTAAGAAGGCAGAAATCTAGCCAGACCAAAGGATCTAGAATTGTAAGCCCTCTTCTTACACCCTTTTATATATACATGCCAGATGCGGTGGCAGATTCTGGCCGAAACTGGCTTCCAAGCACTTAGGAGGGTGCCTACCACACCCCCCGAGAACCCTCTCGCTTTCCACAGACTGGATTCGAAGGCTCTGCCATCAAATTCAGCCGGTTCAGATTTAGATGCAAGAACGGTCCCAGGGTCAGTAGATGGCTCCGTAGCCCTACTGGAGTTACCAGAAAGACTGGCATTGTTAGGACTTCCACTGCACTGTCAGTGGATCTCTTGATCTTGTGCAGAACTCTGGGACTTCCTGCCTTTTGTTTGGTTGTCCTCCAACAACCACCCACTGAGGACTTACTTCCTCCGCTGGTACTTCCAACAAAAGAAGGCCCCTGCCTGCTTCCTCCGAATGTCCCACCAAAGACATCTGGGGTGGATCCATGCGTAGGGTAGGGTCACGAAAGATGTCACCATCTTTCTTAGCAGCTCCAAAAACCTGGGTACTGACAGCTTCTTGCCTGACAGGACTCTGCCTATCCACTCCATCAGGGACCTTAACCTGTCCTGTGGAGGAAACATTCTGCTGCGTGCTAAGTCCCTTACTAGTACCAAGAAATTCATTCTTAGACAAGGGATTCCCTGTGACCCTATAACACTCCAGAGGTTCAGCCCTGGACTGAACGACCCTTCTGGCTTCTGCACCACAATTGGGTTTGATTAAAACCCTTTCCTTCTCTGGTACCTCCAAACCTGTATAGCTTTGTTTAAACAAAGCCAATCGGCAGCCACGAGCTCTCTCTGTCTTGACTAAGGACAGTGAGGAATACAGTTAATGAAAACTTGAGACGAACTGGCCCCATGATTCTATCATGATATCCTGGACCTACCCGTCCGCCGAGGACTCTGTCTACTGCTAGGTGAACCCAAGCAGTCATCCTCCCACCCCACCCTCTGTGACCAGAGGCGGGTGGTAGTCATGCTGCTGGTCTATCCGGCAGCTTAGCAGAAGGGGCCTTTCCTGCTGCAGGGGCAAAGGATGACCTTCCTCTACGGGACTGTCTCCTGGTTCCAACGGCCCCTGAACTGGTAGTCTGGCCTCTGCCAGACCCGCCCCCGTAAAAAGGCTGTCTGAAAGAGCGAACCTAAGCTTAGCCCTAGGTTTTGGAGCATCTACAGGCAAGGACGTCTTCTTACCCCCTGAAGCCTGTAAAATCCAGGAGTCCAACTAACCAAACCAAATAGCATCCCACCCGTATACGGGATGGATTCTAACGCCTTTTTTGACTCTGAAACCACATTCCAAGTCCTTAACCATAACGCCCTTCTAGCTACTATAGCTGTAGCCGAAATAGACGATGACATGGAGGCCAAATTGTGGGCAGCTTCATATACGTAGCCTGCTGCTTCCTTCAGCTGCATGGCCAGAGGTTGAAGATCTGAATCCTGCAGAGCGGACTCTAACTGCCCTGCCCAGACTTTCATAGCCCTAGCTACCCAGGTAGCAGATAATGCTGGTCTGAGGCTAGTACCGGCGGCCAAGACGACAGACTTCAGCAGGGATTCTAATTTACGGTCGGTCGCGTCCTGTAAGGCTGCTGACCCAGGTACAGGTAGTGTGGTCTGGCGAACCAATCTCGCATCCACCTTCGCCACTTGTTCCCAACGGGTCATATCCTCCTGTTGGAGAGGATATAACGAGCCAAACTACTTTGGCATAGAGAACCTTTTATCTGGATATTTCCAAGAGGCCTCTACCATATCTCTCAACTCAGCTGAGGGAGGGAACCTGACCACCTGTTTAGACGCTTTTTTTAAAGAGAGCGGTCCAAGGACTGCGTCTCCTCCACTTCAACAAATCCCAGGGTCTGACGAACTGCTTTAACCAGATCGTCCATACCCTGGTGTCTAGAGTTTCCTTCTGACTATTATGGACAAGTCTGAATCGTCCACCCATTCCCCTTCCTCCTCCGAGGAACTCTCAGAGTCAGACACTGACCACAGCACCTTAGCTGGTCTACGTCTTTTAATACTACGTTTATGTCTGGAATTCTCCAGAAGTTGGTTAAGTCGGTCCAGGCCTTTAGCCACTGCTGACCAACCCACCTCTCCTATCTGGGATCCCCCTAGGAGGGCTGGGGAGGGATTTAATCAGACCCCTGGGGAAAATGTCATTCCTCCTGTTATACCCTGAGAAGCCACTGATGTAGATGGGATCTCTACAGGTTTCGATAACAGTTTAACAAGGGTATCAACCCCTTGCGACAGGGTAGCCGCCCATTCGGGGGGTTCTACCGTCCGAATGGAGCTGTCTTTAGGCTGCAGTTTCAGAGGAGCCACAGTGCAAGCAGCACAGAGCCCCCCTGATCCAGCAGTTCACCTGTTAATTTAACATTACATTTTGAACAGACAATATGTTTGGTACGTGCTGTTTTACTTTTATCTGCCATCATAAGAAAAAGAAAACTGAATCACGTCTCATATACACAAACACTTCTCCAGAAATTATTAGAAAATACAGATTAAGTTATTTAACATATCATAGTATTTCTGACTACATAAGACAGGTTTGGAGAACTTTCTAGTTTTCTTTAAACAACAGTTCTCTCAACACATCATAGTCTTCGTTAATACACATGTATACATATGCACACATACACACAGAAGAAACCAAGTGATACTTAGCGGGGAAGATATGTGTCAGCAATGCACTTCTCTCCAAATGACTGCTGCATCTGTCCTCCTTTTGAACTCTGGCCAAAAAGGCATCTTCCACGTGCTCACTCAGTGGGGGAGGGGAAGAGGTGCTTCTCAACACATTCCCCTACCACTGGAATCTCCTTCTGTGTCTCTGCTAACAGCGATTTCTACTTAGGTGAAATCCTGTTGCTTTATCTTTCTCACAATTTGCTACTACACCGCAAAATACAGGTACATATTCATCTATGAACCAGTCAAAAGATAGTATTTCTGTTCCTTTTCCTCTATATAGAGAGTATAAGGTATAATTAGCCAAGCTGAAAGGCTGCAGCAGGTTTTTCAGTAATGACTGCAATTAGCACAGAACACCTGGGCCCATTTAGCATTACATTTGGAACAGACAATATGTTTGGCACGCCCAAACACTTCCACAACCTTTATCAGAAAATACAGACTAGGTTATTTAACATATCATAGTATTTCTGATTAGACAGGTTTGGAGAGCTTTATAGTTTTCCTTAAACACAGTTCTCAACACCTCATTGTCTTATAATACACATGCATACACAGAAGAAACAAAGTGATACTTAGCGTGGAAGATATGTGTCAACAGTGCACTTCTCTCCAAATGACTGCTGCATCTGTCCTCCTTTTGAACTCTGGCCAAAAGGGATCTTCCACGTGCTCACTCAGCGGGGGAGGGGGAAGAGGCGCTTCTCAACACATTCCCCTACCACTGGAATCTCCTTCTGTGTTTTTCATTAACAGCGATCTGCCCTTTCTGTATTTAGGGGAAATCCTGTTAGAATGTGTTCCCCGCACAGCGCTATCACTAGCACGCCATCCTTCAAGCTCCCCCTATCCTCCCATAGGAGGAGGGGACTTGATACACTCCAGCTGGCTCCCGGGGAACAGCAGCAGTAATGGCGCTTTCTGCCTAATGACAGCGCCCGTCCTGCTATCAGCAGGGAGAGTCTCTTGTCGACTGCTTCCCGCTGTTTGAGAAGCGCTTTCCGTCCTCTGTCTGCGGGGCCGCCCCCCGCTAGCAGGCGCTTCTCCCACGAGTCAGCTCTGTTGCAAACAGAGCCTCTCGCTGCTATCAACAAAACAAACTTTGAAAAGAAAGATAAAACCTATTCGCAGTGAACAGCGTTCACTGAGGAGCTCTTCTGATGCACAGCCCTTCTCCTAGGGCACCCAATTCAAACTGAGGTATGTGGGGAATTGGTGAGAGGGATATGCTGTCAGCAGGAAGAAAGTTAACTCTTTAGGTGCCAGACTCCTCCCCTCCCTACTAAACCCCATGGTTAAGCAGTGTCCCCCAGATGGATGAAAGAGAAAGTAAAATGTTCTTGATGAAAAACTGGTACTCAGTCTAGTAAACTGTTTGCTTACATGGTGTAGAAGAGTGCATGGACCCAAATAATCCCATCCCCCATTAAGGCGGAGACATGGTTACTGATTGTGTAGTGGATAAGATGTCTGAATTTTCCTAAACACTCTGCAATGTTCCTACAATCACGCAGCAAATGTGGAGTTGGGAAAAATACCTAGCAAATTCAGAAATTGGCATATACCAAGGAACATATAGTATTACTGGATGCAGATATTACATTGCATGAAGTACAAGATGCAATTTTAGATACTGCCTAAAAATGATAGCTGGACCAGAATGTTTTTATAACTATATGAAGCCAAACAAATACATTGACATAATGTCACAGTAACGATTCAATACTGACTTAACTGCTACCAAACAAGTTGCAGGTTATCCTGAGTATAATACACAAAGGCCAGAATACATTATTACACAAGACAATTGCGTGGACAGGGCCAAAGTTTGTCTTAACACCACTAAGGAATTTGATAACATTGTAGAGAATTTCTTATGAACATGTATGGATAGGTTCAGTTTTGGCCCCAGCTTTACAAGGTGTGTTCAAGTGGACCTGCAACCTACTCACATTGAAGGCTGTCATTTTGTGGTTCAAACTCATGAGAACGTACCTTATATACACTAGTATATCCCACAAGATATATACTTCCACTTTGAGGTAGTAAAGTCCACCTTAAAACTACTGTGTTCCACTCCAACTGTTTTAGCAAAGGGAAGATTATGTTCTACCTTTAGAATACAGCAAGGTAATCGGTTAATCTTCCTTTATGTATTGTCAAGGCTTCAGTGGACCATAAAACTTAGTGGGTGCAACAGGATTAAAGTTCTGACCATTTGCCTGGTGATGGCGGTGCAGGGGCTGTACGCTGACATGGTGGTGCTCTTACAAGACAGTGCACACTGGTTGAAGTCTCTATAATAATTAACCAGTTCATCAGCATTTAACACTATATGCACACTGGCAAAAGTCCAAACATGTGACAACCCATGCAGAAAATCCTCCCTGCTGCTTGAGCAGGCCCTGACGCCCTGTGAACTTCTCAGTTGCATGAATAGGAATGATATGGGATTGGGGATTTGACAACCTGAACAAAAAGGAGAGAAGGCAACAGTATTTGTATGTCTCACCAATTTAATGCTAGCATAGCTTAATCTGTAAAATGTAAAAATTATATAGGTTATATTACAATCGAAACCAACAAAAACAGTAGAAGATGGGTTACCTCCAGTATCAGAAACTGTGACCAGCTAGTTTCCCACTTTGCTACTGCTTCAAGAATTAACTTGCATTTCTCATACAGCAGTTTTAGTCTGATAACCTCTTCATCATGCTGGCATAAGAGATCTTCTGTAAAGTCATCTGCAACATAAAAGAATCATTTGTATTGAGTAAACAGACCATGTCCAGACAAAGTATTGCAGCACTTCTATAATATCAGCCTATGAATGTAACATACTAAAACATCACTTGAGGATTTGTTTAATCCCTTTCTCAGAGACTGTAGGAAAACAGACGTTGTGTTATGTTTTACGCTAGGAGACAGAGCACAGGAAAACAAAACAGACTTCTCCCTATAAGCTTCCTGCTACTCCTTAGTCCACAGCTAGCCTAGCTGATGCGCCCAGCAACAAACTTTAGGTATGTGGTGTGCCATGTATGTATTACAAATATATTTTAATATACCAGAGCAAACATACAGAATTGATTTCTAGGTCTTACAGCACATTCCAGAACAGTTATTTGAATAGGAGCATATAATGGATTTTTTTAAAAAAAAAAGCTTATGAAGAAAATCAATATATCTTCTGTGCCAGACTTCTGCAGCTTTTCAGACAAAACTAGTCAGTCTGCATAGACTCGCCAATCAAACGAAAATCATAGTTCAATTACGATGACTCTCAATATATTCCTTGCAGCCAAGAAGCCTACAGGTGATCTGTGGTTTCTGTTCGATGGATGGTAGAGCCATTGTTGACCAAAAAGCAAATTTTGGCAGCAGCACAGTAACCCATCGCAGGAAACGTCTAAAAACCACTTAGACTAATGCAAGTAAGATAGAGGAAAAGGGACAGACTGATTATTTTTTCCATTTTTATTTTAATGAATGCCAGTAAAACCACATTGAAAAAAAATTTAATTTTAGGAAAATTCCTTTAAGTGGAAACAAACCACTCTGCATTGGCAGACAGGACTTTATCCAAACCAGGATTTGTTACATATGGGTGTCTTAATACATTCTCACATCTGTTGGTATTAGGAGCACTGTGCTCCGTCTCCTATATCGCGTTTCCATAGAAACGCTGTAATCACCGGTTGTCTAGGAGGAAACCAGAAGTGGGGCAGGACTCCAATGTCCGATTTGCGCTAATGCTGTCAGGATTCACTAGGATCCTTCTGTTCTGCCTGGGATTGATGGTACTTCACCTATAGGCATGGAATCTAACAGAGTGGAAGGTTGTCACCAGAGGTTCCCGCAAGGAAATTTGGGCTTAGCAGCTTCCACCCTGCAGGTCGTGGCCCTGTAGGGGAGTTTCCAGTGAGCGGTGATAAGAGAACCTAGTACAAAGAAGAATGTAGGCACTAGATAGCAACAAATGGGTAGGATTACTGAGTGATGCTCAGTGATAGTCCACAGAGAGATAATAGGCGATTTGCAGCAGCACACTTGGAGAGATGAAAGCGATGATCTGCAGTAGTTACCACTTAGGAGTGGAGCAGGTAATAGGTGATTACAGCAGCAGAGTGCATGAGCTGCTTCCAGGCCAGGAGTCTGACGAGAAGAACCAGCACTGAGAGGTGCTTGGGAGGAGCCTTATAAATGAGAGGTAACCAATGGATGAGCAGGACAGGTCAACACAGGTGAGATGATTACCTGCGCATTTGCAAAGCTGATTGCTGACCTGACAGCCAGGGAAGAAGCAGGGAATGAGGAATGAATGATATTCAGGTTACCGGGTGAGGCGTGTGACAACTGCGCATGCCCAGTCCACCGAAACCTGAAGTTCGCGCCGAACTTCACAGACAGAGACGGGAAAAGAAGCAGCTATAGAAGCTGCATGGCACATAATATACAAGTTCCTAAAAAGCCCTCATACAGTGTCCGGAGGCTCCCCTAATAGAGGAGAGTCTGTTCTCACAATATAAGATGCTGCACGGCTGTGAAGTATAGCAAACCTGCCTGCATCTGTATATCTATATGAGAGTGCACATATACCAGCATAAACTGCATATAATCTGTATTGCCTGATTTCTGCAACTGTTACTGCTGTACTACAAGAAACTGTGAGAAACTGCATTCATCTGTTATCTTTAAATAAACAGGAACCTGCTAAAGTTACAAAAGCGTTGTGGTTTAACATTCACATTAACACCGCTGAACACCTCTAGTAACATCAAAAGATATAAAACAACATCAAACACCAAGATGATGGAAAAACACTTACAGTTCAGTATATTGGCTTTATTAACTCACACATATATACATATATATATCCAATATATAAATGCTTAGTGCCATTTGTGTGTGGAAAAAAAAAACTAAGCGCCACCTGCTGGGCAGAGTTATACACTGACCTACTAAATTCTTAGTGTGTGTGGGAAAAAAAATTCAAAAAGGGCTGAAATTTGGTAGGGCTCAAACTCATTTTCGTGAGTTAATTTTACCTCATGAACACACGTGTAGAGGCGTGCGTTAGTGTGTGTGTGTGGAAAAAACTATTTTCTCAGAAAGGGCTCATCCAATTGACCTGAAATTTGGTATACTGACATTATTTGACAAAAAAATTAGAATAGTCAAGTCAGTTAACTTCCATCATCCCCCCTTCCCCCCGTGGGAGGGGTAGTAAAGGCTAAATTTATGAGTTGAGGGGTCAAACTCATTTTCGTGAGGTAATTTTACCTCATGAACACACATTAAAAAGGCCGCTTGCGTCGGGAAGTAACGCTCTTCCCCTGAGGAGGCCTGGGCTAGGCCCAAATGCATGACAAGAACCTTTTTAAGACCTTAAGTAGCTTGATTTGACTAGAATGCATGAGTATCATGCACGGGTTAACTTGTGTATGTATTATGTATATATATATATATATATATATATATATATATATATACATATATATACATACACACACACACACACACAAATACATATATATACTATATATATATATATATATATATATATATATATACACACACACACACATACATTAAAAGTAGGTAACCACAATGACAAAGTCTGTGAGTATATGTTTTCATCAGTGTATTGAATCAAATCACTACAGTGTTTTTTGTGTGCAATTTCTGAACATGCTAACAGTGCAACAATCTACATGCCTATAAAAGTGAATTGATAACATGGAAAATAAAATGTCACTGTATCTCACCACTGTAGTATGGAGCAAATGCTTTGCGTTGCTCAGTGGTATATAAACATTTGTCCCAGTAGGTCTTTAGCTCCAATCTTATTTTAAGGATCACTTCCTTCAGATTTGCAGACTTCAGCTCCTTCAGTCGTGCAAGCTCATTTTCCCACTAGTAGCAGAGCACAGTAACACAAGCTTATTAACAGAGGCTTGATGAAGAAGGTCAAACACACATACCAAACAATTTATGCGAGAACACCCTTCACTGAAAGGCTATAAACATAGCTGGGTTTACCAATTTCACATTATAAAGGGCATAAAGCAACAACCTGCTGCGACAGTCTGCACAATACATAGTGGAAAAAAGGGTAGACTGGGTTGTTTTATTCAAGTCCAATACATTATAAATGTAAAATACAAACAGACATCTAAAAATACAGTTTCATACATTTCAACTATAGACAACTTACCACTTTCATTTCTTCATAAATAGGACTCCCAGAAGCCTTTTGACACACTTCTCTCTCTTCCTGTGTAACTTGCAAGAGATCCCACAAAACAGTAACTTTTTCTTTAATTGTGTTCAGTGTGGATAAAAGTTCCTCCTTTTTGAGTTCAAGCTGGAATACAAAGGAACTGATCAATTCTGGGAAGTTGGCATACTGGCCAGTACAACTAGGAATCCAGTGGACGACATGGATATGTACCGGCTGTTGAGAAAAGTTACTCTCAAGTGCGTGAGGCTTGTTCTATAGAAATATCAGCGACATCCCATTTGTCCTTAACCTCTTTACAGACAGATGCAATAGTAATGGTGGACATCAACTAGTGTTCTGTGCTAAACAGACTAGAGCTACCTCTAATGTCACAAACCATTTCTGCACAAACCCAGTGATACAAGCAATAGCTACAACAGCACAAATAGCAACCAAGAAAATGAGTTATGATGTACCTATTTTTCCAGTGGGATCTAAACGGTCACTTTCAGCATCAAAGGATTTGTTTTTTCTAAGCATACTGGGATACAACTCAACAGCTAACAAAGCAATGCAGCAGATTCATACATGCATAGCAGGAGAAGGTGCCAGGTTTGTGATTACATTTACAGAATGAGTCCCAAAGGCAAGAGCACTAAAAACCAAAACAAGTTTAGGACAGCACAATGGTTGGCATTGCTGCTTCACACTTGGGTCATGGGTTCGATTCCAACCAGGGGTCTATCTGTGCAGTTTGTATGTTCTCCCCATGATTGTGCGAGTTTCCTTTGGGTCCTCCAGATTTCTCTGACACTTCAATGACACATATTGGTCAGTTAATTGGCTTCTCACGAAAAATTAATTCTAGCGCGCGTGTGTGTATGGGTGGTAGGGGACTATAGATTGTAAGTTCCACTGGGGTAGGGACTGATGTGAATTAGTTATTTTCTGTAAAGCACTGCATAATATGTAGGCTCTATATAAATGTTAATAAATAATAAGCTGTTCAGTGTCAGGGAACTCATGTAAGTGATAAGTTATTACACAATGGTCAACTGTAGCAATAACTTTCCCTATTACCACTGACACACAGCTAAAACTTCTGTTAACACTTTCAGCAGTTCATTTAGGTGATGCATGTTGCATGGGTTTTTTGTTCATATATATCTGATAAAGATACAACTGCCAATTTCTATTACACATGTAATTAACAAACCTGTGCTTTTAGAATTGTGAGGGCTTTGATATTCTCAGTTGTGAGGAAGAAAGCCTCTTCATCCTCACAGATGGCCTCTTGTTCGAGTGAATTCTCAGGCTGCCGTCCTATTTCCTCTAAACACTGTCGGATTTCAGCTCTAAGTGTGGAAAAGACCAGAAGGCGCTTTCTCTATAGGCAGAAGATTACAAAATGAGTATTCTGCAGGTAATTTCAGAGATGTGTCAAATTTAATAGAACACTACTAAAATGAGCCAATTGGTTCCTTAAATATGATAATTACCTGTATTCACATAGCATTTCAGATACTTTCTTTAATTATTCACTATATCTGTTAATGTTGTGAGATAACTTACTCAAACAGTAATTTGGTACCTTACATTTAAACAATTCACCACGAGTGACAAATGCTAATTGGTATGTAGTTTCAATTGGAATTACCTTTTCTTCACTCTGGACCTTGATGTGGTCTTTGAGCTCTTCCAGTTGCCTATGACTCGGTATGCTGCCCGATGGTATATAATATGGAGTAACACAGAGATCAGAACATAGCTCCTGGTCTTTTTGCTGCAGTAGCTTCAATTCTTCAAGACGCTTGTTCTTCTCTTTCATCAGAAGCTCTAATCTCACTCTCAAGTCTCTCTCAACCTGAAGAATAGTCATACTCTCTTCTGCCTTCATGGTTACACACACATGGAGAATTAGTAAATTAGTATGAAAAAAAAAATGAATAGCAAAATATTGATACACACTATTTTAGTGTACATTAACAAGCATCAATTTCCTAAAACAACCATCCAACTAGTGTATGCATGAATGAGAGATATATATATATATATACACACACACACACACACACATCTCTCTATCTCTATATATTTAACAAACAGCTTGAAACTGGGTGAGGAACAGCCAAACTCTGCTGCAAAGTCCCACTGTGTTAGGACGAAACGCGTTGAGCTGTGGTCGCTATTGGCATCGTTATTACTACTATATGTGAGTTACTACTACTCGTTTTAATAAATTGTCATTTTCATACTTTTACATTGCATCCTTTGTCTATTTTCATCCATTTCCGCCCTGGATGACCTTTGACTGGGGAATTGCCATCTCAGAGTTCACTCTACATCATCTGGTACGCAGTATAAGCTGTTTGTGTTTTGGAGGTGTACTCTTAAGATTAACCCATTTGGTGCCGGGCTAACAATTGATTCTGGTGGAGGTTTATCACATGTGGTGATATATTACATAAACTCTATTACACTATATGCGTTTTTCTATTTTTTGACCCACATTATCGCTATTGTTGGAGAGGGGGAGAGATTACCTCAGAAGAGGAACTCCATTTCTACCACACGATCATTGACTTCATCTATATGGTACGCATTTTATTACATCTTCCCATATTACTATCAATACTACACATTGGAGCGCCATACATATATATATATATATATATATAAATAAATATAAGTTATATCTATCTTGGTTTTTTTTCCCCCCAGGAGCTTGGACATGGAATGTAGAGATGTAGAAGACAGCAATATCCCTAATATCCTAATAGTTTTCTTTTCCTCCTTTAAATAGCAAGTTAAGTAACTTTTAAACATGCATCTTGCAGTAATTTTTCTTAGCTGTCTTCCTATAAATCATTATCTTTTCAAAATTTCTCTGGAGGGCAGGCCAATATGACTGCCAGTCATAAACTCACAGCATGTCATGTGAAGGCAGAGAGGTGGTGGGGGGGAATTTTTCAATACAGAGTTCAGAAGGGTGATCCAAATTATATTTGCTCACGATATCATGTGACTGTGATTGTCATTGTAGTCACATGACACTGCAAACCCTGCAGAGGTGTAAATCATAAATAGAAGCCTGAAAACCTAGGAAGATGGTACTTTCCAATATTCTTTTTATAGCCTGCCACAGTGATTTATGTTCTAAAGAGCGCATAAATTTTTCATAGGAAAAAGTTAATCCGCTTGCATTAACAAAACGTAAGGCATCAATCATTTATAGGAGCATTGGCAACCTGGCCTGAGATCGTAAGTAAAGCCTTGCTCCCCTAAGTCCACAAATACACACACGGACCATAACAAAAAGTTGGATTTACAAAGTAAATGAGTTTGCCAAATTTATTTTCTCACCTTGTAGTCATCAACAGACAAATCATGGCACAGTGCTTTTATCTCCCTCCTGCAGACCTGAATACTTTTTTCAATTCTCTCTTTCATTTCCATTTCTTCATTGATCATGCGGTTAAACAGTCCCTATAGAATTAAAGAGAAAAAAAATTGACAAGATGCTGAATACAAAAAAGCATGGCAAAAAAAATTACCTGATGGAAAAAACTGAAAACTCTGCTAATATATAATCAACTTACATGCACAGATTTACATACATTCATCATTCAGCCAAGTTGACTACAACCAGATATACATTACATAATAACAGTTGCAAATTCAGGGCAACACATGGCTTTTTGCAAAATGGGCAGTTCGAACCATTCTACAGAATATTTCTTTACAGTTTTTACCATACAAATAGACATGCATAATGAAAAGGAAAAAATTTTAGCCCGTCACAGTTTTGTCACATGCAACCTGCTGTCCTTTGTGTTCAACAAAATGCCAAGTGGCAGTAACAGTAACTGCCTCTGATGTCGACTTAGCTCTGGCATCGGACTACTACTTTTATGATGTGGCAGCTAATGTTGATTTCAATTCAAGGAGACCTGTGTGAGTTTCTGATATCAAATAACGTGGATGCCCTAAGTAATATAAGAAGGGATGGAGCCCAAAACGTATTGTACTCTTTTTGCGCTTCTAAAATAGAACTACTCCTATGGGAGAATGTATTTCTTCATCTG
Organism: Mixophyes fleayi; assembly: GCF_038048845.1. Taxonomy (NCBI): domain Eukaryota; kingdom Metazoa; phylum Chordata; class Amphibia; order Anura; family Limnodynastidae; genus Mixophyes; species Mixophyes fleayi. The sequence goes on from NC_134402.1 coordinate 170,650,332, forward strand.
AGTGGGAGGATATTGGCTGTTTATGTACTGCATTGTGACTGGAGCACTTCTAAAGTAACTTATTGTATAAATTTATTTTAAGGAAATGGTGCAGGGCGCTTATTTATATAATTGCAAATGCACTTATTTTTTATATTGTGTATATTCTGCATGGGAAATCTTTATTTCTGAGACCAGGGAAGAAACTTGTTTGTTTTAACTTTCCTAGAGGAAATGCACTCATGTCTGAGGTGTATGTTTGATTTCTGATAAGCATTTATTTGAGACAGTCTGTGTCTAGTTTCTGCGAGTGACCAACACTTGAACACTCCACAGGAAGTCATTACTGTGAGTTCCTGAGCGGCTTTTGTTAAGTGTGTTACAACCGGTCTGAATATTGTAAACATCACATGATGTAGCAAAACACAGAAGTGTAAGTTTTGTTAAGTATAATTTGCATTTCAAACCTAAGGGGCATATTCAATTGTTGAATAAGTCCGCAGCGTTAAAAATATTGCCGTTATTATGGTAATACTAGCCGGATTTCAGCTCGCAGCTCCCTGAGCCGTGCGCTGAAATCCAGCGAGAAAAGTACCGAAATAACGGTATTTACGCGCACTATTACCATAATGACAGTAATAGTGCGTGGGGCGCGTTCATTTTGGCTGTAACGCCAACAATTGAATATGCCCCTAAGAACATCCTGAGATCTGATGGAAATTTCAGGAAATGAGTTTGATGTGGAAGTTAAATTGTGTTAGATGCAGGATCAGAGTACTTCCTGACGTTAATGATCGAATAAAAAATTGCAGTCTGCGCAGAGCCTTCTCTAATCAGGGGGCTGGCTTACCCCCTGCCAAGACTAGTCTAAAACCGTATAAAAAAAGAGAGCCCTCGTACACTGAAATGTATAATTCTGATGTTCCATCTGACCTGACTACTGATACCTTTAATCAGTGGAACTGTCCTTGTCAGGACACTTGAGCTAAACAAACATCACTCTGCTTCAAAACCCTGCTTGACAACTTCTTCAATATTGCTGTATTCCTGTGACCTACAGATTAGGCCCTAAATCTAATCCGTCCTCCAGCTGTTCTGAAGTTTGGACCCAGCTCCAAGTACCACCGCTTTGCCCGCTACCCAGCAGCTCTGGCCAGTGTGATGGAGCCAGGGGGATCCATCTACAGCACACTGATCCACAGTAAGCTGTCAGGGGTACAAGCCCAAGTGTACCAGCACGAGAGTACACTAGTAGCAACAGTAACCCAGAAGGAACATGGTTCTGGATGCCATAAAGGAGTCCAGTGGTGGCAGCAGGCTCCTCCTACTGTGACAGGAGGGGCATATTTGGAATACCAAAAGGGGACGGTGGCAAAGTCAGACCAGCCGATTTCCAGCAACAACAGACAGGGTGGCATAGGCGGTCCATCCTGTCACATGCAGCTTATATGGATGAAGCAGACTCAATAGAACTGCACCTTGCGTGCAGATCTGGAGACGTTGTAAATACATGTTTCATGATTTGTTCACTTCTCAGGAGGACTTGTTGCCAGTTATTTGCACCAGTTATACACCCTTTAGCTTGCTTTACCTATAACGCACCTGCATGTGTCCTGTTGCTCACCTTAACCAGATTTACCTTTGGATTGGAAAGACTGAGCTACAGCTGCAAGGTCAACTTTAGGGCATGACTGGGTCAGATTCAATTTGGTGTAAGGTGCCGCAAAGCGCAAGAAAATGATCGGAGGCTGCTTACCGTATTGGCCAGCAATGTTTGCAGCCAGATATCAGGCGGCACCTCAAGGCCATTCACAAACGGATTGAAAACAAACAAACACAAATAGCTAGCTAGAAGCAACATGGGCCAGTTATGGACCATGTCAATTTGATCAATCCATGCATGTCATAGAAGATTATTACTAACTAAAATTACTTGGGATCTAATGTTAAACTCTAATCTGAGTATGCTACCTTTAGTGTATATTATTTGTGTGTAGTATCCAAGTTATTTCGCTTATACACAATACCTAGGGATGACAATTTTTCTTTTATGCAAACATTAATATTATGTCTGGTAGTCACCTCAATGTGCTTCTTAACTTCTTCAATTCTCTGCAAACGCATCTCCTCTTTGATACCTAGCCCATCCCAGATGTCCATAAGTCTTGCAAGGGCATTGTTCGTACTGGAGATGACAGAGGATGCCAAAACCTCACTAAACCATGGAGGAAAAATAATACCAATATAATAACAATCCAAGAAATTTATCAAAGCAGAGAAAATTTAAAGGCAGTAACTGTGTATAATTTGGTTTCTAAAGGTCATTTGGCTGCTTTAAAACTTGGTGAATACAACCAGGATTAACAAAATATTTTATTGGGTTTGTAGTATAAAAAAAACAAAAAACCTACAATAAATAAAAATCAGTAAGAACTAAAAAAAAAAAAAAAAAACTGTTGAAAGAAAATCAAAGTTAATGAAAGGACATCATTTTAGGATTCAACATGAACATTTCAATGAAAATATTACAGTGTTATCCCCAGAACCTATTTCCTGGGTGCTCCATCCGGCTGTTTTTACATGCCACCTGACTTTTGGAGCCCAACAAAGTTATAATAGAATAAATCATAGTCTCTTCTATTAGAACAGGCACTATGTGAGTACTACAGACCACTTGTCGACAGTCTGACCAGTGCTGGCAGGTGTGGGCAATAACCTCCAAAATATTTCAATATTACGGCAAAGTATTACAACTGCCGCACCCAGATGCTTCTCAATGTCAAGAGGCTGGCAAAATGTTCTGAGGTGAACACTGTATTATCTAAACTCTAGAATTCTCTAGACCAGTGTGCAAGTTAATACCTATACATCAAAGATGAGCTTTACTTCACCCTCAGCTTCATTCCATACATCCAGGCCCTTGCACGGGATGCTTCCCTCCTCCTTTAAAATGTTGCCAGGATACACAACTCTCTCATTCAGGAGGTTACAAAAAACCCTTAAGACTGATTTTCCTGTCTCATTTGCTGCACCCCTCTGCAAATCCCTCTACTGTCTCTCAATTATCTCCAGAATTCATTTCAAGCCAATTATCCCTTCATACAACTGACTGTCACGAGATACACTGCCACTTGCCCTCTTCAATCTGCCACTGAACTAAACCTCTCCTCCTCTCGGATAACCACCTTATGAAACTGCCTACTCCGTCTGAAAAGCTTCTACCCCAATTTCCAATTATTCGAGTAATCTCTCAAAACACACCTCTTCACTAATCTAATCTTAGCCGATACTACTTTCTCTGCATGTTCTACCAGCTACAGCCCTATGTCCACGCAAAATCCCACTAATTCTTATTGTGTCCGCATTTCCCTCTCCCTCTAGAGTCTAGACTAAGCTCGCATGAGAGGGTTCTCTGGGTGAGCTCTGCACCTCCATTTGCAGCCTTGTATGTACTTGTTCTGGCTTTATGTATTTTTTAAGATTTGTAATTCAGACTGTCCACTGTGGAATTTTTTCACGTTAAAGGATGTGGCGCAGAAATGCAATTGCATTGGACAATTCAGAGCACAAGGCAGACATGGGCTCCTCTTCTCGTCATGAGATGACCCAAGAGCAGCAAGTGACATATTTTGACATGATTTTTTACATATCCAATAAAATCTGATTGGGTACATGTTTGAGCAAATGCACAATCTATGGTCACATTAAAGCAGCAATCCCACATAATTTATTTTTCCATGTTAGTAATTCTCCTTAGCTGTCCTCCTACAGATCATCACCAACTTTTCAATACCTTTCTGGAGGACAAACAGCTCTCAGCATGCCATGTGATGACAGAGGAATGAGCATATCACAGTGTACAGAGCAGGAACGGCACACTGAGGGAGATTCAATCAGGCGCGCGGTGTCTCCAGAACGTTCACGGAGAAACCTTGTACAGATATACTGGCTGGAATCTCTGCTCATAGAGGTGCAAAGAAAAATGAGCGGAGATTCCTACAGTAAATGCCAGCAATGTGCGCACACCACGTTGCTGACAATTGAATCCCCCCTCATTGTCTGGCTGCCAGACAGCTTCACAGATCTCAGCATGTCATGTAATGGAAGAGAAAGGTGAAGGAGTGAAAACAGAGCCTGGAGGGGTGTTCCAAAGCCTCTCCATCATGTGCCATGTGACTGTGGTTGCCATAAACACTGAAAAATGATCAATCATAAATACAAGCCTAAGGACACAAAGCAAGAAAAAAATGGTAATTACCAAGATCCTTCAAATAGCCTGCCACAGTGATTTATGTTAAGGATTTTTTGTTATTGCGACTTTAAAATTAACAGCACCAATTTAAAATAAAATTAACCCTTTCTACTAAATACCCAACAACAAAGGGTTTTCTTTTTTCTATCTCTCTCCCAATGCCTTATGGCTGATAATTTTCTATGTTTATCTTTATTATTGTTCCTTACCATGCAATATTAGCCTTGTCATGTATCTTGGCTTGTTTTAACATTGTATTAGCTCTATTTGTTATTTTTCTCACAGCTTCTTCTTTCTGTAACTATTGTTGTCATAAATAAAAAGACTAAAATTAAGATTAACATAAACCCCAGGTGACAGAACATAACCTCAAATCACTAAGGCTTCGGATATGAATGTCAATGTTTGATAGTTGCTAGAATGACACTATTGTCTGTGTAGTACTGTGTGTAAACCAAAGGGAGAGAAGTAGGACACAAAAGTTTAAGATATATATGACAAGTAAGTCATAGGGGGACAATATTGTCCAAAACTAGAATTTGCTGGGCGGCGTTCTTAGAAACGGCCTAAACGACGTCCGCGCTTTCACAACAGGACAACGGCCGGCTCAAACAAACGATGGTTCAGCCAGGCAGTAGGAAAGTGACATTGCATACGGTATATATCCCTGTTGTGCTGTTATCATGTAACAGACGGTACAATATGGCGCCATCGGGCGGTCTCTGCGACACACTCACCTTCTCCTCGTGTGGCGTGACATACTCTCGCTCCCTTGTCAAATCGGGACTACCCCCAACTCTCGTTCACTTCAAACGCTTCCCCGTGAAATGGGGAACGAGGACACCTGAGGGTAAACCGCTACTCTGTAGTTTTCAAACTTCGCTCCAAAGTCGCCGTTAAGGATCTGATTGGACGAGCAGAGTAAGGGGAGGAGGCAGTCACTGCACGACCTTGTCACGTGATGTTGCTGCGGTGAGATCGGTTGTACAGCAGTCACGTGATTTGAGTTCTTCAAAGTCTGCTGAACAGGGCGATCATATCTCCCCATATTACTGCTACCATGAGCATGTCTGATGATAGGGATTTAAGAATTTAAATCCTTATTTTATTTTTCAATAATTCAGTATAATAGTTCAAGGACGGTAGAATTTATAGGTGATTTCTAAAATAAGTGAACTTGTATTATAAGCCTTCTATAACGTAGGATATCGATTTTGAAACTGTAATTTATGTGCCCTTAAAAGGGAATTTCAGTATCATGATATTGAAAACTAAATATGACAAATGGAAATATAAATCAGACTTTAAGCTTACATACTATATACATGCTCAGTTGTTGGTAAAATCAGACCTAACTTCCTAGTTCTATTTCTAAACACAGCTATGCAGTTGTGTGTTTATAGCAATGTTTGATTTTTGTTTGCTTTTGGTGCTTGTTAATTATATAGGCATGACCCACAAAAACAAGATATGGACTCTGCCCCCTTCTGTTATTCAAAGGAGGATTCAGTTATCTTATGCATGAATGAGGATACTGGCGCTGCTTAATTGAATCACCCCACTCCTTCCTACCCTCCCTCTCACTGCTACCACCTACAATCTGGGGGTAAATGTATCAAGGTCCGACCAACTCCAGGCTGTTCAGCGCTGGGCTGGATTCCCTAGGTAGTGGGGTCCGCCGAAAAAAACAAGTGCCCCCCCCCTCTCCCTCCTCTAGGAATAACCAGCCCAGTGCTGAAAGCACTAGGGCTCTTCCTACCCCTGTGGGCTGTGGATAGTAGGGTAAGAGCTCTGAAAATAATGTAAAAAAAATAAAGGGACGCTATTTTGTTTTGTGGAACTATAAGTCCCAGCCATCCCGGGCTGCCATAAACAGTGTGGGCATGCTGATGTTTGTATAACTACAAGCACCAGCATACCAATGGCAGCCAGGGCATGCTGGCACTTGGAGAACCACAAGTGCTAACATGCCCTGACACGCAGGGCTGGCTGAGACCCGTAGTTCCACACAAAAAATGTTAAAAAAAACCCACCACACCCAGTTTAAACCACACAATTTTAATAAAAGCAATAAAACCCCAATAAAAACTACACACCCTCATTAATACCACATATATTTATTCAAAATAAGTAAACCCCAAAATACTTCCCAATCAGAATTCTTCTTTCGTCAGCAGTTTTTAATCCCAAAATGCTTGAACCGTGTCCAAATATTTTGTAATTCCAAAGTCCAGCTTGAAATGTCCCAAATAAATTGTAATTCCAAATGTCCAGCTTGAAATGTCCCAAATATTTTGTAATTCCAAAAAGATATCTTCTGTTCTTCTTGGCCAAAAAGGCCCCCTTGTTGCTTGCAGTATTCTTTTCCTCAGCCCAGGAGGAGCCCCATATTTGTAATCCATATCCGGAACATGCTTGAGAAAAGTAATAAACTCAATTTACAGACGACGCAACTTCTGCTTGTACAGTGTACAAGCAGGCCAACGCTACTGAATAGAATCCAGCCGCAAGGTCTATTTATAGTCTATGGGGAATGCCCATGCCGCGTGTCCCCCTGCTATAGTGCCACTCACCCCAGCTGGTTTACCCAGTGCTGGTTATGTGAAAGTCGGGGAAACTCCACGCAAATTTTTTCCCTGATTTTCACCAGCAGTAAGCTGGCAGCACTAGGGTTAATAGGGGCCAGACAGGGAACCCCACGCTTTGTTTTTTTAACTTTAATCTATTTTTTAAAGTTTTGACAGCTGCCGGGACCTCCGGCTGTACAGTCAGACAGTGTAACAGTGATGTGTTTACTAACCTAGCAAGCAGCGTATTGTATCTGGCAGAGCCATAACCAGAGATTTTAGTGCCCTGGGCGAGAAATAGCACTGGCGCCACCCCCCCAACCCTATCTTGTTAGGTGTAGGTGCCAGACAAACTCTCTGTATTGCGTCCTGGGAGATCACACTGCCCTAATTACAGCTCAATGTGTATAATAAATAAAAACAAAACAAGAAAAAACATTTCTAACAATAACTAATGTTAGCTATTCCAATAGCAAGACTGCAAAACCAGTGGCTCATCTCTATGACAGTTCCATAATTGTATTACATACTGTAATTACAAGTGTATTACGATTACAATGGGACAGTCCCGTATTTAGCACTCTATGTTTGTCCCTCGGGTGAAAACGTTGGAGGAGGGAAAATGCTAATGGGCAGCTATATCGTTTTACAAAATCAGGGTTATTTCTGGCAATAAATCTTTGATGTTTAAGGTGAAAAGAAAAAACTATCACCAGCGACAATTCCCATTTTCACTGGTAATAGGCCTTTTCATCCTTTAATAAATCTCCTCATTGAAGTTAAATAAAGTTAAAATAATTAATAAAGTTGATGTACTAAAGAGCAATGACTGTCTAAAGAGTACATGTGCTAATGGGGTTATGAGAATGATATATAATGTATGCAAAAATGATTAAAATGTGAAGTTAGTAGTGGGTGTGGTCATACATTTGGAGGCATGGCTGTGCATCATTGGGGCATGGCTGGTGGCGAAAAAGCGCTAGGCCCTGAATTCACCGGAGCGTGACATATGTCCAAGCACTCCTGACTTTCAAGACATCTAGCACCACAGTGTAGTACAGAAAGAATGCAGCGTGTACACAGAGAGTTCACAGTCTTGGCCTGTACCTTACATTGGGCAGAACACTCACCAAAAATTTACATTGTCCCACTAGAATCACAACATTTCACACACTCTCCTGCTCTCTCCTACCTGTTCTTCTCACTTTCACCCTATGTGGCTGCAGGTTTCTTTAGTTGCGGCTTGTCTGGGTCCTGGAATGTTGGGGGACCCTATTTGGAAAAAAATGGCTACATTTAGAAAATTACAACCAGCCCCGCCGTTAAATCAATAGCACCCATGATTAATAATTAGGCCTTCCTAGAGCCCCAACATTAAAATAATAGTATTCCCATTACCCCGCAAAACAAAATAGCAACCATTAGCCACCATCTGCCTCACACACACTACATTGCCAAAAGCTCCCTCTGTCATCACACACGCATTACTATGCCCCTTCATCATCACCACGCTATGCCCCCTTATGATCGCACTGCGCCCTCCATGTTACCTTTGCCCCTTACTTCATCCCCCTGTGCCATGCTGCCTTTGCCCCATCTTTTCATCATCCCCCTGTGCTATGCTGCCTTTGCCCCCTCTTTTTCATTACCCCCTGTGCAATGCTGTCTTTGTCCCTCTTTTCTTTATCCCCCTGTGCCATGCTGCCTTTGCACCCCTCCTTTCATCATCCTCCTGTGCCATGCTGTCTTTGTCCCTCTTTTCTTTATCCCCCGTGCCATGCTGTCTTTGTCCCTCTTTTCTTTATCCCCCTGTGCCATGCTGTCTTTGTCCCTCTTTTCTTTATCCCCCTGTGCCATGCTGCCTTTGTCCCCTCCTTTCATCATCCTCCTGTGCCATGCTGTCTTTGTCCCTCTTTTCTTTATCCCCCGTGCCATGCTGCCTTTGTCCCTCTTTTCTTTATCCCCCTGTGCCATGCTGCCTTTGTCCCTCTTTTCTTTATCCCACTGTGCCTCTCTGCATTTCTCCTCTTTCACTTACCTCTGTATTGCTTTCTTTCATCTTTATTTTCTTTTGTTCTCCTGTCTTCTGCCTTCTTCTGTGCTCGGCTCTTCACTGAATGTCATCACGTCACACCCGACATTCATTACAATTACAGAGAGGGGAAGAGGGACGCTGGCGTCGCGATCATGTTAGTATTTGTATACACACATGATCGCGCCGCCGCCGCCGCCAAACCCCCCCGGCTGCAGGGGGAAAAAAACACAGTGGGGAAAAAAAAAAGTTAAAAAAAAAAGTTTAAAAAAAATTTCAGAGTGATGGGCCGGGCCCGGGTAATTAGTACCCGCTCCCCCCCCCCCTCTCGGTGGCCCTGCTTGTAAGTGGCACAAACTGCTCTATTTCACGTTGTCTTTCCATACTGACTGCAGAGGTAAGACCTCAGTGTCATGAATCTCCAGAATTACAGAGCTATATACTGCTTAGAACAAAGTAAAGGTATTTAACAGTGACATCTCTTCCACGCTTCATAAGTCAGACACTTACGAGTCAATGTAAGAGCTAAGAAAAGGACAGACAAACACAAAAAGGGAGGGGGGAGAAGAAAACACAAAGAGGGAGAAGAGACATGGCGATATATAAAGATAGACAGGCAGACACACGGTGAAGGAGGAGAGGAAACAGACAGCAGAAAAGCAAGGGAAGTAGCCGTGCACAACGTAGAGGAGGAGCTGAAAGGTCAGGGGGCGCGTCTGTGTGATGAGCGGCCACATATACAGAGATACGGGGACAATCATTATTATTATTACCATTTATTTATATAGTGCCACTAATTCCGCAGCGCTGTACAGAGAACTCATTCACATCAGTCCCTGCCCCAAGTGGGCTTACAGTCTAAATTCCCTAACACACACACACATACATACACATACACAGACAGACACACAGACGAGGGCCAATTTGTTAACCTACCAGTATGTTTTTGGAGTATGGGAGGAAACCGGAGCACCCAGAGGAAACCCACGCAAACACATGGAGAACATACAAACTCCTCACAGATAAGGCCATGGTCGGGAATTGAACTCATGACCCCAGTGCTGTAAGGCAGAAGTGCTAACCACTTAGCCACCGTGTTGCCATGATTGTGAACGCGATCCTGCTGGTGTTCCTAGCAAGCTTTGCAGCTGGGTTTGTTGCACATAGTTGCGTAGAGCAAAGAGCGGGCGGCCGTTGCGTCCCCTTGGCTTTGCGCCCTGGGCGGTCGCACCGACCGCACCGCCCTCATTATGGCCCTGGTATCTGGCGATTTTTAAAGCAAACTCGGGAGAGTTTGCTTAATTGCAGCTTCATACATTTGAGACTTGTATAGCTAGAGTGGCAAACAGTCAGGACTTTGATCTTGGTTTTGGAAATAGCAATCTTGACAGAAACACATCTCTGGCGATTTTACATGAAATCTCAGCTTCATACATCAGCGAGTTTCAACTCTCCCGAGAAAATCTCTGGATTTGCAAAATCGCACATTGATACATTTACCCCTAGTGTCTGTGTGTGTTTCACAGCCAAGCTGCTGCAAGTCTCCGGATTTGCATTGAAGGTACACTGATCACAGTTCTCTCTGACAATTGGGTGGTTTTCATCTAGGTGGGGTAGGGGAGGGTACTAAAGTGGGTAGGGCTGTCGGTGGTTGTAGTGCCCAGATTCTCCATCAGAAATATACCGGCAACACTACACAAGGATAGTGTTGCCCCCGAGTGTCCTCTCCATAGTAGCACCTGAATAAATAACAAGTACCATGTCTTTATATTAAATCACAAATGTATTTTCTTCCTCAGAATCCATGTTAGCACTAATAAATGGGTTAATCCTTAATCGGCTGAGTAAAGAGAGAAACAAAAGTTGACACCCCCAGAAGGTATATAGTGTGACTCTCAGTGAACTGACTCTTTTCTTTGTGATGGGCACTGCCTTAAGCTGGGTACACAATACAGTGTTTTCAGATGATTATCGGGCCAATCAAACGATAAACGACCGTTTGGTTCGATATCGCATTAGTGTGTACGCTACAACAATGAACAATTATTGATCCAAAGCGCACCGTATGGTTTCATTTAATTTTTAAACCAGACTAAAAATATTGTTCAACGATGGAACAATGTTATTCCAATTCTGCAGTGTGTATACACTCACAGCCAGCAGTGTCCATAGATCTCTATGGAGTGTGCATGAGTCAGGATCTTTTCAACTGATGGTTATGACAGATGAAGAGCACAGATTTGAAGGTAAATTGTGTAAAATATGTATAGTGTGTACACATGAATTGGCATGCTGATCTAGACTTTTTTTTCCTCTCGTTGGTAAAATCGTTAAAGATGTCGCATCAGGAGAAATTTTCTGTAGTGTGTACCCAGCCTTAATCTTGTTTTCTCCAGATTTTGATTAGTCTCTGATTTTTCTCAGATACTCCTTGCCCTCTCTCTGACCATTATCTGATCACCTGTAAGCTGTCCTTCTTTGTCTTAACCTCTGCAATCTAAGGCTGGGTACACACTACAGAAATTTCCTACAGATGTGTTATCTACAACGACTTTACATAGGACTTAAGTTCTGATCGGTAAGTTGATTTAAACATACTCACTATATATGTTTTAAATGATTTTTGCAGGAGTAAAGCAATTTTGATCAGTCATAACATGAGTTCAAAAGGGTGTTATTCTGTACACACTGAAACGATATATGGGATCCCTGCAGCAATATGCCTTAGACATTTAAATAAAGGGCTGTGCACTAGCACACAACGAGTTGCCCCGGCTTACAGTGAAGCCACAGCTTGTAACACTGGTGAAGCATTTGCGTTACACAATAATGTATTAAATCCTTATCCACAACCCAATCTGTCAACAGAAAGAAGGATCTTTAATTATAGATTGAGCTATGTGCCTTGTGGAGAATGCTTTTGGGATTTTGAGCAACAAGTTTAGAATTTTCCATTCAAACTAGTGATGGATTGTTGTGTTCAACACAACTTTCTTAGGCATAAAAGCCCCAGTGTGCGCAGTATGCATGGCAATATGTAGATCAGTATAGAAGGAGGGGAAGTTGTAGCAGGTGTTGTAGGGTTGACACCACTAGAGTTATCCCAGATGAGAAATGGCAGTCACAGGGCAAAATTAAACAGGGAGGCCTATTTACAATATTTCAATGGTGAAGGTGCTATGCCCGGGCAGAATGACAATGTGTAATGCATGGCATTGTAAGTTTGTAAAGTTTGTGGTAGGTACATATAAGAAAATAAAAATTATAATAAAAAGTATTTACAATGTTTTATGTTTCACTTACTGTTCCACTTGGCAGTATATCATCGGTTAGCACTAATTCAGATGTGGATGTACTAACCGTCTCAATGTTGCTGATGGACTGTCTAGATATTTCCTCTGTATGGGTGAAGTTCTTGAGGTCAAAGTACCATAACTTTGGCACATACAGCCACTGGCCCAGATTTTTTTGGAGGCCTCAATTTTGTTAATGTTAGGAACCCCAGCAACCAGCACCACAAAACCCGGAGTCTACTCCGAACATCTGGTTTTCACTGTTGCCCCTGATGGTGGGGACAGATTTGGCTGCAGACAAACGGAGGGTTGTGAGATGGGTGCTGGCTGCGGAGAATGGAGAGAGATGGCAGACCGATAATCCAGAGGACGGGCCGAGGTCAGAGGTCACAAGCAGAGAAGAATAGTCGAACACGCCAAAGGGTCACGAGCAGGTCAGCAGAATCCATGGAACAGGCTATTAAAGTAATTTTATCGTTTTCAAATAAGCATTGCCCAAGCGATTGTATTGTGTTTCTAACGCACAAAGTGATTTATTTTAGCAGATGTAAAGTTTAACAGTTCAATACATGATTGTAATATAATACAGTAGAGTACAGCCAATACCAAAAGATAAATACATACCGCTGCTATCGCTGCGCTACCACGGGCCCCAGTGCACAGTATATCTGTTTAGAATACTGTGGTCAGAGTAGACTGAAGACTGGGGGAGCAGCTATAATCATATATACATTCAGTGTTACAGAGAACAATAGAAAACACGTGGCTTGCTTCTATAGGTTCAGACTTCTGGTGGGTCCAGGGTAAACAGGTCATAGGCTAGTTCAGACTAAGGAATCCAAAGGTGGGGGTCATCTCTCCAGGGGATGTGCTCCAGTTACAATTAGTCCATTAGCATTTTACCATCTGATATCAATCTGGCTATTTATTCCCTAACATCAAAAACTAGAGTATGCAATATGCGATCTCTTCGGCGATGGAACCGGACAGCTGCTGATGAATAGGGGATTAGTATGATATCAGACATGACACATTTCCTATAACCTGAACCTTAAATAACACTAAAGTGTACATATACTCATACTATATAAACTAATAATACATTAAATACTATCTGCTCATAAATCACTTTGGAATGGAATCTATAAATATATATGTGAAACAAAATGTTATAGTGCGTGCGTGCGCATTTTACCGTGCGATCACACCATGCCACGCATTACGTGACGTACGGATCTGTGTTACGTTGCGTACGGATCGCAATCGCACGGCAAAACAATATTAACCAATATACTTTCGTTCATCCAATTATACGACTTCGACAAGGCCAAAAGGTCAGGGGCACAGGCAAGACAGCAATATCCAGAAACAAGCAAGGGGTCAAACACAGGTAGTCAAAAAGTACAGGCAAATCACCAGCAGGGATAGGGAAGCAAGCTATGCACAGGGGCACTGAGCTATAACCGGCAGGGAGGCTAAGTCCTCCCTGCCTAATAAAGAACCAGTGGCCAATGGGGCATGAGAGGTGATTAGCCCAATAGGGCTGTCCATTGGCCCACGCTAATTAACGCGCGCGCCCGGCTGACCAAATGCCGGGACGCGGTGCTATTTCAACCAGCATCCCGACCGTTGCCTAAGCAACGGCCGGGACATGACCCGGAAGTGACGTCCCGGTTATCATAGCGATGGCCGGGACGCGGAAGAGAGAGTCACGGCGGTTGGGCACCGCCGCGGCTTGTAACAGTACCCCCCCTTGAGGAGGGGTCAAGGAACCCCGACATCCAGGCTTTCCAGGGAACCGTTTAAAGAACTCTCTGAGAAGTTTGTTGGCATCAAGGCGTCTCCAGGAGACCCAAGAACGTTCTTCTGGGCCATAGCCCTGCCAATGTACAAGAAAATTAACTCGTCCCTGAACCCACTTGGAGTCGAGAATTTTTTCTACAATAAATTCTTTGGAACCATGCAGATTAACTGGTCAAGGCCTGGGTTCTTTTGGAGTTGCAATCTTAGAGGATAAGATAACAGGTTTAAGAAGGGAACAGTGGAACGTGTTAGGTATTTTCAAGGAAGATGGAATCTTCAGCCTGAAGGCAACAGGGTTAACTTTTTTAATAATAGAAAAGGGTCCAAGGAACCTAGGTCCCAGCTTTTTACAGGGTTGTTTCAGCCTAATATTCCGGGTGGACAGCCAGACTTTGTCTCCTACCTTTAGAACAGTTCCTGCGATGACGATCTGTGAAAAATTTGGACCGAGCAGAAGCCTGAAGCAAGGCGGCATGGACCCTCTTCCAAATGTTTTTGAGTCGAGAAGCTGTTTGGCGTATCTCAGGAGATCCAGAAGGTTTGATTGCAGCCAGAGAGTTGACCTAGGATGAAGGCCGTAATTACAAAAGAAAGGGGATGTGCGGGTGGAAGAATGGCAGGAGTTATTGTAGGCGAATTCGGCCCATGGGAGTAAAGACGACCAGTTATTATGTAATTTAGAAATGTAGAATCGAAGAAACTGTTCCAGCGATTGATTGTGTCTGTTTGTCCATTTGATTGTGGATGGTAAGCAGAGGACAAACTGACGTTGATGCCAAGGTGGTTACAGAAAGATCTCCAGAACTGGGCAATGAACTGAGAGCCCCGATCAGAGACAATATCTTCAGGCAATCCGTGGAGGTGGAAAATATGATGAATAAATAAAGATGCCAGAGTTTGGGCGTTGGGTAACCCTGCCAGAGCGATGAAATGAGCCATCTTACTAAAACGATCGACCACGACCCAGATAGTGTTGTGACCGGATGACCAAGGTAAGTCTACAACGAAGTCCATGGATAGATGTGACCAAGGTTTACTTGGAGTAGATAACGGCATGAGTTGACCTGATGGAGAATTTCTGGTGGTCTTGGTCCTGGCACAATCCTTACACGAGAGTACAAATTCATTAACATCAGTGGGTAAGAATACTCCAGGATGTCCGGCAGCCTTGTTGTCATGAGCCTCCGACAGTACAGCCTTCCTGAGATGGACCGGTACAAATAATTTACCCGACGGGGTCTCAGAGGGAGCGATCTTTTGGAAATTCTGGAGAACCGCACCCAAATCCTGGGTCAATCCAGAATGAATGGAGGATGGAGGCACAATAGGAAGTGGCGTAGTGGAAGGAGCGTGGGAGGACACCAAGCTGTGAGAGAGCATCCGATTTAACATTTTTTGAACCTGGTCTGTAGGAAATAATAAAGTTGAAGTTAAGGCGTTTGGCCGACTCAATAAAATACAAATTTTTATGGTCTGTGAATACTGAAATGGTATGAACAGCACCCTCCAGCCAAAGTCGCCATTCCTCAAATGCCCATTTAATAGCCAGAAGTTCCCGGTTACCCACATCGTAATTTCTCTCAGCGGCCGAAAATTTACGGGAGAAATAAGCACACGGGTGTAATTTATGATCCTGAGAATCCTTCTGGGACAGGACCGCATCAGCACCAGTATCTGAGGCATCTACTTCAACAATAAACGATAATTCAGGGTTAGGATATCTCAACACTGGAGCGGAGGCAAAGGCAGACTTCAAAGCTTCAAAAGAGGCAATAAAGTCAGAGGTCCAATTAGTAGCGTCCGCCCCCTTATGGGTTAGGGCTGTAAGAGGCGCCACAATGTCAGAGAAGGAATGAATAAACCTGCGGTAGTAATTCGCAAAACCCAAGAACCTTTGTAGAGCCTTGAGATTGGTTGGCCGTACCCAATCTAGGACTGCTTGAACTTTGCTGGGATCCATGAAGAAACCCTCCGGGGAGATTATATATCCTAAGAACGAGACCTTTTGGACCTCAAATTCGCATTTTTCCAACTTGGTGAAGAGTTGATGTTGTCACAGTTTAGCAAGAACCTGTTTCACATGGAGACGGTGCTGTTCCACAGAAGAAGAATATATCAGGATATCATCAAGATATACAATGTCAAAGCACCCTAGGAATTCTCGTAGAACATCGTTAATTAAGTCCTGGAAGACAGCAGGTGCGTTGCACAGACCAAAAGGCATAACCAGGTACTCATAGTGACCTGAATGTGTATTGAACACAGTCTTCCATTCGTCTCCGTTCTTAATGCGTATAAGGTTGTATGCACCCCGTGGACCAATCTTGGTGAATATTGAGGCGCTCCTAAGCTATTCCTGATAGTGATCTTATTTAATCCACGAAAATCAATACAGGGTCAAAGAGAGCCATCCTTTTTAGCCACAAAGAAGAACCCAGCTCCATCAGGGATTAAGAAGGCCTGATGAAACCTTTTTCCAAATTCTCTTTAATGTATTCCTCCATGGCCTGTGTTTCCGGAATCGAGAGGGAATACAGTCTCCCCTTGGGAAATTTAGAGTCAGGAACCAGATCAATCGCACAATCGTAGTCACGATGAGGAGGTAACGTATCAGCTGCCTGCTTACAGAACACGTCTTGGAACTCATGATAGGGTGCTGGCAGCTGATCCAAGGAGACCTGGAACAATCCAACAGGCGTAGCCAAACAGGAAGAAGAGCAAGATGGACTCCAGTGTATAATGTCTCCCTTGTTCCAATCAATGACCGGATTGTGGAGCTGTAGCCAGGGATGTCCCAGGATCACCGGAACAGAAGAACACCTAATAAGGAAAAAAGACAAGGCTTCAGAATGTAGTGCCCCCACAGTGAGTTGTAATAGTGGTGTTTGAGAACACACCTTCCCACCTGGGAGAGGACATCCATCCAAACCACAAACGGTGATCGGAGAGCTTAACGATGGGGATACTCAAGGAATGAGCCAGGTCTAGATCCAGGAAATTTCCAGCGGCGCCACTATCCAGGAAGGCTGAGATAGGAGAAGATTGTGTACCAAAGGAGATAACCACCGGAACCAAAAGTGCATTCTTGGAAGATATGACTTGTAAGCCTAGACGAACCTCTCCCACGTTCTCTAGGCTTGCTCTTTTCCCGATTTGTCTGGTTTGTTTGGGCAAGCACGAAGGAGGTGACCCCTGTTGCCACAATACAGACAAAGACCTAAAGTACGTCTCCGGGTCCTTTATGCGGAGGTGAGACGATATGCACCCAGCTGCATGGGTTCAGCTGCTTTGTACTGTACAGCAGGAGGAACAGAAAAAGAACTTGAAGAAAAAGAGGTGTCCTTCTCGGTCTTCCTTTCCTTGAATCTGCGGTCAATCTTAATGACTAACTGCATGAGATTCTCTAGTGTAGTGGGTGCTGAATATTGCACCAAAGAATCTTTTATTTGTTCGGAAAGACCCAAACGAAATTGACTACGGAGTGCCGGGTCATTCCACTCGCTGTCTGTGGACCAGCGCCTGAATTCCGCGCAGTATTCCTCAGCCGTGTGGCGACCCTGTTTCAGGGCCCCATAGGCACGGCTCTTAATGAGAATAAATAATCCTGCAAAAGAAAAAAAACTCAAAAAAAAACCTACAAGGGTCACTGAGCAAGTACATCTATCTATCTCTATATATCTATATATATATCTGTATCTGTATACATCTATATATCTATATCTATATTTAGGGGCCCCGGTGCACTGCTTTGCCCGGGGGCCCATAATGTTGTTAAGATGGCCCTGATTATACCTGCTATCTGGACAAGTCTCTACTCCACATCAGTGGTAATAACTGTCAGCCGCAGACTATTTTACTACCTTGTATTGCATCTGCAGCCTGGACAAGTCTTTACTCCACGTTAGTGATGTATCTATCTGCCACAGTTCATCCGTATACTATTTACCCTTGAACTACTTATTTCCTTCTACTACTGGTCATTGCATTCAGTACTCGCTGTTACAGTACAGCTCCTACTCTCTAGAGACTTTCCTATTCTTCTAGTGTTCCTCCTTCTACCCAGCTCAGGGAGGCCCCAGTTCCCATCGTGTATAGCTGTAATCCATCACTTTACCATACTCTCCAGAGGGCCGCGACCTGAACAGTGGAAGCCGCTAAAACCCATACTTCCTTGCGGGAGTTCTTGGAGAAGACCAGCCGCTGTGTTAGACTCCGCGCCTCTGGTGAGTAGAAGTCTATTCTGGTAATTGCTGGGTTGAGACTCCTAGTGACCGTGACATAGGGCTTGGGGTTCCGACTGTGGAAGTAGTAGCTGCAGTAGATACAGTTACTGCTAATTCTGCTTACCTTGCCAGAAGAGACCCCTGAAGGGTGTCTAGACGAGTTACAACCCTCTGAAGACACTGTAGGAGTTGAGCCTGGTTGGTCTCTTGCTGATCCACCCTCTGGGCTAAATGGAGCAGAAGATCTAGGGCTGAGTGTTCATCCTGACCACTCATCTTGGCCAGGGAGGCGCAGAGTCTAACGTACCCCCGGTATTCCCCAGGGACCCCTGCAAGGGAGTTTGGGCTTTGCTGCAAAGGATACGCAGGGCGCAGTTTTCCGAGACAGTCACTGGCGTAGTGATGCAGTAGTCAGGCGTAGTCGAATAATCTGGGTCAGAACCAGCCGAGCAGAAGAGTACACAGGGAGGATCCAGAAAATTTTCAGGACTAGCCAGGCTTCAGAACCAAACGAGCAATATGGCACCAAACGTTAACCAGGAGAATAGTTGGAAAAACCAAGCCGAGTCAGAACCGAGGTATGCAGGATACAGAAACCACAGGTAATGTAGTGAACTAATACTCTGGCACCTTAGTGGCACCTGACAACCACTTTGGCCAGATCTTCTGCAGCAATGACCTATTGCTGAGGAAGAAACTGGAGCCTCTCCTCTTGTGGGTGTGGAATTGAGCAGTTGTTGCTCAAGAATAGAGGCATCGCTGACAAGATTATTGAGGTATTATTGCAAGCACGAAAGAAAAATGATTCCATAGTGTATTACAGAGTTTGGAAAACATTGATACATTGCTGTAAATCTAGATTGATCAATCCAATTAACATACCTCAAGTGCTAGAGTTGTCCTTCAAGAAGGTTTACATAAGCGCCTTACTCTTAGTGCACTGGTTATTTTTTTCAAGTTACTTAATTAATTTCTTCTTGCAACAAATCTTTTATGGCACCTTGGTCCCTTACACTGTTTTTGGAAGCTCTAATATCAGAACCCTTTGAACGTTTTCAGGACATTTTCCTTAAATGGCTCATACTCAAGATATTATTCATAGTAGCAATCACATCTACTAGAGTGGGAGAACTGAAGGCTTTATCATCATCATCATTTATTTATATAGCGCCAGAAAATTCTGTAACGCTTTAGAATTGGGAACAAACATTTATAAGACAATACTGGGTAATACAGACAGAGAGGTAAGAGGGCCCTGCTCGCAAGCTTAAAATCTATGGGACAATGGGAGTTTGATACACAGGAGCATGTGCTACATCATATTGCACAGTGGACCAGCTAGGCTTTATAGTGCATATAGCCATTTTGAACATGTACACTGATAAAGTAATGCTAGAAAGAAAGCCTGTATTCTTGGCTAAGGCAGTTTCTATGTATCATATCAATCAAAAAAGTGTCCAAAACTAATGACAATGAGAAAAGATTACATATTGTAAACCTGGTCAGAGCAATCTCTGTGCATCTTTCGAGAAGAAAGGAATTCAGAAAGAAAATCATCTGTTTATACTTCCTGAAGGTCCACTGTAGTGAGTTAACATCATGACCCCAGCCAAAGTCTTAAGTTAAGGTCAAACAGGAGCTTTATTGGGAGGATCCATAGCAAAACACAGCAACTTTCTTGAACAGCAAAGTTAAGAGTATATTGGCTTTTTCAGTGGAGAGGTGTGAGAATTCCACCCTCCCCAGGCACGAGTCAAGATTAAAAGGAATTTGAGCCATTAAAGATTCTCATACTCCCATATGAAGAATGGGTGGGACTTCCTCCCATGAGATTAACTCTTTTCTCAGATGTGGCAGTTTCTTGCTCTGCCACATCCACATTAAGTGCAAGCGCCATCCATAGACACTTTTGCAAGATTGATTTGATAAGTTATTACATAGGCCTATAAGAGTAACAGATGTGAGGGGCCAAAAATGCTGAAGTCGCATTCCACAAGGCCAGTGGCAACCTCCTGGGCCAGTGGTTCCCAAACTGTGCGCCTAGGCTCCCTGGGGTGCCTTAGAGATCTCACAGGGGTGCCTCAGGCAGGGCCAGTGGTAAGCAAGGTGGGGGACTACTTGGTAATTATTTTGGCTTAGTGGTGCCTTGAAAATTTTTTGGAGACCCTAATGGTACCTTGAACTGAAAAAGTTTGGATTCCACTGTCCTGGGCACACAGAGCTCAGGCTTCAATAAATGATCTATGCAGACATTACATTCTGTACACTGTAGATGCTCAGTTGTGAAGAAAAATTCTTCAAGCAGTTGATCAATAAATATTTTATATGCTTGTGTGGATCAGTGTTTGTACACTCTGTTCAGCCATGGAGTCTGAGGAGGAAATTAGCAAATTATACTCACCGATATTTCATTTTCTGGAAGTACTCCATGGCTACCCCAATATTCCCTCCCTGTTTTCTGTTTATATGTTTTTCAAAGACTGGGAAGCTGCTCAAAGACAATGAATGAATGAAGAGTCACACTATATGCCTCCCAAGGGTGTCCACTTTTGTAACTTCAGCTGATTAAGGATTAACCTATTTGCTAGGTCTGTTATTGAGTTCTTCAAGGAAATGAAATTATTGGTATAGTCGTATAAAATTTACTTATATTTAGTGAATAAATTTCAATTTCATGTTAGTTGCTTTATTATGCATTTATGGACATGTTTAAGAGCTATAAGTACTATAGCTATACTTTTCTAGCTGGAAAACCAATAGCGTTGAAGACTCCCATGTGACACTCTGATCAAACTTTTGCAGACAGACTGATGTCAAACACACCTGCCTATGAAAGGTTATACAGCATTTTTAACTTGTTTCTTTTTATTCAGAAGAGCTAAAACCACAAACATGGAGTTGTTACCTGTAATTATTTAATATATAATAACCAGGGCCGGACTGGGACTAAAAATCAACCCTGGCATTTAAAGTACACAGGTCCACCTCAGTCCCAGCATAAAAGAAACCTTGTGCCGCCGCGCAGCAGCAGCGCCGAAAAGGGCGTGACCACATTGTGTTTTGGGTGTGGCCAACATGTGGCATTGATACATATATTATAATAAAATATTACATTTATCACGCCCTCCCAGCCACATCACGCCATCCCCAGCCCACTGGGGATGCTTCTGGTGCTGCTGACATCCATAAGGGTGGGAACTTCCTGTAGAGTGAGCAGGGAAGCTCTTTGTCTCACGAGATTACCAAATTTTGTGATACTTGGAGCTCCTCGACTTCCTCTGCAGGCTGTGTCCTGTCCGGGAACTGAGAGCAGCTATCAGTTCCCTTCCCCTAACATGCTGCATTAAGGCTCAGGGGGCCCAGGGTATTTAAGACAGCAGGGCCCCAATTATGTAACATGGTTATCATTTTAGACAAATACACAGGCAATACTGTGTGTACTACTGTTAGAAGCACACAGCTCTGCCTTTACAAGCAGTACGTTGTAAAGTGGGACATACCTCCCAACTGTCCTTGCAGTCGGACCAAATCCTGACTAAGTGAGACAGTCACCCAAATTCAAGACTGCCCCACCAGATTCAGGACAGTTGGCAGACTGTCATGCTCTCTCCTACCTGTCTTGGTCCCTTTCACCACTTGTAGCAGCTGGTTTCTTTAGCTCAGTTCTTTCTTGTCTTTATCCTGGAATATTGGATGCCCAATTCTGAATAAAATGGGGTACATGAGATTTAGAAAACTCCAACTCATGTTTTATAATTAGGCCTCCCTCCAGTCCCCACAATAATAATATTCACATTTAATAAGTATACCTATTTCCCTTCAACCAGCCCCAACATTAAATTAACAATATACCCATTTACTCAAAACATATTTCCCTCCCTGCAGACAGTCTAAGCAATAAATTAAATAGCATTATAGTTTAATAAATATAGCCATTTTCCACAACCATCGCCAGCAATAAATAATTCAAATTCACATTTAATAAATAGCCCTCCACCCCAAAATCAGCACCATATTCAATTGATAGCCCTAAACCACCCGAGCATGAAATTAAAGATTCCTTCACCTCAACTTAAATAGTTAGCCCCCACTTACACTCCACCATTAAATAGCCTACCTCCCACACTATATTAAGATCCTCCCTTCCCTCACATATTATATTAAAATACTGAGCGCACAAACACACTAATATATACATGGCCCCACACACACTAATATATACATGGCCCCACACACACACACTAATAAATATATATATATATATATATATATATATATATACATAGGTCCAGACTCCACACAATGTACTGATACACGCACAATTGCCAGCCAGACACACCCCCCAGTGAGAAACGCAGCGTCAGCCAGCCCCCCCAAGTAAGAGACATAGTGACAGTGACAGCCAGCCCCCCCCAAGTCAGAGACATAGTGACAGTGACAGCCAGCCCCCCCCAAGTCAGAGACATAGTGACAGTGACAGCCAGCCCCCCCCAAGTAAGAGACATAGTGACAGTGACAGCCAGCCCCCTCTCCAAGTAACAGACATAGTGACAGTGATAGCCAGCCCCCCCCAAGTAAGAGACATAGTGACAGTGACAGCCAGCCCTCCCCCCAAGTAAGAGACATAGTGACAGTGATAGCCAGCCCCCCCCAAGTAAGAGACATAGTGACAGTGATAGCCAGCCCCCCCCAAGTAAGAGACATAGTGACAGTGATAGCCAGCCCCCCCCCAAGTAAGAGACATAGTGACAGTGACAGCCAGCCCCCCGCAAGTAAGAGACATAGTGACAGTGACAGCCAGCCCACCCCAAGTAAGAGACATAGTGACAGTGACAGCCAGCCCCCCTCAAGTAAGAGACATAGTGACAGTGACAGCCAGCCCCCCCCAAGTAAGAGACATAGTGACAGTGACAGCCAGCCCCCCTCAAGTAAGAGACATAGTGACAGTGACAGCCAGCCCCCCTCAAGTAAGAGACATAGTGACAGTGACAGCCAGCCCCCCCAAGTAAGAGACATAGTGACAGTGACAGCCAGCCCCCCGCAAGTAAGAGACATAGTGACAGTGACAGCCAGCCCCCCCCAAGTAAGAGACATAGTGACAGTGACAGCCAGCCCCCCCGCAAGTAAGAGACATAGTGACAGTGACAGCCAGCCCCCCCCAAGTCAGAGACATAGTGTCAGTGACAGCCAGCCCCCCTCAAGTAAGAGACATAGTGACAGTGACAGCCAGCCCCCCCAAGTAAGAGACATAGTGACAGTGACAGCCAGCCCACCCCAAGTCAGAGACATAGTGACAGTGATAGCCAGCCCCCCCCAAGTAAGAGACATAGTGACAGTGACAGCCAGCCCCCCCGCAAGTAAGAGACATAGTGACAGTGACAGCCAGCCCCCCCCAAGTAAGAGACATAGTGACAGTGACAGCCAGCCCCCCTCAAGTAAGAGACATAGTGACAGTGACAGCCAGCCCCCCCCAAGTAAGAGACATAGTGAGAGTGACAGCCAGCCCCCCTCAAGTAAGAGACATAGTGACAGTGACAGCCAGCCCCCCCAAGTAAGAGACATAGTGACAGTGACAGCCAGCCCCCCCCCCCAAGTCAGAGACATAGTGACAGTGACAGCCAGCCCCCCCCAAGTCAGAGACATAGTGACAGTGACAGCATCCGAGCACTGTTCGGGGATTCCCGCCCGAAGCAAAACTAAGAACGAGGCAAAACGTCATCATCCCGCCGTCGGATCTCGCGAGATCCAGATTCATATTATTCCCCGCTGCCCGCCGCCATCTTCACTCGGGCATTGGAGAGGGAAGAGGGAGGGTGTATAGTGGTATCTTCTGTCCTCTGCATTTGCATAGCGCTTACACGTAAATAACTAAATTACTATAGAGACTATACTGTGGTATGAAAACAACCCATATAATAAATATATTATCTATAGCCTCTAATGTTCCCTTTCAATCTATTTAGATGGAGAAAGGAAGTATTAGTTAAAGGGATACATTTATTTGAGATCGCGGATTTCGACCTAAACTCTGCATTCTCACTTCCATGTTATGAGACAACCTACAGGACACATTATTGTCATATTTGTGATATCCCAGTACCAGCATCACAATAATCCTATATAGCTATTTATAATTCCACTGTGTTCTGGGTAACATACAGGCAAAACTATAACTCACACGAGTAATTATAGTGCCAGGTAAAGGATATCTAGTGAACATCTAATTCACCAGATTTTGGATTCTGTACTAATCTATTTACAATAGGCACATATGCCGATTATTAGGACTGCTAATATTTTTTCATAGAGGGAACCATATATGAAAATACTATGTATCAAATTTGTAATATACTAATTACCCTCTGTGACTAATTAAGAGGAGAATTACGAGATGTGACCAGCTTTTATTTTACATTTCATCAATCTATTTTATTCTGTTGGATATTTCGCTGTTTTAGAAGATTTAAAAAACCTATGATAATAAAAGTTAGGTTTTATAACAAGAATCCCTAAATTACCTAAAACTACTTAGATTAACGGAGTATTGAGTGCATCTACACAAACCATTTTTTCTTTCCTCTCTCTTTTCTCTGTACTGCTGTATTAGTCCACTGATCCTGCCGTATAAGTCCAGTGGTACTGCTGTTTAAGTCCACTGATCCTGCCGTATAAGTCCAGTGGTACTGCTGTTTAAGTCCACTGATCCTGCCGTATAAGTCCAGTGGTACTGCTGTTTAAGTCCACTGATACTGCCGTATAAGTCCAGTGGTACTGCTGTTTAAGTCCACTGATCCTGCCGTATAAGTCCAGCGGTACTGCTGTTTAAGTCCACTGATCCTGCCGTATAAGTCCAGTGGTACTGCTGTTTAAGTTCACTGATCCTGCCATATAAGTCCAGTGGTGCTGCTGTTTAAGTCCACTGATCCTGCCGTAAAAGTCCAGTGGTACAGCCGTATAACTCCAGTCCAGTGTTACTCTCTTGTGCCGCATATAATTTTTAAAGGCTTTGCCAAGTGTGTGTGGTTTAGGGGTACGCTCTCTTGTGCTGCATATAATGGAGAACAAAAATTTGGAGGATAAAGTAGGGAAAGATCAAGAACCACTTCCTCCTAATGCTGAAGCTGCTGCCACTAGTCATGACATAGAGGGTGAAATGGCATCAACGTCGTCTGCCAAGGCCGATGCCCAATGTCATAGTAGAGGGCATGTAAAATCCAAAAACCCAAAGTTCACTAAAATTAGCAAAAAAAGGAAATTAAAATCATCTGAGGAGAAACGTAAACTTGCCAATATGCCATTTACGACACGGAGTGGCAAGGAACGGCTTAGGCCCTTGCCCGTGTTCATGACTAGTGGTTCAGCTTCACACAACGATCTAAGCCCTCCTCCTCCTCCCCCTCTATAAAATTTAAGAGAGTTAAACTGTCATCAAAAACACAGCAAACAACGCTGCCTTCTAAAGACATGGCATCACAAATCCCCAAGGAGAGTCCAAGGGTGTTGGTGGTTGCGATGCCTGACCTTCCCATCACTGTACGGGAAGAGGTGGCTCCTTCCACCATTTGCAGCACGCCCTCTCCATATGCTGGAAGGATCACCCACAGTGCAGTTCCAGATTTTGTTAATGAAGGTGTCAATGTTGTACACCAGGAGGAGGATATTGATGTAGCTGGCGCTGATGAGGAAGTTGACGAGGAGGATGATGACGTGGTTTTCTTAAATGAGGCACCAGGGGGGGAAACAGTTGTTGTCCATGGGATGAAAAAGCCCATCGTCATGCCTGGGAAGAAGACCAATAAATCAACCTCTTCGGTCTGTAATTATTTCTATCCCAATCCGGACAACAAATGTATTGCCATATGTAGCTTATGTAAAGCTGGAATAAGCAGGGGTAAGGATCTTGGCCACCTTGGGACATCCTCCCTTATACGTCACCTGAAGACCCTTCATAATTCTGTGTTTAGTTCAGGAACTGTTGCTAGGACCGTCAGCAGTCCAGGGACACCTAAATCCCTTGGTCCTGTTGTATCCACACCAGCAACACCCTCCTCGTCAATTTCCTCCTCGATCGGGATCGGAGGTAGTCCTGCAGGCCATGTCACCGGCATGACTGAGACCTCTTTAATCCGGGATTCTTTAGGAGGATCCTGTAGCGCTACGCCTACTACTGCCGCTGCTGCTGTTGCTGCTGGGAGTCAGTCATCTTCCCAGAAGGGAAGTCGTAAGACCGCTACGTCTTTCACTAAGCAATTGACCGTACAACAGTCGTTTGCCATGACGACGAAGTACAACAGCAGTCATCCTATGGCAAAGCGGATAACTGCGGCCTTGACAGCTATGTTGGTGTTAGACGTGCATCCGGTGTCCGCCATCAGTGGAGTGGGATTTAGACGGTTGATGGAGGTATTGTCTCCCCGGTACCAAATCCCGTCTAGATTCCACTTCACTAGGCAGGCGATACCCGGGATGTACAGAGAAGTACGAAAAAGTGTCCTCAGTGCTCTGAAAAATGCAGTTGTACCCACTGTCCACTTAACCATGGACATGTGGACAAGTGGTTCAGGGCAAACTAAGGACTATATGACTGTGACAGCCCACTGGGTAGATGCATCGCCTTCCGCAGCAACAGCAGCAGCAGCATCAGTAGCAGCATCTCCGAAACGCCTGCTCGTTCCTAGGCAGGCGACGTTGTGTATCACTGGTTTCAGTAAGAGGCACAACGCCGACAACCTCTTAGAGAAACTGAGGGAAATCATCTCGCAGTGGCTTACCCCACTTACACTCTCCTGGGGATTTGTGGTGTCGGACAACACCAGTAACATTGTGCGGGCATTACATATGGGCAATTTCCAGCATGTGCCATGTTTTGCCCACACAATAAATTTGGTGGTGCAGCATTATCTTAAAAGTGACAGGGGTGTGCAGGATATGCTTGCGGTGGCCCGCAAAATTGCTGGACACTTTCGCCTTTCTGCCACTGCCTACCGAAGACTGGAGCACCATCAAAAACGCCTGAACCTGCCCTGCCATCACCTCAAACAAGAGGTTGTGACGCGCTGGAACTCCACCCTCTATATGCTGCAGAGGATGAAGGAGCAGCAAAAGGCCATTCAAGCCTACACAGCCACCTATGACATAGGCAAAGGAGTGGGGATGCGCCTGAGTCAAGCGCAATGGAGACTGAT
Source organism: Mixophyes fleayi (assembly GCF_038048845.1). Classification (NCBI taxonomy): domain Eukaryota; kingdom Metazoa; phylum Chordata; class Amphibia; order Anura; family Limnodynastidae; genus Mixophyes; species Mixophyes fleayi. The sequence continues at coordinate 170,677,666 of NC_134402.1, forward strand.
TTCCGTGTTGTGCAAGGTTCTCCAGCCGTTTGAACTTGCCACACGAGAAGTCAGTTCCGACACTGCCAGCTTGAGTCAGGTCATTCCCCTGATCAGGCTGTTGCAGAAGCAGCTGGAGAAAGTGAGGGAGGAGCTGGTAAAGCATTGTGATTCCAGAAAGCATGTAGCTCTTTTGGATGAAGCCCTTTGTACGCTTTGCCAGGATCCGAGGGTGGTCAGTGTTTTAAAGTCAGAGGAATACATTCTGGCCACCGTGCTTGATCCTCGGTTTAAAGTGTATGTTGTGTCTCTGTTTACGGCGGACACAAGTCTACAGCGGTGCAAAGACCTGCTAATCAGGAGATTGTCATCTGAAGAGGACCGTGACATGGCAACAGCTCCTCCTTCATTTTCTTCCACACCTGTGGCTGCGAGGAAGCAGCTGAGATTTCCTAAACGACCCGCTGGCGGGGATGCAGAGCAGGCAGGAGCGAATTTGAACATCTGGGGGTAAATGTATCAAAGTGCGAGTTTGCCAGCATGTTTAAATCGCGGCAAATCGCGGGTGTTTAAACTGGAAATGTATCAAGCTGCGATTTTGACACTCATGTTCAAAATAGCTGGTCATCTCTGGCGATTTTGAGCGATGTAAACACTCCCGAGTTTTAGCTAACTCTCCTGTGTTGTAACAGTGAGTTGTCAACACATCACTGTTACACTGGCCCTGTCATACAGCTGCCGGAGCTCCGGCAGCTGTTAAAATGTTAAAGAACAGATAAAAGTTGAAAAAAAATAAGCGTGAGGTCCCCCCACTATTCATGCTTAACCCTAGTGCTGCCTGACTAGTGCTGGTCCCGTGAAAATCGGGGGGAAATTTTGCGTGGGGTCCCCCTGATTTTCACTTTACCAGCACTAGGCAAACCAGCCAGGGTTGGCGGCACTATAGCAGGGGGACGCGCGGCAGGGGTCCCCCTGCCATAATGACTAACCAACCCTAGACTGTTCAGCGCTGGGCTGGATTCCCTAGGGAGTGGGGTCCGCCGAAAAAAACGAGCGGGCCCCCCCTAGAAAGAACCAGCCCAGTGCTGATAGAACTAGGGCTCTTCCTACTACCCCTGGGCTGTGGGTAGTAAGGTAATATGGCGAAAAAGTATGAAAAAAATAAACGGACGCCATTTTGTTTTGTGGAACTACAAGTCCCAGCCAGCCAGGTTGCCAAAAACAGTGTGGCCATGCTGGTGCTTGTATAACTACAAGCACCAGCATACCCACGGAAGCCAGGGCATGTTGGCACTTGGAGAACGACAAGTGCCAACATGCCCTGACATCCCTGGCTTGCTGGGACCTGTAGTACCACAAAAAAAAAGTTAAATAAATAACAACACCCTTGTAAATACCACACATATTTATTAAAAATAAAAACCCCACAATAAATACACTAACCACCCTCATTAAAACCACATCTATTTATTAAAAATAAAAACACCCCAAATACTCACCAAAGATGTCTTCTTTCTTCTTTCAAAGTTCCAGGCTTGCCCCAGTCCCAGCAAATTTATACTTCCAAAATGGCTTGAAGAAATTGAGCATCACTTCGGCCAGAAGGGCCCCATATTTGTAACATCCCGAATCTTTGTTCTTGATTGTAGAAAAATAATAAAAGTCTTTATCCGCGGCAAACACCTCCTACTATGTAGGAGGTCCGAACCGCAATGAACTTACGTTCATTGCGTAAGCTAAAACTACAGTATAATGTGATTTTCCCACGCTAGTCGGGGAATCACCTAATACTGTACCTAGAGCTTACGCAAGTAACGTAGCTCATTGCGCATGCGCAACGCTACTTGCGTAAGCTGTATTTACTGTGAAGGACCTGCCAACGATTGCTGACCTGTCTACTATCGCTGCATTGGATTCTGTCACCATTGAAAAAATGGTGGAGGATTACTTTGGTGACTGCATCCAAGTAGACATGTCAGACAGTCCTTACTTGTGTTGGCAAGAAAAAAAGGCAGTTTGGAAGCCCCTGTACAAACTGGCTCTATTTTACCTGAGTTGTCCCCCCTCCAGTGTGTACTCCGAAAGAGTTTTTAGTGCAGCGGGGAACCTGGTCAGTGAGCGGCGAAGGGGGTTGCTTCCGCAAAATGTGGAGAAGATGATGTTCATTAAAATGAATTATCAATTCTTCAATGAAGACCAGCAATGGCCTCCAGAGACTACAGAGTGACCTGTGATTGTGGAGTCCAGCGGGGACGAATTGATAATGTGTGAGGATGAGGAAGTACACACTGAAGGGGGCGAGAATCAGAGGATGAGGATGAGGACGACATCTTGCCTCAGTAGAGCCAGTTTACTTTGTACAGGGAGAGATGAATTGCTTTTTTTGTGTGGGGGCCCAAACAAACCAATCATTTCAGCCACAGTAGTTTGGTAGGCCCTGTTGCTGAAATCATTGGTTTGTTAAAGTGTGCATGTCCTTTTTCCGCAACATAAGGGTGGGTGGGAGGGCCCAAGGACAATTCCATCTTACACCTCTTTTTTCCTTTGCCAGCTTGTTTTGTGGGGGTCCAAACAAACCAATCATTTCAGCCACAGTTTTGTAGGCCCTGTCGCTGAAATGATTGGTTTGTTAAAGTGCGCATGTCCTATTTCCCAAACATAAGGGTGGGTGGGAGGGCCCAAGGACAATTCCATCTTGCACCTCTTTTTTTGGCATTATGTGCTCTTTGGGGCCTAGTTTTTCAAACTGCCATCCTGTCTGCCACTGCAGTGCCACTCCTAGATGGGCCACGTGTTTGTGCCACCCAATTGTGTCGCTTAGCTTAGTCATCCAGCTACCTCGGTGCAACCTTTTGGCCTAAAAACAATATTGTGAGGTGTGAGGTGTTCAGAATAGACTGGAAATTAGTGGAAATGAATGTTATTGAGGTTAATAATAGCGTAGGAGTAAAAAAAAAAAAAAAAAAAAAAACCCCAAAAATCTGGATTTTAGCAGTTTTTATGCTTTTTTAAAAAAAAATCAGAACCCAAAACCCAAAACCCAAATCCCAAAACCTTGAGGGGGTGTTTTGGCAAAACCCATTAGAACCCAAAACCTGAAGGTAATCAGAACCCAAAACGCGAAAAGTGGCCGGGGCACATCCCTAGTAATTTCACCCAAACCTCTCAGAGGAACTTTCAGTTTTGAGTGGAGTTACTCTTTATAATGCCGTTAGTGAGTTGATTATTATGCATTATTTTGTTGCCTGTTTTGATCTTCTGGTCTTTTTTAACAATAGGTGCAGTGTATGTAGTTTTTAATAAACACGCAGACCAATTTGATATATTAGGAACCGCTGAACTGTCTACTTCTGAGTTCATGCACATAATACAAAATATGACAGTTGGGCACATGATATAGATACATTTCTTAGAGCACACTCATAATGTCTACCCTCGCAAAACTATAAAGTTGTCCACATGTTTCAATAGGATTTTATTCTTAATCAAGCTGAATGTTGGAGGCACCAGCTCTTGTCTACCCAACACCGTTTTCTGAAGCCAGAAAATGGGTTAAATGGTTTCCTGTGACAACTGTAGTATTTACAAGTTCTAGACCTTCTGAATCCCTGAAAGAGACTAAAGTTAGCGTCATTAGGTATAGCTGGAGCTTATAGCACAGCAAAATCCTAGTACATACAGCTTTCTCTCAATACAGATCACTGCTAGTACCAATATATATCACTGTTCCTATATATATTTACAATATTATATAACTAACTCCTATTCTTCACTCCTATTCTGTACAATGTTAAAATACTAACACCCCCACTGTTCTTGTTTAAAACTGCACTGTTATTTTATATGCTCTATTAACACTTGTGTGCAGGGCCACCATCAGGGGAGGGGGGGGGGGTATGAAGAGTTCTAGTGTAAGGGGCCTGTACTCACCAGGGGGCCCAGCTGATGATCCTTGTCAGAGTCACTGGTGCTTTTAAACAAATACCTATAGAGCAAGGTTAAAGGTTCACATGCTCAGGTCCTACCCCCTCTAGCACAGGGTCCCCCTACCCTGTGCAAGGCCTTACAGAAGACTGCACCTGTCTCCACCTCCCAAAGGGAAGGGAAAGGAAGATACTTGTGTCCTTGTAACGCCCCCTGCGGGGAAAGACAGGGTCAGACGCAACACAAAAGAACTTACCTTGTAAACGATGGTTACCTCCAGTCCGCTTCCAATTTCCCAGCTGCGATCCAATCCCAGCAGATCCGCAGCCGCAGTCACCTCCAATCACGTCCCTCTGAGATAGAGACAGAGATTACGGCCGTGCCTACCAGGTAAGGGCTGTCCGAGACTACGGCAAAGAACAAGGGCACAGTCAGTCCAAGCTCCTTGCCGCCTCCTCACTTTGTTCTTGCCAAGACGCGGGGGACTACAGGCACTGAAGGCCAAGACTAATCCGAGGACTAATCCCGCCTCAAGTACCTCACACACCTGCCAGTGAGGGCCTAACCGAATGGGGGAATCGAGCGTGATACTCACCGGGACACTCCCACTTCCGATCCGGTTCTCCTGCACCTTCCCGACTCCTGCGGATGACAAGAACACACAGCCTCCCTCTACGCTCTCCGTGAGACTAAGATGGCACCCACAAAACTGGACTGACTACAACAGCGACCCGACCCTAACAACGTTCTAATGGTCGGCAACGCAACTAAGTCAAACCGCTATGACTAACTAGGTGTGGTGCACTAACGGAACTGCTCACTTACACGCTACGGGGAACACCAGCCGGTGTTCACAGCCTAAACCGGAGGGCGGTTCCTAACCCCCTCTCCCAGGTCGTACCAAGAAGCTGCCTTCTTGCTATGGAGTCACACACAGGCCCTAAGTACGGGTTCTTTAAGCCCGGCTGAGGCTCAGTAGAACAGCACACTAACCCGCGGGCCGACTGCCGCACGGAACAGCCGATCGAACTGAACCGCCCGACTGCCTGTACTCGGGTATCTCACACGTGTCCCTACGTCCGGAACCACAGGTCCACCTGCACGGAACCGGCCTTGAGGACCCTTGATCAGAACCACGGCCGCCCCTGGAACTGCCTCAAGGTGTGCTGCACTGCCACCAACTCACTCAGCCACCCCCTCTGGGTACCAGTGTGACCCCGGGGACCTAAGGGACAGGGAAACTACGTGTGTTCTCCCCTGACTGTGTGTATGCTGGTAACTACACTTGTCCCCACAGCACGGGTTAGCACAGGAAAACCACAGGAACAAGAGCCTACCTTTAATGGGGGCCTGACGTCTTGCCCCTGGACACAGTTATGTAGCACACCCCAAAATACCGTAATGTAAACTATACTCGCCGCACAGACAGAATAAATACAGTATACAGTACTTTGCACGCTACTTACCCGAGCACACCGCTGCTAGCCAACCAGAAGGTTGCTACAGCACCACAGGAGCCTACGCTCTACTGTACCTCCTAACCACGTGTGCTCACCTCACACAGGACCGCGCCTACACTCACGAGGCTCCCACGCCTCTACCACACACCACCAGGGCCTTATGCCCTACACACCATGGGTCCCTGCCCAGCTACACACAGAGCCTTGTGCTCTGATTAATGGGCCTCAGCCCCCTCTCTACCTCAGGGCTCTGAGCCCACTAACTAGGGCCTTGTGCCCTACTACCTAGGGGTCCTAGCCCCTGCCTGAGGCCTGTGGCCTCCCTAACTGACTGAGGGCCTTGTGCCCTTAATAGCAGACGGGCTACCAGCCCCTAACCAGGCCCTCTGGCCTTCCTATGGCCTCTAGGCCACTAACTACCTAAGGGCCTTGTGCCCTTGTACCTGGGCTCTCACGCCCCTGTCTAGCTAATAGGGGCTTGTCCCCTTTATCATATATCCTAATGGCCTACTGGCCCACTAACTTCGTTGGGGCCTAGTGCCCAGGTCCCTGGGCCTTGTGCCCCTAATTTAGCGTGCCCACGGGCCTTGTGCCCGACTGTGCCCACGGGCCTAGTGCCCGAATTAAAGCTGAGTATACTTACCTGCTGTGCGCAGGATACTCAACTTGCCACGCCGTCTTCTGCTTCTTTCTCCGGGTCTTCCAGACCCTCCAGCCAGCGGCGCCTCTTCTCCTCTTCGGCGCTGTTGAGGGCTGCTTGGCGGGGGCGCTCTCAGCCCTTACAAGGGCTCCCCGCCGACGATCTCCGCTCCGGCGGCTTGATTGAAGTCTTCTGGCGGCAGGGTAGCTCACGGCCCTTACAAGGGCCCCCTGCCGCCGCTGCTGCTGGCTCTGTTGATGGACGTCTTGAAGAGACGTCCTCTCTCTTCTCCGCCGACGGACTTCTGGCAAAATGGCGCCACCCGGCGACTTATATAGTCGCCGGCGTGACGTCATCAGCCGGCGCGAGCGCTGATTGGCTCGCGTCGGCGCCAATCTTTTGAATGGCCGGGCGCGAGCCGCGATTGGCTCGCGCATCCGGCCGCTGATTGGCCAGCGGGGAAAGATGAGCCCTGATTGGCTCATCCTTCCCCCGGGCACAGGACCTGCAAGAAAGAAGCCACGATACTCACCGCTGGATCGCTGGACGGGTGAGTACTTCTCCTCTTCTTTCTTCACCCACTTGTAGGGCACTGCCATCTGAGGATTCTTCAGCCCCTCCAGGGGCGCAGCACAGCCTGACATCTTCGCCCTCTTCACGGGCACCAGGCACATCTTCTGTCCCTCCACATTTCCGCCGCCTTTTTCCATTGTGGTCCCCACAATCAACGTCTTCTCCTCTACGTCCACCTCCAAGGGTCGCTTACCGGCATCCCTGACTCGCGTCCATCGGATCCTCTGCGGTAAGGTCCTCTCGCGCAGGATCCACACCATCCTGGCAACCTCCTCGCCCAAAGTCGGTATCCAGGGAGTCTCTTCCTCGGCACCTGCCGGAACCTCCCATCCGTCCGATACCTCCTCGGTTGTGCGGGAAGCTTCTTCAGAAGGTGACAACATCCACCACTCTCCAGCTGCGCTCTCTAAAGTACAGTCTTCTTCAGGCAGTACTTCTTCAGCAGCTCTCTCTTCCGGGGTACTGATGGCTTCCATCCTCTCAGGTACCACCGGGCAGACATCTTCACATGTCTCCGGACACAACGTTGCCCCGTGGAGGGTCTGCTCAGTTCTCCCTTCGTCTTCAGGGACCAACTCTTCCACAGCCACGGACAAGTCGTCTGACGTATCCGACGTCTCCAATACCCCAGCTCCAGCATCCGGCTGTCGTGGGTATTCCTGTCGCGAATCTTGCTTGGACGGGACGATCACCTGCGATCCAACAGTCAGCAGGCTCTGCCGATCCTTCCCTCCAGACTCCGACTTCTTTTGAGACCATTGATGGAAGGCTTCCTCGTCCTTCCACTCGAAGACTTCTACGTCTTCCCATTCATCGGAGACTTCTTCGTCCTCCCATTCACCAAAGAGCTCCTCGGCAACTGGGCAGTGGTATGCGAAGTGTCCAGGCAACCCACACTTCCAGCACAGCATTTCTTCCACCTGTTGCCGTTTAGTACCTCTGTTCTTCTTCTTCCTTGTCTCACAACGTTCCAGGATTTGCTTCGTGAACGCTGCCACTTCGTCACGAGAGATGACACAGCTGTATCCCTCGTACAGCGGAATGATCCCCCGATGAGCCATCGTTGATCCTGCCGACTACGCCAAAATGTAACGCCCCCTGCGGGGAAAGACAGGGTCAGACGCAACACAAAAGAACTTACCTTGTAAACGATGGTCACCTCCAGTCCGCTTCCAATTTCCCAGCTGCGATCCAATCCCAGCAGATCCGCAGCCGCAGTCACCTCCAATCACGTCCCTCTGAGATAGAGACAGAGATTACGGCCGTGCCTACCAGGTAAGGGCTGTCCGAGACTACGGCAAAGAACAAGGGCACAGTCAGTCCAAGCTCCTTGCCGCCTCCTCACTTTGTTCTTGCCAAGACGCGGGGGACTACAGGCACTGAAGGCCAAGACTAATCCGAGGACTAATCCCGCCTCAAGTACCTCACACACCTGCCAGTGAGGGCCTAACCGAATGGGGGAATCGAGCGTGATACTCACCGGGACACTCCCACTTCCGATCCGGTTCTCCTGCACCTTCCCAACTCCTGCGGATGACAAGAACACACAGCCTCCCTCTACGCTCTCCGTGAGACTAAGATGGCACCCACAAAACTGGACTGACTACAACAGCGACCCGACCCTAACAACGTTCTAATGGTCGGCAACGCAACTAAGTCAAACCGCTATGACTAACTAGGTGTGGTGCACTAACGGAACTGCTCACTTACACGCTACGGGAAACACCAGCCGGTGTTCACAGCCTAAACCGGAGGGCGGTTCCTAACCCCCTCACCCAGGTCGTACCAAGAAGCTGCCTTCTTGCTATGGAGTCACACACAGGCCCTAAGTACGGGTTCTTTAAGCCCGGCTGAGGCTCAGTAGAACAGCACACTAACCCGCGGGCCGACTGCCGCACGGAACAGCCGATCGAACTGAACCGCCCGACTGCCTGTACTCGGGTATCTCACACGTGTCCCTACGTCCGGAACCACAGGTCCACCTGCACGGAACCGGCCTTGAGGACCCTTGATCAGAACCACGGCCGCCCCTGGAACTGCCTCAAGGTGTGCTGCACTGCCACCAACTCACTCAGCCACCCCCTCTGGGTACCAGTGTGACCCCGGGGACCTAAGGGACAGGGAAACTACGTGTGTTCTCCCCTGACTGTGTGTATGCTGGTAACTACACTTGTCCCCACAGAACGGGTTAGCACAGGAAAACCACAGGAACAAGAGCCTACCTTTAATGGGGGCCTGACGTCTTGCCCCTGGACACAGTTATGTAGCACACCCCAAAATACCGTAATGTAAACTATACTCGCCGCACAGACAGAATAAATACAGTATACAGTACTTTGCACGCTACTTACCCGAGCACACCGCTGCTAGCCAACCAGCAGGTTGCTACAGCACCACAGGAGCCTACGCTCTACTGTACCTCCTAACCACGTGTGCTCACCTCACACAGGACCGCGCCTACACTCACGAGGCTCCCACGCCTCTACCACACACCACCAGGGCCTTATGCCCTACACACCATGGGTCCCTGCCCAGCTACACACAGAGCTTTGTGCTCTGATTAATGGGCCTCAGCCCCCTCTCTACCTCAGGGCTCTGAGCCCACTAACTAGGGCCTTGTGCCCTACTACCTAGGGGTCCTAGCCCCTGCCTGAGGCCTGTGGCCTCCCTAACTGACTGAGGGCCTTGTGCCCTTAATAGCAGACGGGCTACCAGCCCCTAACCAGGCCCTCTGGCCTTCCTATGGCCTCTAGGCCACTAACTACCTAAGGGCCTTGTGCCCTTGTACCTGGGCTCTCACGCCCCTGTCTAGCTAATAGGGGCTTGTCCCCTTTATCATATATCCTAATGGCCTACTGGCCCACTAACTTCGTTGGGGCCTAGTGCCCAGGTCCCTGGGCCTTGTGCCCCTAATTTAGCGTGCCCACGGGCCTTGTGCCCGACTGTGCCCACGGGCCTAGTGCCCGAATTAAAGCTGAGTATACTTACCTGCTGTGCGCAGGATACTCAACTTGCCACGCCGTCTTCTGCTTCTTTCTCCGGGTCTTCCAGACCCTCCAGCCGGCGGCGCCTCTTCTCCTCTTCGGCGCTGTTGAGGGCTGCTTGGCGGGGGCGCTCTCAGCCCTTACAAGGGCTCCCCGCCGACGATCTCCGCTCCGGCGGCTTGATTGAAGTCTTCTGGCGGCAGGGTAGCTCACGGCCCTTACAAGGGCCCCCTGCCGCCGCTGCTGCTGGCTCTGTTGATGGACGTCTTGAAGAGACGTCCTCTCTCTTCTCCGCCGACGGACTTCTGGCAAAATGGCGCCACCCGGCGACTTATATAGTCGCCGGCGTGACGTCATCAGCCGGCGCGAGCGCTGATTGGCTCGCGTCGGCGCCAATCTTTTGAATGGCCGGGCGCGAGCCGCGATTGGCTCGCGCATCCGGCCGCTGATTGGCCAGCGGGGAAAGATGAGCCCTGATTGGCTCATCCTTCCCCCGGGCACAGGACCTGCAAGAAAGAAGCCACGATACTCACCGCTGGATCGCTGGACGGGTGAGTACTTCTCCTCTTCTTTCTTCACCCACTTGTAGGGCACTGCCATCTGAGGATTCTTCAGCCCCTCCAGGGGCGCAGCACAGCCTGACATCTTCGCCCTCTTCACGGGCACCAGGCACATCTTCTGTCCCTCCACATCCTGGTAGAAAACAGCACTGGAATGCTAAGCCTGGGTTTGTATAACCCAGACTCAAAATCCCCAGAATTCCCTGTGACCAACTGTGTGTGTGCAATGACATCATCACAAACATGTGGATACTTTGTACATTGGCCAGGTGGGTTGATGTCAAACAACTATATGCTGGAGATATTCACCACCGCAACCCCTTGTCCCATGTCTTCTCAGACTTGCTGTTCAGTTATAACTAGAGATGGGCGGGTCCAGTTCCCCAAAAACCGAACCCACCCGAACTTTGGGTATCCGAGTACCGAGCTGAGTAGCTCGATACTCTCCCGCCCGCTCCGAATCCAAATCGAGGGCGAACGTTATTGTGACGTCGTCGGATCTCGTGGCTCGGTTCCCGCGATACTTCAAGATTATAAATACCTTCCTCCACAGCAATCCATTGCCATTTGACAGAGGGAGAGCAGGGTGTAGTCACAGGCTGATTAGAGCAGGTACAGAGAATACAATATTGTTATTCCAATTGCTGTAACAAAAATCGCTAGAGAAGAGAGGAGGATAGAGGTTTATTTTATTTTTGTAATATTTGGCACTCCCCAGTGCTTTTGGGGTGTCCCCCATAATTGTGCATAAATATTTCTGGCTGTCAAAAGTCATATCTGTCAGCAGTGTCTACCAAATAATTTTTAGCACTCCTCAGTGCTTTTGGGGTGTCCCCCATAATTGTGCATAAATATTTCTGGCTGTCAAAAGTCATATCTGTCAGCAGTATCTACCAAATAATTTTTAGCACTCCTCAGTGCTTTTGGGGTGTCCCCCATAATTGTGCATAAATATTTCTGGCTGTCAAAAGTCATATCTGTCAGCAGTATCTTACCAAATAATTTTTAGCAGTCCTCAGTGCTTTTGGGGTGTCCCCCATAATTGTGCATAAATATTTCTGGCTGTCAAAAGTCATATTTGTCAGCAGTATCTTACCAAATAATTTTTACCACTACAAGTGCTTTGCGCTCAGAATGGATTGAAAGCAGTCCACATATGATCAGAATGAGCAACCAGGTTCTGTCACCAGTCCTGATGTTAGTGTTCCCAGTACGTCATCTGGGCAAGGCGATGTCAAACTACAGAGTGTTTCGAAATCAGTCCAAAAAACAAAAACAAAATTTTTTTTTACTGTGTTGAAGCGAAAAAGAAGTGTTACTGAGCAAAAGTTAAGTGCCGATAAAAAAAAAATTGCCAACATGCCATTCTACACACGCAGTGGCAAAGAGAGAATGAGGCCTTCACCTTTGGCTATTAGTGGCAGATCCCAAAAAGTTACCGAGCCTACAATTGGTGCACAACTACTGTTACGCATCAAAGCCGAGCTGCAAGATAACAGTAAGGCATTAGAGGATAATGTTTGCTCTGATTCACCAATGACACCAATCCCTGTGGAGAGTCCATCCAACAGTGGTATGTCTAATTGTGAGCATTCTGCTGATGTGTGCCTTAACAGCCAGAGTGTAGCCGGTGATAACCAAATTGAGGATGCCACTTTAGAATTAGAAGAGGATGAGGGGGAGATTTATGGAGGTGACGAGGGCGCTAATGAGGATGTTGATGATTATGATGCAGACAGATACCAAATTGCCCTTCTCAATTTCTTTTTATATTCTAGATTATATAACGGCTGAACAGTTTTCTATTTTACTCCTAGTGGAGAGGGAATCTGATGCAGACAGATACCAAACTGCCTTTGTCCATTTCTTTGTATGTTCGAATTTCTAGTTCTACAGTCTATGCAGGCTGCTTTTTTTTCTATTTTACTACACATGGATGGGGGTGGGGGGTGGGGTCTGATGCAGACAGATACCAAACTGCCTTTGTCCATTTCTTTGTATATTCGAATTTCTAGTTCTACAGTCTATGCAGGCTGCTTTTTTTATATTCAACTACAAGTGGAGGGCTGGGGGGGGGGAGCATAGATAGCCACCAAAGTACCGTGGTCCATTTATTTTACTTTCTAGCTCCACAGTCTGTGCAGGCTGCTTTTTTTATATTCAACTACAAGTGGTGGGCGGGAGGGGGGGGCATAGATAGCCACCAAAGTACCGTGGTCCATTTAATTTTACTTTCTAGCTCCACAGTCTGTGCAGGCTGCTTTTTTAATATTCAACTACAAGTGGGGGGCGTGGGGGGGGGCATAGATAGCCACCAAAATACCATGGTCCATTTAATTATATTTTCTAGCTCCACAGTCTGTGCAGGCTGCTTTTTTAAAATTCAACTACAAGTGTAGGATGTAATATACACCCAAAGACGATGGCTACATTGCCAATAATCAAAGATGGAGGAGGTAGACAACCAGGTTTGACTGTATAATTTGCAGACAAGTGTTCGCATTAAGGACGGCCTAGCAGGGATTAAACTGTTTTTTTCCTAATTTATTAGCTTTAGAATTACCTCACTTATCTAAGAAACTGGTGGAGCACTAAATTAGGTTATTTTAGACCCAAAAAATGGTATTTTTTTCAAAAAGAGCAAAACCAAACAAAACCAAAACCAAAACACGCAAGGGCGGTTTTGCCATACCAAAACCAAAACCAAGACACCAAGGTAATCCAGATCCAAAACCAAAGCCAAAACACGGGGGTCACACAGTGACCATCTCTAGTCATGACAAAGCAGTGGCGGATCCAGGGGGGGGGGAGCGATCGAGGCGATCGTCCCCCCCCCCCTACCAGGGGCTTGCTGCCGACAGCTGCACAGTGCAGGTCCGTTCAGCAGTGACAGTGTGCTGCCCGGCTGCTCTGATTGTGTTTTAAACAAAATCAGAGCAGCGGGACAGCACACTTTTACTGCTGAACGGACCTGCACATACTGTGCAGCAGCCGGCAGCCTTAGAACACAGAAAGGGGGCGGGGCCTAAATCACCCGCCCTAAAATTACCCGGGTAGGGCAAATGTCTGGGTCCACCCCTGTAACAAGGCAGGTCTGATATTAGTAAGCTGTCTCCCCACTCTGTATTACCTTGCATTTTATGTCCCAACCCTCTGAATGTAGTTTTGTTAATACAGTCCATGCCATGATTAGAAGTATGGTGATATCAAATCCATATATCGTTCCATAACACTACCATGTACTAGAGAATGCAAGAACAATTTTCATCATTGTGTCCCATTAAAAAGGAAATCCATGTTCAGATTTGTGTATTTTCATTGCCTTTAAGGTGCTCAAACTGACTGTGATATTGCAGCTGATAAGGCTCAAGATTTTCAAAGTAAATATGAAGTCTTTATTCTAGGGGTGTGCACCGGCCACTTTTAGTGTTTTGGGTTCTGATTAGCTTGAGGTTTTGGGTTCTGATTTGTTTTGCCAAAACACCCCACTCAAGGTTTTGGTTCTGATTTAGGGTTTTGGGTTCTGATTTTTCCTTTAAAAAGCATAAAAAGTGCTAAAAAACATTTTTTTTCCTTTTTTTTTTCTTTTACTCCTACGCTATTATTAACCTCAATAACATTCAATACCAATCATTTCCACTAATTTCCAGTCTATTCTGAACACCTCACACCTCACAATATTGTTTTTAGCCCAAAAGGTTGCACCGAGGTAGCTGGATGTCTAAGCTAAGCGACACAAGTGGGCGGCACAAACACGTGGCCCATCTAGTAGTGGCACTGCAGTGGCAGACAGGATGGCAGTTTGAAAAACTAGGCCCCAAAGAGCACATAATGCCAAAAAAAGAGGTGCAAGATGGAATTGTCCTTGGGCCCTCCCACCCACCCTTATGTTGTTGAAATAGGACATGCGCACTTTAACAAACCAATCATTTCAGCCACAGAGCCTACAAAACTGTGGCTGAAATGATTGGTTTGTTTGGACCCCCACAAAATGAGCTGGCAAAGAAAAAAAAGAGGTGCAAGATGGAATTGTCCTTGGGACCTCCCACCCACCCTTATGTTGTTGAAATAGGACATGCACACTTTAACAAACCAATCATTTCAGCGACAGGGCCTACCAAACAACTGTGGCTGAAATGATTGGTTTGTTTGGGCCCCACACAAAAAAAGCAATTCATCTCTCCCTGTACAAACTAAACTGGCTCTACTGAGGCAAGATGTCGTCCTCATCCTCATCCTCTGATTCCTCGCCCCCTTCAGTGTGTACTTCCTCATCCTCACACATTATCAATTCGTCCCCGCTGTACTCCACAATCACAGGTCCCTCTGTAATCTCTGGAGGCCAGTGCTGGTCTTGATTGAAGAATTGATAATTCATTTTTATGAACATCATCTTCTCAACATTTTGCGGAAGCAACCTCGTTCGCCGCTCACTGACCAGGTTCCCCGCTGCACTAAAAACTCTTTCGGAGTACACACTGGAGGGGGGACAACTCAGGTAAAATAGAGCCAGTTTGTACAGGGGCTTAGAAACTGGCTTTCTTTCCTGCCAGTAAGAATAAGGACTGTCTGACATGTCTACTTGGATGGTGTCAGCAAAGTAATCCTCCACCATTTTTTCAATGGTGACAGCATCCAATGCAGCCACAGTAGTTATGTCTGCAATGGTTGGCAGGTCCTTCAGTCCGGACCAGATGTTCTCAGCATCCCCGCCAGCGGGTCGTTTATGAAATCTCAGCTGTTTCCTCGCAGCCACAGGTGTGAAAGAAAATGAAGGAGGAGCTGTTGGCATGTCACGGTCCTCTTCAGAGGACAATCTCCTGACCAGCAGGTCTTTGCACCGCTGTAGACTTGTGTCCGCCGGAAACAGAGACACAACATACTCTTTAAACCGAGGATCGAGCACGGTGGCCAGAATGTATTCCTCTGACTTTAAAAGAGTGACCACCTGTCACGGGCACTAGGAGTCTTGCCCAGGATTACACCAGTTGACTATGCTTACCAGAGAGGAGGAGTTTGCACAGCGGTCCTCTGGCAGCAGGGTGAATAGTGGAACGTATATAACAGCAGATGGAGAGAGGATGCCAATGGAAATTATGATAGTCAGTGTCTTGCAGCTATACTGGTAAATGAGTCAGCGACTTGCAGCTACATTGGTAGACGAGTCAGCGACTTGCATCTATAGTGGAAAGGCAGGTTTGAACCACGGAGATCAGGTTGGACGTGAGCAGGTTAAGAAAGGTAACAGGAGAGTCAGTGGTCTGCGTACAGCAAGTTGTACCACTGTTATGGTGAGAAGACTTGTCCAGGTGCAGGTAGGTAGCGGGAAAGTCAGTGGTCTGTGTACAGGAAGTTGTACCACTGCTATGGTAAGAAGACTTGTCCAGGTGCAGGTAGGTAGCGGGGAAGTCAGTGGTCTGCGTACAGCAAGTTGTACCACTGCTATGGTGAGAAGACTTGTCCAGGTGCAGGTAGGTAGTGGGGAAGTCAGTGGTCTGCGTACAGCAAGTTGTACCACTGCTAGTAAGTGAGGAGTAGTTCAGGTGCGGATGAGTGGAGGCATGCAAAGAGTCAATAACGATATGAAGACACTGAGAGCACAGAGGAACTTGTTCCAAACAGATATGCAGCGTTTACAGCTAATAGTCTATAACGGTATGTATACCGCTGCTGAGTAGAGAGGCTTGCACAGAGCGGATATGCGGAATAATAACTGATAGTCAATCACAAGTATGCATATCACTGCTGAGTAGAGAAGCTTGTTCCAAACAGATATGCAGCGTAACAACAAATAGTCTATAGCGGGTATGGATACCGCTGCTGAGTAGAAAGGCTTGTCCTAAGCGGATATGCAAGGTAACAGTTGATAGTCAATAATAAGTAAGCATACCGCTGATGAGTAGAGAAGCTTGTCCACGAGAATATGCAGGCACAGCAGGGATGCTGAATGGCTGTAGCGGGTATGGGAACCACAGGTGAGCAGAGCAGGTAATCAGAAACCAGCTGAGGAAACGAGCAGGATACAGGAGTCTGTAGCAGGTATGAGAACCGCTGATGAGCAGAGCAGGTAATCCAGAAGCCAGCTGAGGAGACGAGTAGGATACAGGAATCAGTAGCGGGTATGGAAACCACCGATGAGTAGCACGGGTAATCAGCAGGAAGCTGAAGACACTAGCAGGACACAGGAGACACCTTCAGAGACTCACAGGGAATGAGACTCAAGATCAGGCAACGAGGTAATGAGCACAGGTGCCTTAAATAGGGAGAGGTGCCTGATCCACCAATGAGATTAAAAGCAAAGGTCATAAGTTCTTGGATGCTGCGCATGCGCAGTGCATCAAGATGGCGGGCGGCCGCGGCTCAGGACAGGCGCCGACAGGAAAGCTAGGGAACCACGCACCAGCGCAGAGGCACACACGGTCCGGTGAGTGACACCACCCTCGGATCCTGGCAAAGCATACAAAGGGCTTCATCCACAAGAGCTAGATGCTTTGTGGAATCGCAATGCTTTAACAGCTCCTCTCTCACTTTCTCCAGCTGCTCCTGCAACAGCCTGATCAGGGGAATCACCTGACTCAAGCTGGCAGTGTCGGAACTGACTTCTTGTGTGGCAAGTTCAAACGGCTGGAGAACCTTGCACAACACGGAAATCAGTCTCCACTGCGCTTGACTCAGGCGCATCCCCACTCCTTTGCCTATGTCGTAGGTGGCTGTGTAGGCTTGAATGGCCTTTTGCTGCTCCTTCATCCTCTGCAGCATATAGAGGGTGGAGTTCCAGCGCGTCACAACCTCTTGTTTGAGGTGATGGCAGGGCAGGTTCAGCCTTTTTTTATGTTGTTCGAGTCTGCGGTAGGCAGTGGCAGAATGCCGAAAGTGTCCAGCAGTTTTGCGGGCCACCGCAAGCATATCCTGCACACCCCTGTCACTCTTCAGGTAATGCTGCACCACTAAATGTATTGTGTGGGCAAAACATGGCACATGCTGGAAATTGCCCATATGTAATGCCCGCACAATGTTACTGGCGTTGTCCGACACCACAAATCCCCAGGAGAGTGTAAGTGGGGTAAGCCACTGCGAGATTATTTCCCTCAGTTTCTCTAAGAGGTTGTCAGCATTGTGCCTCTTATTAAAACCGGTGATACATAACGTTGCCTGCCTTGGAACGAGCAGGCGTTTTGGAGATGCTGCTACTGATGCTGCTGCTGCTGCTGCTGCTGCTGTTGCTGCGGAAGGCGATGCATCTACCCAGTGGGCTGTCACAGTCATATAGTCCTTAGTTTGCCCTGAACCACTTGTCCACATGTCCGTGTTTAAGTGGACAGTGGGTACAACCGCATTTTTCAGAGCACTGAGGACACTTTTTCGTACTTCTCTGTACATCCCGGGTATCGCCTGCCTAGTGAAGTGGAATCTAGACGGGATTTGGTACCGGGGAGACAATACCTCCATCAAACGTCTAAATCCCACTCCACTGATGGCGGACACCGGACGCACGTCTAACACCAACATAGCTGTTACGGCCGCAGTTATCCGCTTTGCCATAGGATGACTACTGTCGTACTTTGTGCTCATGGCAAACGACTGTACGGTCAACTGTTCAGTGAAAGACGTAGCGTTCTTACGACTTCCCCTCTGGGAAGATGACCGACTACCAGCAGCAACAGCAGCAGCGGCAGTAGTAGGCGTAGCGCTGCAGGATCCTCCGGAAGAATCCCGGATTGAAGAGGACTCAGTCATGCCGGTGACATGGCCTACAGGACTATCTACAATCGAGATCGAGGAGGAAATTGACGAGGAGGGTGTTGCTGGTGTGGATACAACAGGACCAAGGGATTTAGGTGTCCCTGGACTGCTGATGGTCCTAGCCACAGTTCCTGAACTAAACACTGAATTATGAAGGTTATTTAGGTGACGTATAAGGGAGGATGTCCCTAGGTGGCCAAGATCCTTACCCCTGCTTATTTGAGCTTTACATAAGGTACATATAGCCATACATTTGTTGTCCGGATTGGGATAGAAAAAATTCCAGACTGAAGAGGTGGATTTCTTGGTCTTCTGGCCAGGCATGACGATGGGCTTTTTCTTCCCATGGACAACAACTGTTTTCTCCCCTGGTGCCTCATTTAAGATAACCACATCAGCATCCTCCTCGTCAAGTTCCTCCTCAGCGCCAGCTACATCAATATCCTCCTCCCGGTGTACAACATTCACACCTTTATTAGCCAAATCTGTAACTGGACTGTGGATGATCCTTCCAGCATATGCAGAGGGCGTGCTGCAAATGGTGGAAGGAGTTACCTCTTCCCGTACAGTGATGGGAAGGTCAGGCTTCGCAACCACCAACACCCTTGGACTCGCCTTGGGGATTTGTGATGCCATCTCTTTAGAAGGCAGAGTTGTTTGCTGTGTTGTTGATGACAGCTTAACTCTCTTATATTTTTTAGAGGGGTGGGGAGGAGGAGGGCTTAGATCCTTGAGTGAACCTGAACCTCTAGTCATGGGCCAGGGCCTAAGCCGTTCCTTGCCACTCCGTGTCGTAAATGGCATATTGGCAAGTTTACGTTTCTCCTCAGATGTTTTTAATTTTCTTTTTTTGCTAATTTTAGTGAACTTTGGCTTTTTGGATTTTACATGCCCTCTACTAGGAGATTGGGCATCAGCCTTGGCAGACGACGTTGATGGCATTTCATCATCTATGTCATGACTAGTGGCAGCAGCTTCAGCATTAGGAGGAAGTGGTTCTTGATCTTTCCCTACTTTATCCTCCAAATATTTGTACTCCATTATAGTTTAATCTCTGGCACTAATATTTCTGGACTGCAGGAACAGTGAACGTAGTTTAATCTCTGGTACTAATATTTCTGGACTGCAGGAACAGTGAACGTAGTTTAATCTCTGGTACTAATATTTCTGGACTGGACTGCAGGAACAGTGACTGTATTTATATATTGCAGTACTAATATTTCTGGACTGCAGGAACAGTGAACATATTTATATATTGCAGTACTAATATTTCTGGACTGCAGGAACAGTGAACGTATTTATATATTGCAGTACTAATATTTCTGGACTGCAGGAACAGTGACTGTATTTATATATTGCAGTAGTAATATTTCTGGACTGCAGGAACAGTGAACGTATTTATATATTGCAATACTAATATTTCTGGACTGCAGGAACAGTGAACGTATTTATATATTGCAGTACTAATATTTCTGGACTGCAGGAACAGTGAACGTATTTATATATTGCAGTACTAATATTTCTGGACTGCAGGAACAGTGACTGTATTTATATATTGCAGTAGAATTTTTTTTATTATTTTTTTATAATTTTTTTTATTATTTTTGTATAATTTTTTTATAATTTTTTTTATTTTTTTATCATTTTTTTTATCACTTTTTGATGACAATGGACTTAGCAGGACAAAGCACAGGACACAGCACCACTGGACTCAGCAGGACAGAGCACAGGACACAGAACCACTGGACTCAGCAGGACAGAGCACTGGACAAAGCACCACTGGACTCAGCAGGACAGAGCACAGGACAAAGCACCACTGGACTTAGCAGGACAGAGCACAGGACAAAGCACCACTGGACTCAGCAGGACAGAGTGACAGGACACAGCAGCACTAAAAAAACCAACCTCCCTCTTCCCTGATCTTAGCCCGACTGAAGATGGCGGCGGCAAGCGGGGAATTTATAGAATCCGAATCTCGCGAGATCCGACGGCGGGATTTGGAGTCAGAGCCTTGCTTTCACTGTTTCTCCCCGACGGAAATACCCGAACAGTGCTCGGATCGCCGTCGGATCTGCACTGTTCGGTTGGGCTCTGATTGCGATAATCCAAGCCCGCTGACCTCTACTTTATTCCTTTCATCCTTTCACATAAGATGTGGACACTCCACAAGCAGAGAGAAGTGTGTCCTTGTGCATACAAGTACAAGCTTGTATATATTTTAACAACATCTTTTACACAATATAATGATCTATACTCTTGTTTACAATTTCCTAATATGGTAAAGAAGTTTCTATTAAATATTGGCTACCTTGAGATAAAGAAACAACATACACCAACATTGTTATAAGTGGTGGCATCATAAATTTCACTTTACTTTATTAAGCTTGACCTTTCTCATTGCCCTTTAAACCTAAATATAAATAAGTTTGTCCTTCTGCACTAGGAATACATCTGTTCAGACCATGTCAACCTTTGACCCCTTCCAGGTGAATTTTGAAGAGAACAGAATTGGACACACAAAATATAAGAATATTGAATTAATTAATTAACGGTCGTTAATCATGTGATCTACACGATAAGTGCATTAGTGTGTACCTAGCTTTAGATACCTCTCCTTGAGGGATTATATAGTCTACTCATACTCTCATCAGTTCTTGGGGTGTACCCACCTATCACATTATCTTTCTCAAAGTAGGCCCGGCGCTCCCATTAGGCAAGGTTAGGCACTTGCCTAGGGTGCCGGGCTCTGGAGGGCGCCTGGAGGGCGCCACAGAACTGGAAATTAATTTTAAAACTGTGCGGCGACCGCTGACCATACCTGTCACGGCCGCCGCACAGCATTCAGATGCATGGGGAGGGGGGGAAGAGGCTATTGCTCACCACCGCCGCCTCTCTGCTCCGTCTCCTCCCCTCCACTCACTAGTGTCAGTGAGTGGAGGGGAGGAGATGAAGCAGAGAGGCGGCGGTAGTGAGACAAGGTAAGAAAAGACGGGGGGAGGAGGGCGCCGATTTTTGCGGGGGAGGGGGGGGAGAGGGCGCCATGTACCCTAGCACCGGCCCTGTCTCAAAGCAATATTTTGTAAAACTCCTGACCACTCCATACTTCATTTGATCTTCTTGTTATCTTTAAAGGCTGCACTTCCTGGTGGTTAAATAACGCTCTCCTTAAAATTCCTCAGTTTTGTTACCTGATAAAAACACAGATACAAGACTATTTTGACACAAATCTAAATTGTGTACCTCAGATGCCAACAATTTTATGGGAGGTAGATAAGTTAGTGATGAAAGGCTCAATTGTAAATTCTCCAACCATAAAAACAAGTGCCGTTACTGACACACTATTCTTGCAAATTTGGAACTGATCCATAAATGTACACATCATCATCATTATCATTTGTTTATATAGCGCCAACAAATTCCGTAGTGCTTTACAATTGGGAACAAACAGTAATAAAACAATACCGGGTAATACATACAGACAGGGTCAGATTAACAATGGGCCTGATGGGGCTGCAGCCTCAGACCTCTCCACAGAAATAGGCCCAGGCCAGCCATGAGGGAAATTTTATTTTTTTTTACATTTTTTTAAGGGCACCTGGCATGGGTAGGGGAAAGGGGTTTAAGGCGATGAGTAGTGCGGGGTGGTTATGTACAGTCCTGTCATTGGAGAGCAATAGGCAGCCAAATGCAAGGCTGCCTGTTGCTGAGTGTGGTAGGGTCTGCATCTACAGAGGCTGTGTGTGACTCGTGCTGTACCAATTCCCACCCAGTCCCAGACTGAGGTCACCGGCGCTCAGCACAACAGGTAAGAACAATTTTATTTTTAACAGGGGATATATAACAACAGGAGATATGTGACAACAGGGGATATGTGACATAAGGGTATATGTGACAACAGGCCTAACAAGCGATATGTGACAACAGGCGATATTTGACAATATAATATACATGTGTGAATGGCCCATGTGTTTTACCACAGGGATCAGTTCCTTTTCTTATCACTAAATTACCAACTTTTTCAATGGAAATTACACCCTGGTGCCACTGACAGGTAACTGTGTTTGACTATTTGTATTTTGAAGTCCGCTCAGATGTATGAACACTTGAAGAAAGAATAGCTATATATAACAAATTTTATACATTCCCATTTGGCCATTTGAATTGTTAAGAGGTATGAAAATAATCAATAGTTGATAATCACAATCTCACACATTAACTGCAGAGTTTGTTTGTATCAATAAAAAAATCATATTTTGCTCTCTGAATTGGGTGGTGGTCTCATGGCTGCCCTCTGTATTGTGTGGCTGTAACAAGGTTGCCCTCTGTATTGTGTGGCGGTGACAAAGTTGCCCTCTGCATTGTGTTGTGGTGACAAGGGTTCTATGTGTTGTATGGTGGTCACAAGGGTGCTGTGTATTGTGTGGTGGTCCCAAGGGTGTTAAGTATGGTGTGGCGGTCACCAGGCTGCCCTCTGTATTGTGTGGCGGTCACAAGGGTGCTGTGTGGTCTTCTGCTGCTGTAGCACATCCACTCCAAAGTTGTACGTGCTGTGTATTGAGAGATGTTGTTTTGCTTACCACCCATGGTTAATTGAGTTACTGTCGCCTTCCTGTCAGCTGGAACCAGGCTGGCCATTCTCATCTGACATATCTCATTAACAACGCGTTCCCACTCATATAACTGCCACTCACTAGATGTTTTTGGTTTTTAGCACCGTTATCTGTAAACTCTAGAGACTCTTGTGTGTAAAAATTCCAAGAGATCAACAATACCTGAGGTACTGAAACAACCTGTATGGCACCAATAATCGCTCCACAACAAAAGTCACTTAGATCACATTTGTTCTCTATTCTGGTATTTGGTCTGAACAACAATTGCAATATTTGCCCACGTCTACATGCTTTTATACATTGGGTTTCTGCCACATAAATGGCTGCAAGATATTTGCATTAACTAGCAGGTGTCCTGGTACACCTAATAAACACTGAATGTATATATATATATATATATATATATATATATATATATATATATATATATATATATACATATATATATATATATATATATATATATATATATATATACACATACAGTCAGGTCCATAAATATTGGGACATCAACACAATTCTCATATTTTGGGCACTATACACCACCACAATGGATTTTAAATGAAACTAACAAGATGTGCTTTAACTGCAGACTTTCAGCTTTAATTTGAGGGAATTAGGTGAACGGTGTAGGAATTACAATGGTTTCTATATGTGCCTCCCACTTTTTAAGGGACCAAAAGTAATGGGACAATCGACTCAAAAGCTATTTCATGGACATGTGTGGGCTAGTCCCTCGTTATTTCATCATCAATTAAGTAGGTAAAAGGTCTGGAGTTGATTCTAGGTGTGACATTTGCATTTGGAATCTGTTGCTGTCGACTCTCAATATGAGATCCAAAGAGCTGTCACTATCAGTGAAGCAAGCCATCATTAGGCTGAAATATCAAAACAAACCCATTAGAGAGATAGCAAAAACATTAGGTGTGGCCAAATCAACTGTTTGGAACTTTCTTAAAAAGAAAGAACGCACCGGAGAGCTCAGCAACACCAAAAGATCCGGAAGACCACGAAAAACAACTGTGGTGGATGACAGAAGATTTTCTTCCCCGGTGAAGAAAAACTCCTTCACAACAGTTGGCCAAATCAAGAACACTCTCCAGGAGGTAGGTGTATATGTGTCAAAGTCAACAACCAAGAGAAGACTTCACAAGAGTGAATATAGAGGGTTCACCACAAGATGTAAACCATTGGTGAGCCACAAAAACAGGAAGACCAGATTAGAGTTTGACAAACAACATCTAAAAAAGCCATTACAGTTCTGGAACAACATCCTATGGACAGATGAGACAAAGATCAACTTGTACCAGAGTGATGGGAAGAGAAGAGTATGGAGAAGGAAAGGAACTGCTCATGATCCAAAACATACCACCTCATCAGTGAAGCATGGTGGTGGTAGTGTCATGCCGTGGGCATGTATGGCTGCCAATGGAAGTGGTTCCCTTGTATTTATTGATGATGTGACTGCTGACAAAAGCAGCAGGATGAATTCTGTAGTGTTTCGGGCAATATTATCTG
Organism: Mixophyes fleayi; assembly: GCF_038048845.1. Taxonomy (NCBI): domain Eukaryota; kingdom Metazoa; phylum Chordata; class Amphibia; order Anura; family Limnodynastidae; genus Mixophyes; species Mixophyes fleayi. The sequence goes on from NC_134402.1 coordinate 170,701,657, forward strand.
CTCATATTCAGTCAAATGCCTTAGAACTCATTGAACGGCGCTTCACAGTGCAGATGGACAATGACCTGAAGCATACTGCAAAAGCAACCAAAGAGTTTTATAAGGCTAAAAAGTGGAATGTTATGCAATGGCCAAGTCAATCACCTGACCTGAATCCGATTGAGCATGCATTTCACTTGATGAAGACAAAACTAAAGGGAAAATGCCCCAAGAACAAGCAGAAACTGAAGACATTGGCAGTAGAGGCCTGGCAGAGCATCACCAGGGATGAAACCCAGCGTCTGGTGATGTCTATGCGTTCCAGACTTCAGGCTGTAATTGACTGCAAAGGATTTGCAACAAAGTATTAAAAAGTGAACGTATGATGTAGGATTGTTTAGTTTGTCCCATTACTTTTGGTCCCTTAAAAAGTGGGAGGTACATATAGAAACCGTTGTACTTCCTATACTGTTCATCTGATTTGGATGTAAATACCCTCAAATTAAAGCTGTAAGTCTGCAGTTAAAGCACATCTTGCTTGTTTCATTTCAAATCCATTGTGGTGGTGCATAGGGCCCAAAATATGAGAATTGTGTCGATGTCCCAATATTTATGGACCTGACTGTATAAATTGTAATGTGCGTATTGTCGCTAACCAATAACGATTGTCGAACCTCGATTTGTGTTTCCAACGCACAAAGATTTATTCGCAATAAGTGGAAAAAATATGCTCAAGCGATGTAATAGTAAATACAGCTGTTACTTAACGCAGGCGCTCTGGATCCAGTGCAGTCATTCAATCCTGAAGTCTGGGGACAAGAAGTCTGCCCTCTGGATCACAAGCTGCTGCTTATATACACAATCAAGTACAGTAATACAATGAAGATGGTATGGCTTGCATCTATTGGTCCGGGTCTCAGGAATGTCCAAGGGGTCGTCAATCATTGGCTGGTTCATCCTAAGGAATCCAAAGGAGGGGGTCATCTCTGCAGGGGGTATGCTCTGCTCTTCCCGCCAGAATTCCTTAGTCTTAAGTAGTTCATAATTCCCTATCATTCATAACTTGCGTATGCACTCTGCGATTCCCTCGCAGAGCGCACCAAACAGTAGGATATGTAACAAGGTTCATTATGATACCACTCATGATGTTATTCCTTTAACCCGTTCTGTGTATTTCACTAATATGCATGTAACTCTGATATAACATATAAATACTACTATATTTCGACATAACTGACTATGTGTTGCAACTACCAATAATGTGTACTATTTTATAAGTATGCGTGTTTGTGCGAATGTATGGTAAAAGACCAATTACTGTTGCTGCCACGTGTAGTGGATGAGTACGCCCTTTCACGCCGTAGCGTGCCCTTGTACGTCATAGCGTACCGTACGCATCTTTTCAGACAAAGACAACCAAGTTTGCTAGACTTTAATTGAAATGACTTTATCCAATTTGCTGACTTCGACAGTTCCACCCTTTGATAGTGTAATAAACTATCACCCAATCACCGTTTCAAGTTCAGGATTATACAATACTTCTTCACAGACCATGATCTCGGTATCTGGTACCACCCTTTCAGTCTCTTTACTCTTATGAGACCGTTTTCCACACTTCAACACAGTAGGAACACATTTGACAACTAAACCAATTGCTAAGATGACACCCAGTATAAGGAGAAGGAGCTTACCTACACTAGCAACCATTTCCTGTACCCACTCCCCCAGACCGGAGAACCATTTTGCTGGGTTCAACCATGAGAACCAACCCGCCACCTTTTCCCCGACCTCATATAACGAAGAATTATGGCTCTTTCGAAATTCCCATTTCAGCTGCAAAATTTCATCCATCTTCCGGTCTATAACCTCTTTAGGGTCTTCCGTATTATTAGTAATGTACGTGCAACATTTGACACCGAACTGGGTGGCCAGTGTCACACAGTACCCTCCAGTAATAGAGGTGAGATAATTTAGTACCAGTCTATGTTGCACCAACTCCTTCTTGTACGCTTGTAGCTCCCTTCCAGTATACCTGAAAGTGTCATCATACATCTCGGTGATATTATCTATTAATTTAGCTAGGTCTTGGATATACTTAAAGTTTAATGTTCCCCGAGCGGTCCTGGTGAGATCTAGAGCAACCATAACTTGGAAACCAGCAGTTTCACTAATCAATTTTGTAGCTATGGGTTCCTCACCAGGAATCATATTTCTCTTGCCACGGTGTTCATACTGTGTGTGTATGTATGGTGGTGATGTAGTCTTGTGAATATCTACCATTTCTTCATGAGTAATAGTCATGATTTCAGGAACCAGTTTAGCTAAGAAACACAAGCCCTTGGAACTCGGAGTCACCCAGGAATAAGCTTTCCTCCCACAAACAAAATACACATCATCAGGGAGAACATAAGGAACAGTATGCCCATGAATTATATCACACAGAGTTTTGGTAAAACTACCCATGCCTAGTGTCTCCATCTGCTCTAGACACGTGTCGGCATTAATGATATTTTCACATTTATCTGTAGAGACTTTTCCAATAGATACCTTCTTATGTTTGGTTATGCGCCCTAACTTGTGACTTCCATCAGCATTCCTGCCTAGTAGTGACCTTGTGAGTCTCTCTCTAAAATGAGTGTGGCGAGCCATTGTCTGATCTGATAGGTCAGCCTCCCAATTCTCCAGGCGCTTTGCATGAGATATGTTTAGGCACAGCAAAGATCTGCCTATGGAGTATTGTCGAAGCGTCAGACTAGGGGACCTAGTGTTATTGTACCTCCCTTCTATGGGCCTCCCACCCCTTAATTCGAGTACTTCGGATATGTTTAGCGGGAATGGCACTAGTCCTATGTTATGCTGCCCTTGAGGCACGTGAGAGCACACCCAACACTCAGTTTGGTTTAGCACCTTACCCACCAGGGAGTGATAATCCTCCAATGGATGCCCGCCTATATTCAGAGTACTGGGGGACTGGCATCGTTGGATGCATCTCTCGTCAACTAGGGAGTTGCAGAACTTGCAGATACAATACTCATCAGACAATAGCCCCTCACACTGCCTCCGAGTTCCTGAGCTAGCAGACCTTTTCATAACCCCTGGACCAAGTTTGATAATGGGCTGCTCAGGATATCCTATTAACTTTTCTTCGGCCTCCATTTCATCCGTATCACTCCCAGAACTCTCCTCCATCCTCCATTCTCCTTCACAAAAATAGAATGTCCTAGAAAAAGTAAAAACAAGGAAAATCCTGGAACAAAAGAAAAACAAAAACCGCCACTCCATCGCTGGAAAGATAGTTCTGAGGCAACGTCTCTGGTTCAGGTGTCTTAACTGCAGGCTTTAGGTCTCCCGGAACAGGCTCACAAGTGACAGCTCTATGTCGTCGGTCTGAGTCTTGTCTTGCACTTTCTCCGGATTATGGACTCTCCTGCAGTGGGTGGAATGGACCCAAGTGTCTCTCTCTGCAACCTTCAGTGATGTAGTACTGGTCAGCAGCACTTGGTACGGGCCTTCCCAACGGTCTGTTAAACAACCTGAACGTAAGAAATTGCGGATCATAACATAGTCTCCAGGTTCAACATCATGACAGTTCGTTTCTGGCATACCAGGTGACTGTAACAGATTCTGGATACTATATTACTAATCTTGATTAGCGCTGGCTTACCTGAGGTGCGGAGTCTAACGATCTCCCCGGTGTTCACCAAGAACCGCCGCAAGGCGGGGTGGGCTTCGCTGCCAGGAGTCGCAGGTCGCGGTCCCCAGGTTCGCCTCAAGATGTAGTACAGCGGAGTGAAGCGGTGGTAGCGGAGTCAACAAGCCGGTTCGGTACACAGGACTGGAGTCAGGCAGAATCAGAAGGCAACTCGGAGTCAACAAGCCAGGTTCGGTACACGGGTCACAAGAATAGGAGAATGGTCAGCAAGCCGGGTCGGTACACAGGGATTAGAGAGCCAGGGAAGTCAAACAGGCAGAGATCAGCACACAGGAGACACTGGAAACAGGAAGACACTGCAATCCACGAAGAGCAGGAGCCAGGAACAGGTAAGTGTTGCTCTGACACTCAGCGAGTGTCAGAGTGAGGTTTTTATACAGACGGGGATTCAAAATCCCCGCCTCTAGGTTGTGGTCATGTGACCGCCTCCGGGTGTGGTCACATGGTCCTGAATGCGGAAGTGCGGCTGGACGGAGCGGCGGGGATAAGGTAAGTCCGTAACAGTACCCCCTGCCATAAAGGTGGACTCCGAACACCTAATAGGGTTTCAAAGGAAATTTTTTATGGAAGGATCTAAGTAGACGGGGAGCATGTAGGTCAATGGCTCTTACCCATGAGCGCTCCTCAGGACCGTAACCCTTCCAATCCACCAAGAACTGTATGGCACCTTGAACTTTACGAGAATCTAGGATAGTTTTAATCTCGTATTCAACTTGATCCCGATCCACAGCAGGAGGAGGAGTTCTGGATGAGGTGGAGAATCTGTTGGTTACCATCGGTTTTAACAAGGAGACATGGAAGACATTGGGTATGCGTAAGGAGGGAGGCAGACTCAATCTAAAGGCTACGGGATTAATAATCTCAGATATAGCAAATGGGCCAATAAACTTGGGAGCAAATTTTTTACTGGGAACCTTTAAACGAATGTTCTGGGTGGATAGCCATACCCTGTCACCAACTGCAAAACTTGGAGTCATTCTTCTCCTTTTATCGTAGAATTTTTTGGAACGAGTAGTTGCTTGTTTTAAGTTTGTCTTGGTTTGTTCCCAAATATCAGAGAAGTTACGAACCAGAGAGTCCACTACTGGAACTTCAGAAGATGAGACTTGAGAGAAGGTGGGTAGTCTAGGATGGCAGCCATACAGAACAAAAAAGGGGGAGTTAGAGATGGCCTCATGAAAATGGTTGTTATGGGCGAACTCGGCCCAAGGGAGAAGGTCCACCCAGTTGTCTTGGTTACTAGAGATAAATATTCTTAGAAACTTCTCTAATTCTTGGTTGGTTCTCTCAGTAGCCCCATTGGACTGGGGATGATATGCGGAAGAGAAGTCAAGCTTAATCCCGGATTTATTGCAAAAAGACCGCCAAAATTTTGATATGAATTGTGATCCCCTATCGGAGACAATATGTTGAGGACAGCCATGGAGGCGAAATATTTCTTTAATAAAAATATCGGCTAAGGAGGAGGAAGAAGGAAGGCCTTTGAGAGCAATAAAGTGAGCTGTTTTAGAGAAGCGATCCGTGACCACAAGCACTACAGTACAGGATTTGGAAGGGGGAAGGTCCGTGATAAAGTCCATGGAGATCTGTGACCAAGGGTAATCAGGAATGGGTAATGGGAGCAAGCATCCATAAGGCTTCTTCCTAGAGGTCTTGTGTTGAGCACATTTGGAACAAGCAGCAACAAATTTCTTCACATCCTCCAGCAAGGAAGGCCACCAGTAGCTTCGGGACAATAAGTCCCAGGTCTTGCAAATGCCGGCATGCCCAGAGAAGAGTGAGTGATGAGCCCAGTGAAGGAGCCGGGTGCGTAGGTGTGGCAAGATGAATGTTTTGCCTGGAGGGCAGCCCTTTTTCAGGTGTGTAGCTGCCAATACTTGACATGGATTTACAATGAATTTCTTATCCTCCGAGGATTCCATGTCAGCTGGATCAAAAGAGCGAGATAAGGCGTCTGCCTTCGTGTTCTTAGATCCTGAGTGAAAAGTGATGTTGAAATCAAAGCGTGAGAAGAATAAGGACCACCTTGCTTGTCGAGGATTTAGACATCGGGCAGTGCGTAAGTACAGCAAATTCTTATGGTCGGTATATATGGTGATAGGGAATTGTGCTCCTTCTAGTAAATGTCTCCATTCGGAGAGAGCCAATTTGATGGCCAGGAGCTCTTTGTCGCCAATCCCATAATTCCTCTCAGCAGGTAAAAAGCGACGGGAAAAGAATCCGCAGGGATGAAGTTTTCCAGAAGGACCTCGCTGTGATAGTACGGCTCCTGTGCCAACAGAAGAGGCATCTACCTCCAGGACAAAGGGACGAGAACAATCTGGCTGTTGAAGAATGGGTGCGGATGAAAAGAGAGACTTTAATAATATAAAGGCTTGGATAGCCTCAGAGGACCAAATACCAGCGTCAGCAGATTTGCGGGTCAATGCTGTGATGGGAGCCACGAGAGAGGAGTACCCCTTGATAAATTGACGATAATAGTTGGAGAATCCTAGGAAGCGTTGAGTGGCTTTAAGGCCTGAGGGTTGGGGCCAGTCAAGTATGGCTTTCAATTTTGTGGGATCCATCTGTAGACCGGTGCCCGAAATAATATATCCCAGGAAGGGAATTTGTCTCTGCTCGAAGGTGCATTTCTCCAATTTGCAAAATAACTGATTTTTTCGGATACGAGAGAGGACCTCCAATACATGAGTACGATGAGATGCTAGATCTTGAGAAAAGATGAGAATGTCGTCCAAGTAGATGACTACAGATTGGTACAAGAGGTCTTGAAACAGCTCATTCATAAAGCTCTGAAATATGGCTGGGGCATTGCATAGCCCGAAAGGCATGACTAGATATTCAAAGTGGCCGTCTCGGGTGTTAAACGCCGTCTTCCATTCATCCCCCTCCTTAATGCGTATAAGGTTATACGCTCCTCTGAGGTCAAGTTTAGAAAAGATGGTGGCACCCTTGATCCGGTCAAATAGTTCAGAAATCAGTGGCAGTGGATACCGATTTTTAACGGTAATGGCATTCAGGCCTCTGTAATCAATGCAAGGGCGGAGGCCCCCATCTTTCTTTTTACGAAGAAGAAGCCAGCCCCAGCTGGGGAGGCAGACTTGCGGATGAAGCCCCTGCTTAGATTTTCTTGGATGTACTCCTCCATAGCCTTAGATTCCGGGAGGGAAAGGGGGTAAACACGGCCCCTGGGAATGGGTTTACCAGGTATCAGATCAATGCCACAGTCCCAGATTCTGTGAGGAGGAAGTCTAGTGGCCTCTTGTTGACAGAAAACATCAGAGAAGGTTTGGTATGGCTCAGGCAGGAGAGTCACAGGAAATTCTTGGGTACGTCTGGGACTATTCGGGGGAACCACTCTCTGTAGGCAGCGAGAGAAGCAGGACTGTCCCCAGGACAATATGTGACCAGATTTCCAGTCCAAGGTGGGAGAGTGGGCACGAAACCAAGGAAGTCCTAGGATGACTGGGTTGGTAGATCTCTGTATTACTAGAAAAGAAATCTCCCGATGAAGTGCTCCTATCTGAAGTAGAAGAGGAATAGTGCGTACCAAGATGGACCCCTCAGGGATTCTTCCCCCATCAATGGCCATCAGAGAGATGGGTTGTTCCAAGGCTTGTGTGGGAATAGCGAATTGTTTAACTACTGTGGCAGAAATGAAATTTCCTGCGGCCCCAGAATCTAGAAGAGCCGACTGCGGGAAGGTCTTTTGTCCTAACTGAAGGGAAATGGGAATAGACAGGCAATCATTACTATTGGGAACTGACTGACACTGAGAAAAGAGGCCCAACGACACAGCTCCAGAACTCGTTAGGCCCTGTCGTTTCCCGAGCGTTTGGGACAAGAACTCAGAAGATGGCCACTCTCTCCACAATATAAACACAACTTGTTCCGAAATCTCCTCTCCCTCTCTTCGGCTGATAGGCGGGTCCTCCCAAGTTGCATGGGCTCTTCAGGGGGAAGAACAGGGGTTTGGAAGTTGGGGGCCAGGCGAATCATGCTACGCCGCGACTGTTCCTTCTCGGAATTACGTTCCTTGAAACGCAAATCAACTTTGACACAGAGGGAGATAATGTCGTCCAAAGATGTAGGAAGTTCCTGGGATACCAACTCGTCTTTGATTCGGTCTGAAAGGCCCTGCCAGAATGTAGCTACTAGAGCCTCATCATTCCAGCGAAGTTCAGAGGCCATGGTTCTGAAGTGGACCGCATACTGCCCCACAGACTGGTTTCCCTGGCGGAGTCGTAGTAAGCCGGAAGCGGCATTGGACACCCTTCCTGGCTCATCAAATATTTTCTTGAAGGTGGACAAGAAGAGGTTGAAGTTATGTAGAATGGGGTCGTCCCTCTCCCATAAGGGGGAAGCCCATGCTAAAGCTTGACCGGACAATAACGAAATCACATAGGCCACTTTCGTCTTTCCGGAGGGGAAGTTCCCAGGTAGAAGCTCGAATTGTATAGAGCATTGATTTAAAAATCCTCTGCAATTTTTAGGGTCTCCATCGAACTTAGGTGGGTTAGGTAACCGTAGCTGCGAGGAAGAAGCTGCTGCTGCTGCCTGAGGTACCGGGGCCACTGCCGGCCCAGGTGATCCACCAGCCACTAGGGTGTTCTGGACAACATCCAAGCGAGTGGATAGACTATTGAGGAATTTTAAAAGTTGCTCTTGGTTAGCTTCTTGTTTATCCATCCTTCCTACTAAATGCTCCAACAGATCTTTAGCTGTGGTATCCATGGTCAGAGCAAACTGTAACAGATTCTGGATACTATATTACTAATCTTGATTAGCGCTGGCTTACCTGAGGTGCGGAGTCTAACGATCTCCCCGGTGTTCACCAAGAACCGCCGCAAGGCGGGGTGGGCTTCGCTGCCAGGAGTCGCAGGTCGCGGTCCCCAGGTTCGCCTCAAGATGTAGTACAGCGGAGTGAAGCGGTGGTAGCGGAGTCAACAAGCCGGTTCGGTACACAGGACTGGAGTCAGGCAGAATCAGAAGGCAACTCGGAGTCAACAAGCCAGGTTCGGTACACGGGTCACAAGAATAGGAGAATGGTCAGCAAGCCGGGTCGGTACACAGGGATTAGAGAGCCAGGGAAGTCAAACAGGCAGAGATCAGCACACAGGAGACACTGGAAACAGGAAGACACTGCAATCCACGAAGAGCAGGAGCCAGGAACAGGTAAGTGTTGCTCTGACACTCAGCGAGTGTCAGAGTGAGGTTTTTATACAGACGGGGATTCAAAATCCCCGCCTCTAGGTTGTGGTCATGTGACCGCCTCCGGGTGCGGTCACATGGTCCTGAATGCGGAAGTGCGGCTGGACGGAGCGGCGGGGATAAGGTAAGTCCGTAACAGTGACAGCATTTTTAGTTTTTGTTGTTGTTGTTTCAGCTGTCTACTCATTCTTATAAGATATTGTACAGTCACTTCATTATTACACTTTAAGTCGTCCTGTGGACTCACGATCAAATGAGGTTGTCGTCCGAACAGTATCTCAAAGGGGGACAGATTAAGAGGAGGTCTAGGAGTGGTTCGAATGCTGTGGAGGACCAACGGCAAAGCCTCAGGCCATGCCAACCCAGTTTCAGCCATTATCTTACCTAGTTTGTTCTTGATAGTACCGTTTACTCTCTCCACCTTACCACTGGCTTGTGGTCGGTAAGGGGTGTGAAGTCTGCTACTGATTCCCATGAGTTTACACATATTTTGGAAGACATCACCAGTAAAATGGGTACCCCTATCACTTTCAATGATTCTAGGGATACCGAACCTACACACAAAGTCTTGTACAATTTTCTTTGCAGTGAACACAGCAGTATTAGTGGCTGCCGGATATGCTTCTACCCAACCGGAAAACACATCAATACACACTAACACATACTTCAGATTCCTGCACGGTGGTAGTTGGATATAGTCAATTTGTATTACCTGAAAAGGTCCGTCTGTAGGAGGGATGTGGGATGGCTCAGTTGGAATAGTTTTCCCAACATTTTTCCTCAAACAAGTAAGACATGACATTGCTTTCTTACCAGCTTGAGAGGAAAATCCGGGAGCACACCAGTATGCTCTCACCAGTTTGCACATACCTTCTTTACCCAGGTGAGTCAGGCCGTGTGCTGCTTCAGCCAGGCTTGGATAGTATGTTCGGGGAGCTACAGGCTTACCTTGTCCATCCCTCCAGAGTCCTGAGGACTCTTGACCACATCCCTTCGCCTTCCAGACCGCCTTCTCCTGCAGGGAACACAAATCTTGCATTTCAATTAATTTCTGCGTGTCTAATGTCTGAAAAACCATCATAGTCTCGGTCGATACAGTCATAGGTTGCCCTGCTGCCCATTTAGCAGCTTCGTCTGCCCTGTTGTTGCCCAATGACACTGGGTCTTCTTCAAAGGTATGGGCTTTGCACTTTATGACGGCTACTGTTCTGGGTAACTGTATCGCTGTCAGAAGTCCTTTTATGTGTTGTGAGTGTGCCACTGGTGTACCTGCTGCTGTCGTAAAGTTTCTAAGACGCCAAAGGGCCCCAAAATCATGCACTACCCCGAAGGCGTACCTAGAGTCAGTATATATGTTGGCTGATTTACCCTCTGCCAATTCACACGCTCTCCTTAGTGCTACTAGTTCCGCCACCTGGGCTGAGTGAGGTGGACCAAGGGGTTCAGCTTCTACCACATCCTGATCGTCTACAACAGCGTAACCAGTACATAGCTCTCCTGTCTCTGTCTGTCTATGGCAACTTCCGTCTGTATAAAACGTAAAATCTACATTTTCTAAGGGGGTGTCACATATGTCGGGCCTTGCAGTAAAGGTCTGATTCAGGTGTTCCATACAGTCATGCGTGTCAGTATTCTTGCCTAACTCATCATCAACCAGGGTCTCCTCACCTCCCACCCTTTGTGTCTCTTGAGACACATACGGAAGGTATGTAGCTGGATTTAGGGTGCTACATCGTTTGATGGTGATGTTTGAGGGTGCCATCAGGGCTAGTTCCCACTTTGTGAATCTAGCTGAAGAAACATGTCTGGTTTGGGCTGAATTTAACAGAGCTGATACAGCATGGGGTGTATAGATGGTTGAATTATGTCCTAATACTACATCCTCGCTCTTACTTACTAGAAGGGCCGTTGCTGCTACACTTCTGAGACATGTTGGGAGTGACCTTGCCACATTGTCTAATTGTGCACTGTAGTATGCTACCGGTCTGCTAGCGTCACCATGTTTCTGTGTGAGGACACCTGCTGCACAGCCATCAGCTTCTGTACAAAATAGCTCAAAAGGCTTTTCATAATCAGGTATTCCCAATGCAGGTGCTTTTGTCAGACTATCTTTAAGATTAAAGAACGCTTGCTCCGACTCTTCTGTGTGTACGACACGTTCTGGTTTTGAGGAAGAGACTAGCTCCTACAATGGTAATGCCAGAATAGAAAAACCTGGGATCCAGGACCTACAGTATCCACACATCTCCAAGAAAGTACGAATCTGCTTCTGGCTCTGCGGCAGGGTCATGTGTTGTATGGCCTCAATTCTGTCGGTTGTCAGGTGTCTTAGCCCCTTAGTGAGGCAGTGTCCTAAGTATTTGACCTTAGTCTGACATGGCTGTAATTTATCCTTTGCCACCTTGTGCCCTGTTTGTGAAAGATGAAGCAACAACAATTTAGTATCATGTAAACATGACATAAAAGAATCAGAGCACAACAACAAATCGTCCACATATTGAATTAGAACAGACCCATTGTGGGGTTGAAAGGATTGCAAACAGTCATGTAAGGCTTGGGAGAAAATACTGGGGCTGTCAATGAACCCCTGGGGTAGTCTGGTCCATGTGTATTGCACTCCCCTGTAGGAGAATGCAAAAAGGTATTGGCAGTCAGGGTGAAGAGGGACTGAAAAGAAAGCAGAACATAGATCAATGACAGTAAAATGACTGGCAGACGGTGGAATCTGCATGAGGATGACAGCTGGATTCGGCACTACGGGGAATTGGCTCTCAACAACTTTGTTAATTCCCCTTAAGTCCTGGTCTAATCTATAGCCCCTCCCCCCACTCTTCTTCACAGGGAAAATGGGACTATTTGCTGTACTGGCTGTACGAATTAAAATCCCTTGTTGTAACAGCCTCTCAATAACAGGATATACCCTTAGTTCCACCTCCGGTTTTAATGGATACTGTGGGATTTTTGGGGCTATCCTACCACTTTTTAGATTGACCATGACAGGGGCTACGTTTGCCATCAGTCCAGTGTCCTGTCCATCTCTGGTCCATAGGGAACCTGGTATTTCCAGCAACATCCCCTTTACTTGAGATGGACTTTGTTCTATAACAGGAGAGTGTAACATTAACCTTGGAGGGGTGTCCAATATGTCCTGTACCTCATGTGCAACCTTCTCGGGTATATCTAGGAACACACCATCTGAAGTACAGTATATGACACATCCCATTTTACATAACAAGTCTCTCCCTAGCAAGTTAGTAGGAGCCGCTGCAGCCAAGAGAAACGAATGCTTAGTATGCAGAGGCCCGATAGTAACTTCGGCGGGTTTAGTTAGAGGATAATGTAACACTTTTCCCGTCACCCCCATAGCTGGAATAGTTTTGCTGGTCACCTGTAGATTGAAAGGAGAGGTTATCACAGATCGGGCCGCCCCTGTATCTACAAGAAAAGTTTGTTTCCTGCCAGCTATGTCAACTATCATTGTTGGTTCTTCACTCTGACTCTCAGTTAACCTCACTGGCTGTAGACTACAGGTATGACCTGACCCCTAGCGCTGACTAGTGATTTCCCGCGCAGTATTTGCTGCCGTAATATGCGCGGGTAGATGTGAGTCTTCTAGTCTATGTGAATCCTTTCTTGGAGGATATCTATGTGACCCACCCTTATGTGTATTGAGTCTTTCTTTATTACAATCTCTAACGTAATGTCCTTCCTCGTTACAGTTGAAACACCTGATCACTTTAGGTTTCCTGTTATATGGGTTGTATGCTGGTGGTCGTGTATGCACCCCTTCTAGAGCCTGTATACTTACCGTCATTAACCTATCACTTTTCTCTTCCCTTTTTCTAAAAAGGTTCTTGTCATGCTCCACAGCAGACTCCCTAAGGGAGTCTACCGTGACGCCTCTCCAATTAGGTAATGTGGTTTGTACTCTCGTCTTTAAATTTTCCCTAAGGCCATCCATCAGTACCCCTACAGCTACCTCTCTGTGATGTGGGTCCTCACTTATGTTGGATATCCCAGTAAATCGTGCAATCGCTGTTATAGCTCTAGCAAAGTAATCTGAGGCAGTTTCACTATCTTTTTGTTTGATGGTGAAAATCTTACTCCAATTTACTACTACTGGAAAACAGATGGCTAAGTGTTTGACAATTTGTTCTATATTCCGTTGGTTAATCTCATCAGTCAGGGTGTCATCTTCCTCCAACAAACAATCTCCAATAAATTTTTGTATGTTAGTATTGGGAGGAAGACACGCCCTCAACACTACCCGCCAATCCTTACTGGTTGGTTCATGAGCATTCCCTAAGTCTTTAACAAATTTCTGACATTTAGCTAACTCTTTTCTAGGATCTGGGAATTCAGTCATAATGGAACGTAATTCTGATCTAGTCCAGGGACAATGCATTGTAACATTTCTTAAAGGAACTACACCATCCTTATCCGGTTTCCCATTGGGAACTGATATTGTGCGGACCGGGAACACACCCTCTGGTACACTAACTTCAGGGGACGCTACAGGATTTACAGGCCCTAGATTTAGAACACTTTCACTCCTAGTGATCACGCTACTCTCACCTATCTCAGCCATTTTCTCATACTTGCGCTGAGCCTCTAGTACATTAACAGCATGGGCAATGGCCGAAATCACAGTGGGTTCATCTTCGTTTTCAGATACACTTGATTGAAACTGATTTAAAACAGGGTACAACTTAGTAATTTTTCTATTTTCAGTTTTAACAACGGCTGTACTTACCCCTCCCGCCACATAAGGTGGCGGGGGCGCGCTTGCGCTGAGTTCGCCACGCTTCTCAATGGTTACATCCGCCTTGCGCGCGCTTTTCGCCACGCCTATTTCCGGTTTGTATTCGCTGCTCTGCCACGTGTTACCTTCCATTTGCCACAATTTTAAACAATCATTATGTCTATTTCTCTTTTTCGTTGACTTGATCAACCATATTTTATCTTTTACAGTATTCAGTACCTCTGCATTAAAACTCCCTATTGTTGGGAAAGGCCTATCACAAGCTTTGGTCATCCCGACCCACGTGTCACAATACACAGTTGCATATGCACCATACTTCTTACACATGAGAAACCTCGCTGAACCAATAGGGCCTTCCTTAGGCAGTACACTGACCATCTCTAGCGTATGCTTAGCACCCATGTTGAACAATATACCTTCTACCCGGAACACAGACACACCGCAATGCTCTGTTCCTTCCGGCCAAATGTGAAATACAGACACACCGCAATGCTCTGTTCTTTCCACCTAATAATTTCAACTCTGTTGCTATACTCACCGCTAGAGATCTATAATCCTCGGTGAACGTATTTCCTTTAGCCGCGTTCACTCGCTTTTCTCGCCCCTGGCGAGGATCCCTAATACAGAAATATCACTGTGGGCCCCAAGGGCTATCAGCTCCTCGATACCCTGGCTAAACCACAAAATCTGCTGAGTTTATTATCGCTGGGAGCGCAAAGTCGATACAATCAACCTGCCTTTCCAGTATAATTCCTCCTAGCTGCTTCACCAATTCGCACTAACGGTGCGACCGGATCGCACTGCCTACCAATACTAATTATTAGCAAACCTTGCGATCTATTGGTAGCGCTTTGCGAAAACCCAGTTTTCGCATTCGGTATACCTGCCCTGTATACCGTCCTTCAGTTGGGCAATCCGCCTCGTCAGACAGCAACTGAGCACCTCAACAATAAAACAGTGTATCTACGTTACAACATCACACACTATACACCTTTTCTGCGCAGAAAATCAAAAGTTCCCAACAATAGTAATAATGTCTCAGAGGCTTTCACAAGTAATTATACTATGCATGTATAATAACTATCAACACGATTGTTTAACCACGTGGCAAGTTTACCGGAAGTTCGCGTACGCACAGCAGGAAGTACACATACGCTAAACAATGCAATACAGTTAAAACGCACAATGACAGAAAAAAGAAACAGTTTTCTCTTTTGTCCCTAGGTTCTAGTTAGCGTGCCCTAGATAATGCAAAACGGACATTCGGTTTCGCAACACAGAGTAAAATTCAGGTTTTGAACACCATGCGTTCTTACCCGTTTATGACGCGTCTCCACCCTTTGTTGAGGAACCGAAATCCGTTGGTCTTGCGTATCATCGGCAACGAAACCTCCAAAGCTCACGAGCCCCCAAATTGTAATGTGCGTATTGTCGCTAACCAATAACGATTGTCGAACCTCGATTTGTGTTTCCAACGCACAAAGATTTATTCGCAATAAGTGGAAAAAATATGCTCAAGCGATGTAATAGTAAATACAGCCGTTACTTAACGCAGGCGCTCTGGATCCAGTGCAGTCATTCAATCCTGAAGTCTGGGGACAAGAAGTCTGCCCTCTGGATCACAAGCTGCTGCTTATATACACAATCAAGTACAGTAATACAATGAAGATGGTATGGCTTGCATCTATTGGTCCGGGTCTCAGGAATGTCCAAGGGGTCGTCAATCATTGGCTGGTTCATCCTAAGGAATCCAAAGAAGGGGGTCATCTCTGCAGGGGGTATGCTCTGCTCTTCCCGCCAGAATTCCTTAGTCTTAAGTAGTTCATAATTCCCTATCATTCATAACTTGCGTATGCACTCTGCGATTCCCTCGCAGAGCGCACCAAACAGTAGGATATGTAACAAGGTTCATTATGATACCACTCATGATGTTATTCCTTTAACCCGTTCTGTGTATTTCACTAATATGCATGTAACTCTGATATAACATATAAATACTACTATATTTCGACATAACTGACTATGTGTTGCAACTACCAATAATGTGTACTATTTTATAAGTATGCGTGTTTGTGCGAATGTATGGTAAAAGACCAATTACTGTTGCTGCCACGTGTAGTGGATGAGTACGCCCTTTCACGCCGTAGCGTGCCCTTGTACGTCATAGCGTACCGTACGCATCTTTTCAGACAAAGACAACCAAGTTTGCTAGACTTTAATTGAAATGACTTTATCCAATTTGCTGACTTCGACAATATATATATATATATATATATATATATATATACAATATTGTGCAAAAGATTTAGGCAGCTGTGGAAAAAATTCTGCAAGGTAGGAATGCTTTCAAAAATGAAAGTGTTAATTGTTTATTTTCATTATTTAACAAAATGCACAGAAGAGAAGTCTACATTAAATCAATATTTGGTGTGACCACCTTTTGCCTTCAAAACAGCATCAGTGCTTCAATTCTTCTAGGTACACTTGCACACAGTTTTTAAAGGAACTCGGCAGGGAGGTTGTTTCAAACATCTTGGAGAACTAACCACAGCTCTTCTGTGGATGTAGGCTTGCTCAAATCCCTCTCTCTCTTTGTGTAATCCCAGACAGACAATATGATGTTGAGATCAGGGCCCTGAGGAAGCCACATCACCACTTCCAGGACTCCTGCCTAAAACTTTTGTACAGTACTATATATATATATTTATATAATATATATATATATATATATATATATATATATATATATATATATATATAATATATTTTTATTATTTATTTATTTATTTTTTTCTTGTTAGTTTCAGCACCCTGTAATTTGTTCAGTGTTAAAACCTGAAAAGCATTTTTCATGTATGTTTCTGTTAAATCACTTTCTAAATAAAAATAAACAGCCATTGTTTGTATATTTTTATCTTCAAAATGTTTTTTTTTTTATGGATAGTAGACATTAATAACACCCTAATTGATGTTTTTCCCGTGAAAAAACCCCCCACATAAATAAACTTTTTTTTTTTTTTAATGTTTTGTCAGTAATGACTATGGGCCTGATTCATTAAGGAAAGTTAAGCATAAAAATCAGTACGTTTTCTTACTCAAGTTTTCTGGACAAAACCAAGTTGCAATGCAAGGGGTGCAAATTAGTTTATTATTTTTCACATAAGAAAAATACTTAATGTAGCACGCAAATACTTCATAGTGTATTTGTACACTGAAATTTAAAGTTGATCTAGAAGATGCCCTATACCAAATATAAATCTGTTATCACATTTTAAATATACATCCCCCTCCAATGCAACATGGTTTTGCCTTACTTACTTACTTGCGCTCTTTTGTGAGTATATATTCCTCATATGTGTTTGACGTATCCTGCAGTGTCCGGGCTAGTAGAGCAGATCATACCTATATCCGTATTCATTACCACATGTATCTTCACATCTGCTCCTTGTTGAATAAAGATGTGCATATACCTGTTTCCCTTGCATTTAAAAAAAAATGAAAAAACCAACAACATACATTGCGTTCGTTTTGCGTACGTTAATGAATCAGGCCCTGTGTGTGTGTGTGTGTGTGTGTGTGTGTGTGTGTACACCTATCCGCAGAACAGTGAGTTAAGATCAAATGAGAGCTCTCAAATTAATATCTTGTGGGATCTCAGAGCTCACCACTCAGCCCATAGTGAACACAGTGTGCAGAGTGATATGGGTGGGCAATCAGTGACATTAATGGGTGCAATTTGAAAAATAAGATGACAAAGGTAAGTTTTATTTTTTAAATTACTATTTATTTTAAAAGCAACAAAAGAGTGACACTCAAATACTCTGAATTTGGTTCTCCTTTGCATATTCAGAAAAGAAAAAAATAATAAAATTGAAGTAACTTTGTAGAGCTCAACATGACACTATTAGTTTGTTGGATAAGTGATTGCCCTTTTAAAACATTAATAATGATCAGACATTTTAAACAACATGGCTGATCATTTTAACATATCCAGTGAGTTAGTAGTAGTGCCTATGTGTAATAGACTAGATCAGTCCTAGCCAACCTGTGGCTCTCCAGGTGTTGTGAAACTACAAGTCCCAGCATGCCCTGCCAGCTATTGGCTGGTTATCTATTGGCAGAGCATGCATGGACTTGTAGCTTCACAACACCTGGAGAACCACAGATTGGCCAGGCCTGGACTAGATCTATGTTTCCAATTACTCAGTGGTATTCCAGGGCCAGTGTAATAATGAGCTAAATTAATTAATATTTTGAACGTTTGAATGAACTAAATCATAATGAACTATTCTCCAAAATGAACTGGATTTCCCATCACTATTCAGGGCATCCGTTCAGGAAAGCAGGATTTCTGCCCCTCCCCTCCTGGCTCCTGCATTGTGATGTCTGAGCCCCGCCCCCAGCATCCCGTTACCTAGCAACACTTGATGCTGATGCTGAGTCCTGCTCCTCCTACCCTGGCTCCTGCTTTCTGATGTCTAATCCATCCCTCTTATAAGGTGCAGTGTGTGAGATGTACAGTGTGTGAGAGGTACAGTGTGTGAGGGGTACAGTGTGTGAGTGGTACAGTGTGTAAGAGGTACAGTGTGTGAGGGGTACAGTGTGTAAGGTACAGTGTGTGAGAGGTACAGTGTGTAAGAGGTACAGTGTGTGAGGGGTACAGTGTGTGAGTACAGTGTGTGAGGGGTACAGTGTGTGAGAGGTACAGTGTGTAAGAGGTACAGAGTGTGAGTGTTACAGTGTGTGAGTGTTACAGTGTGTGAGGGGTACAGTGTGTGAGTGGTACAGTGTGTGAGAGGTACAGTGTGTGAGGGGTACAGTGTGTGAGAGGTACAGTGTGTAAGAGGTACAGTGTGTGAGGGGTACAGTGTGTGAGAGGTACAGTGTGTGAGAGGTACAGTGTGTAAGGGGTACAGTGTGTAAGGGGTACAGTGTGTGAGAGGTACAGTGTGTGAGGGGTACAGTGTGTGAGAGGTACAGTGAGATCCAATGAGAGCTCTCAAAGTTAATATCTTGTGGGATCTCAGAACTCACCTCTCAGCCCATAAGAATAAACATAGTGAACACAGTGTGCAGGTTGATATGGGTGGGCAATCAATGACATTATTGGGTGCAATTAGAAAAATAAGAGTCAATTGTAAGTTTTCATTTTTTAAATTACTATTCTCTAAGTCCCAGCATGCCCTGCCTGCTATTGGCTGGCTATCTATTGGCAAAGCATGCTGGGGATTGTAGCTTAACAACACCTGGAGAGCCACAGATTAACCAGGCCTGGACTAGAGATATGTTTCCAATCACTTACTAGTATTCCAGGTCCAGTGTAATAATTAATTAAATTAACTTATCTTTTGAACTTCAATTTTTGAATGAACTAGATCATCATGAACTACTCAACAAAATTTCCCATCACTATTCAATGCATCCCTTCAAGAAAGCAGGATTTCCAGTTACTTCAACTGCTGACCACGCCCCCAGCATCTCGTTACTTAGCAACATCCATTGCACATGCTGAGCTCTGCCCCTCCCCTCCTGGCTCCTGCATTGTGATGTCTAAGCCCCGCCCCAGCATCCTGTTACCTAGCAACACTTGATGCTGATGCTGCGTCCTGCTCCTCCTCCCCTGGCTCCTGCTTTCTGATGTCTAAGCCATCCCTCCTATAAGGTACAGTGAGTGAGAGGTACAATGTGTAAGAGGTACAGTGTGTGAGGGGTACAGTGTGTGAGAGGTACAGTGTGTGAGGGGTACAGTGTGTAAGAGGTACAGTGTGTGAGGGGTACAGTGTGTAAGAGGTACAGTGTGTGAGAGGTACAGTGTGTAAGAGGTACAGTGTGTGAGGGGTACAGTGTGTGAGTGTTACAGTGTGTAAGAGGTACAGTGTGTGAGAGGTACAGTGTGTAAGAGGTACAGTGTGTGAGAGGTACAGTGTGTAAGAGGTACAGTGTGTGAGGGGTACAGTGTGTGAGTGTTACAGTGTGTAAGAGGTACAGTGTGTGAGAGGTACAGTGTGTGAGTGGTACAGTGTGTGAGAGGTACAGTGTGTGAGGGGTACAGTGTGTGAGTACAGTGTGTGAGGAGTACAGTGTGTGAGAGGTACAGTGTGTGAGGGGTACAGTGTGTGAGAGGTACAGTGTGTGAGAGGTACAGTGTGTAAGAGGTACAGTGTGTGAGGGGTACAGTGTGTGAGAGGTACAGTGTGTGAGAGGTACAGTGTGTGAGGGGTACAGTGTGTGAGGTACAGTGTGTGAGTGGTACAGTCTGTGAGGGGTACAGTGTGTGAGAGGTACAGTGTGTGAGTAGAGTGTATTTTGGCAGATTAATCTGACAGTTACTTGGTTAAAGGTTATATAACATGATTCACTACAAGCAGGGGGAGCTTGTTGTTAAGATTTTATGGAATGCAAGGGGCTCCCCAGAGTGTAATGTTCCAGGGTGAGAGCCAGGCTCCTGTATGACTTTTATTTTGCTGTGTCACCATGCTATCTTTCTGCTTTCTCCCTATAAACATCCAGGGCCGGTGCTAGGGTCCGTGGCGCCCTAGGCACATTTACAAAATCGGCGCCCCCCGCCCGGCACATTTTCAAAATCGGCGCCCCCACCCTGCACACTTACAAAATAGTGTGTAAGTGTGTAGGGTGGGGGCGCCGATTTTGAAAATGTGCGTCTTTTCTTACCTGCTTCTAACTTGCCTCCTCTCTGCTCCGTCTGCTCCCCTCCACTCACTGACACTGTCGGGCCGTGATGATGATGTCACGCCCGACAGTCAGTCAGTGAGTGGAGGGGAGGAGACGGAGCAGAGAGGCGGAGGTGGTGATGAGCAATAGTCCCTCCCCCCCTCCCTGTGGATGTATGTGAAGCTGTGCGGCGGCCGTGAAAGGTATGGTCAGCGGTCGCCGCACAGTTTTAAAGAAATTTTTAATCTGTGGCGCCCTCCAGAGCCCGGTGCCCTAGGCAAGTGCCTAACCTTGCCTAATGGGAGCGCCGGGCCTGTAAACATCTCACATTAATGTATAATTTTTCTGTGCACTCTTTTGTGAGTATATATTTCTTATATGTACTGGACATATACTGCAGTGTCCGGGTTCTAGTAGAGAAGAGCAGACCTACATCCGCATTCATCACCACACGTATCTTCACATCTGCTCTTTGCTGGATATGGATGTGCATATACCCATTTCATGTGCGTTTTAAAAAAACAGACATTGCGTTCGTTTTGCGTACTTTGATGACTCAGGTGTGGGCTTGATTCATTAAGGAAAGTAAAGCAAAAAAAATTAGTAACTTCTTACCTGGGCAAAATCTTGCTGCATTGGAGGGGGAGGTAAATTTAAAATGTTGAGACAGATTTATAGTTGGGGCAGGGCATGTCCTAACTTCAAATGTCAGTTTAAAAATAAAGCTATAAAGTGTAAGCCAGTATTTCCTTATGTGCAAAATAATAATAAACTAATTTACAGCCCTTGCATTGTAACATGGATCTGTCCAGGAGAAAATGTACTCATTTTTTGCCTTACTTTCCTTAAAGAATCAGGCCCTGTTTGTACATAACTATTGGCAAAACAGTGAGCTGAGATCCAATGAGAGCTCTCAAAGTTAATATCTTGTGGGATCTCAGAGCTCACCTCTCAGCCCATAAGAATAAACATAGTGAACACAGTGTGCAGGTTGATATGGGTGGGCAATCAATGACATTATTGGGTGCAATTAGAAAAATAAGAGTCAATTGTAAGTTTTCATTTTTAAATTACTATTCTCTAAGTCCCAGCATGCCCTGCCTGCTATTGGCTGGCTATCTATTGGCAAAGCATGCTGGGGATTGTAGCTTAACAACACCTGGAAAGCCACAGATTAACCAGGCCTGGACTAGAGATATGTTTCCAATCACTTACTAGTATTCCAGGTCCAGTGTAATAATTAATTAATACAACAATTGAGTACATACACTTGCGCTTCCGTTCATGCCCATAGATGTTCATAAACCAAATGTGCTATTCATCATTGGATGGTATTCCTCGCTTAGGACTCAAAGATGTCATCATAGGAAATGTGTACATGTATGGAAAAACACAAAAAAAAACATACAAGACCACATAGCGTATTATGTAAACATATGATCTAATCCTTTCAAGTCCACCACCAAAATGATAGTATGTGTCAGAGTCCTAAGATATGTCGTTTTTCCTCACAACACCACACTCGTGATATCTTCTCCTCAAAGCCCCTCTCGGGTATATGCTTACATCTCCATAGAATAATTTGCGCTTTTCAACTCCAAAATCCTCTTCCTCATATAAACAAATATGGATAATGTCTCCAGAAGAGCGATGGGGCATGGAATATATAAAAAAAAGCATACGAAGACAACTTCGTGCATTACCCCAAAATACACATTTAATATCAATGGAACAATAAAAACAATGATAAAACTAAAAAGCACACTTGTGCAAACGTATCCACATAATGATATAAAAGTCCCGTACCGGATGGAAATGTGTATACAGCCTGTGAAGGGATCCACTTATAGATGGTATCGCTGCAGCTTGGGATCCAAAACACAAGCACGTGTCACACTGGTCACTCGGTTTCTGGGAAAAGCCGCCAACGCGTTTCAACCCTGTCCGTCGTGGGTCTTTTTCAAGGCATACACTTAAAACCATACAGCCGCAATTTAAATAGTCACTCCTATTACCGGGATCCGCTCATAGTCCCTCCTCCATTGACTCTTCTTCCGGAGGAAACAGTCCTCGAGTCAGAACGAGGTCTGATGTTCAACAACTTTATTGTTCCTGAGTATACCCAAACAACTTTATTGTTCATGAACATACCCAATTCTCGGACAAATTCGTGGATCCCGTGAAAGAAAAAAATAAATAAAAACATATGATACGATCAGTATTCATATTGGCACAGATTAGACATCTACATAACAACTTATGACTAATATGTACATACTCCCTATCCACATAGGACTAAAAAAACGGGGACCAACACCCTATAGATAATCATACACAACCCTTCATAGAAACCATTTAATTTCAAAGTCTGTGTTAAGACCTATAGGAAACAAAGCCTGTAAATTAAATATCCACCGCATTTCTGCCCTGGCTAGATTACCAGCCAGATCCTTATTCCTCCAAGATGTTTCTATAACCTTGAATGCCCCAAAATTGTTCTATTTGCTCAGGTTTGCACATGTGTTGATTTTTAAAATGTTGAGATAGAATTGGAAGACTTGCATGTCCTGCATGCTACACATGACCCACACCTATCTAAGACAACGGAGCTGGAGATCAATGGACATAAATTTTCAATTAATCAGTTTATAACATGCAACACAAGAAATGTCATTTATTTAATGAGATGTAGTTGCGGTAAAATTTATGTGGGGAAGACCACCCGCCCCCTGAAAATACGATTAAGAGAGCATATTTATAATATAAGGAAAGGGGTAGAAACACATTCAGTATCTCAACATTTTAAAAATCAACACATGTGCAAACCTGAGCAAATAGAACAATTTTGGGGCATTCAGGTTATAGAAACATCTTGGAGGAATAAGGATCTGGCTGGTAATCTAGCCAGGGCAGAAATGCGGTGGATATTTAATTTACAGGCTTTGTTTCCTATAGGTCTTAACACAGACTTTGAAATTAAATGGTTTCTATGAAGGGTTGTGTATGATTATCTATAGGGTGTTGGTCCCCGTTTTTTTAGTCCTATGTGGATAGGGAGTATGTACATATTAGTCATAAGTTGTTATGTAGATGTCTAATCTGTGCCAATATGAATACTGATCGTATCATATGTTTTTATTTATTTTTTTCTTTCACGGGATCCACGAATTTGTCCGAGAATTGGGTATGTTCATGAACAATAAAGTTGTTTGGGTATACTCAGGAACAATAAAGTTGTTGAACATCAGACCTCGTTCTGACTCGAGGACTGTTTCCTCCGGAAGAAGAGTCAATGGAGGAGGGACTATGAGCGGATCCCGGTAATAGGAGTGACTATTTAAATTGCGGCTGTATGGTTTTAAGTGTATGCCTTGAAAAAGACCCACGACGGACAGGGTTGAAACGCGTTTGGCGGCTTTTCCCAGAAACCGAGTGACCAGTGTGACACGTGCTTGTGTTTTGGATCCCAAGCTGCAGCGATACCATCTATAAGTGGATCCCTTCACAGGCTGTATACACATTGCCATCCGGTACGGGACTTTTATATCATTATGTGGATACGTTTGCACAAGTGTGCTTTTTAGTTTTATCATTGTTTTTATTGTTCCATTGATATTAAATGTGTATTTTGGGGTAATGCACGAAGTTGTCTTCGTATGCTTTTTTTATATATTCCATGCCCCATCGCTCTTCTGGAGACATTATCCATATTTGTTTATATGAGGAAGAGGATTTTGGAGTTGAAAAGCGCAAATTATTCTATGGAGATACCCGAGAGGGGCTTTGAGGAGAAGATATCACGAGTGTGGTGTTGTGAGGAAAAACGACATATCTTAGGACTCTGACACATACTATCATTTTGGTGGTGGACTTGAAAGGATTAGATCATATGTTTACATAATACGCTATGTGGTCTTGTATGTTTTTTTTGTGTTTTTCCATACATGTACACATTTCATATGATGACATCTTTGAGTCCTAAGCGAGGAATACCATCCAATGATGAATAGCACATTTGGTTTATGAACATCTATGGGCATGAACGGAAGCGCAAGTGTATGTACTCAATTGTTGTATATATCTATGTGATTTTGAATTAGTTGTGGAAATTCTAGAGTACACACGCGGCTGCATGCCGAAGTGGAGCGCCTGATAGAATTGATTATCTATTCTACATAATAATTAATTAAATTAACTTATCTTTTGAACTTCAATTTTTGAATGAACTAGATCATCATGAACTACTCAACAAAATTAACTAGATTTCCCATCACTATTCAATGCATCCCTTCAAGAAAGCAGGATTTCCAGTTACTTCAACTGCTGACCACGCCCCCAGCATCTCGTTACTTAGCAACATCCATTGCACATGCTGAGCTCTGCCCCTCCCCTCCTGGCTCCTGCATTGTGATGTCTAAGCCCCGCCCCAGCATCCTGTTACCTAGCAACACTTGATGCTGATGCTGAGTCCTGCTCCTCCTCCCCTGGGCTCCTGCTTTTTGATGTCTAAGCCATCCCTCCTATAAGGTACAGTGAGTGAGAGGTACAGTGTGTAAGAGGTACAGTGTGTGAGGGGTACAGTGTGTGAGAGGTACAGTGTGTGAGGGGTACAGTGTGTAAGAGGTACAGTGTGTGAGGGGTACAGTGTGTAAGAGGTACAGTGTGTGAGAGGTACAGTGTGTAAGAGGTACAGTGTGTGAGGGGTACAGTGTGTGAGTGTTACAGTGTGTAAGAGGTACAGTGTGTGAGAGGTACAGTGTGTAAGAGGTACAGTGTGTGAGAGGTACAGTGTGTAAGAGGTACAGTGTGTGAGGGGTACAGTGTGTGAGTGTTACAGTGTGTAAGAGGTACAGTGTGTGAGAGGTACAGTGTGTGAGAGGTACAGTGTGTGAGTGGTACAGTGTGTGAGAGGTACAGTGTGTGAGGGGTACAGTGTGTGAGTACAGTGTGTGAGGAGTACAGTGTGTGAGAGGTACAGTGTGTGAGGGGTACAGTGTGTGAGAGGTACAGTGTGTGAGAGGTACAGTGTGTAAGAGGTACAGTGTGTGAGGGGTACAGTGTGTGAGAGGTACAGTGTGTGAGAGGTACAGTGTGTGAGGGGTACAGTGTGTGAGGTACAGTGTGTGAGTGGTACAGTCTGTGAGGGGTACAGTGTGTGAGAGGTACAGTGTGTGAGTAGAGTGTATTTTGGCAGATTAATCTGACAGTTACTTGGTTAAAGGTTATATAACATGATTCACTACAAGCAGGGGGAGCTTGTTGTTAAGATTTTATGGAATGCAAGGGGCTCCCCAGAGCGTAATGTTCCAGGGTGAGAGCCAGGCTCCTGTATGACTTTTATTTTGCTGTGTCACCATGCTATCTTTCTGCTTTCTCCCTATAAACATCCAGGGCCGGTGCTAGGGTCCGTGGCGCCCTAGGCACATTTACAAAATCGGCGCCCCCCGCCCGGCACATTTTCAATATCGGCGCCCCCACCCTGCACACTTGCAAAATAGTGTGTAAGTGTGCAGGGTGGGGGCGCCGATTTTGAAAATGTGCGTCTTTTCTTACCTGCTTCTAACTTGCCTCCTCTCTGCTCCGTCTGCTCCCCTCCACTCACTGACACTGTCGGGCCGTGATGATGATGTCACGCCCGACAGTCAGTCAGTGAGTGGAGGGGAGGAGACGGAGCAGAGAGGCGGAGGTGGTGATGAGCAATAGTCCCTCCACCCCTCCCTGTGGATGTATGTGAAGCTGTGCGGCGGCCGTGAAAGGTATGGTCAGCGGTCGCCGCACAGTTTTAAAGAAATTTTTAATCTGTGGCGCCCTCCAGAGCCCGGTGCCCTAGGCAAGTGCCTAACCTTGCCTAATGGGAGCGCCGGGCCTGTAAACATCTCACATTAATGTATAATTTTTCTGTGCACTCTTTTGTGAGTATATATTTCTTATATGTACTGGACATATACTGCAGTGTCCGGGTTCTAGTAGAGAAGAGCAGACCTACATCCGCATTCATCACCACACGTATCTTCACATCTGCTCTTTGCTGGATATGGATGTGCATATACCCATTTCATGTGCGTTTTAAAAAAACAAACAAAACAACAGACATTGCATTCGTTTTGCGTACTTTGATGACTCAGGTGTGGGCTTGATTCATTAAGGAAAGTAAAGCAAAAAAAATTAGTAACTTCTTACCTGGGCAAAATCTTGCTGCATTGGAGGGGGAGGTAAATTTAAAATGTTGAGACAGATTTATAGTTGGGGCAGGGCATGTCCTAACTTCAAATGTCAGTTTAAAAATAAAGCTATAAAGTGTAAGCCAGTATTTCCTTATGTGCAAAATAATAATAAACTAATTTACAGCCCTTGCATTGTAACATGGATCTGTCCAGGAGAAAATGTACTCATTTTTTGCCTTACTTTCCTTAAAGAATCAGGCCCTGTTTGTACATAACTATTGGCAAAACAGTGAGCTGAGATCCAATGAGAGCTCTCAAAGTTAATATCTTGTGGGATCTCAGAGCTCACCTCTCAGCCCATAAGAATAAACATAGTGAACACAGTGTGCAGGTTGATATGGGTGGGCAATCAATGACATTATTGGGTGCAATTAGAAAAATAAGAGTCAATTGTAAGTTTTCATTTTTTAAATTACTATTCTCTAAGTCCCAGCATGCCCTGCCTGCTATTGGCTGGCTATCTATTGGCAAAGCATGCTGGGGATTGTAGCTTAACAACACCTGGAGAGCCACAGATTAACCAGGCCTGGACTAGAGATATGTTTCCAATCACTTACTAGTATTCCAGGTCCAGTGTAATAATTAATTAATACAACAATTGAGTACATACACTTGCGCTTCCGTTCATGCCCATAGATGTTCATAAACCAAATGTGCTATTCATCATTGGATGGTATTCCTCGCTTAGGACTCAAAGATGTCATCATAGGAAATGTGTACATGTATGGAAAAACACAAAAAAAAACATACAAGACCACATAGCGTATTATGTAAACATATGATCTAATCCTTTCAAGTCCACCACCAAAATGATAGTATGTGTCAGAGTCCTAAGATATGTCGTTTTTCCTCACAACACCACACTCGTGATATCTTCTCCTCAAAGCCCCTCTCGGGTATATGCTTACATCTCCATAGAATAATTTGCGCTTTTCAACTCCAAAATCCTCTTCCTCATATAAACAAATATGGATAATGTCTCCAGAAGAGCGATGGGGCATGGAATATATAAAAAAAGCATACGAAGACAACTTCGTGCATTACCCCAAAATACACATTTAATATCAATGGAACAATAAAAACAATGATAAAACTAAAAAGCACACTTGTGCAAACGTATCCACATAATGATATAAAAGTCCCGTACCGGATGGAAATGTGTATACAGCCTGTGAAGGGATCCACTTATAGATGGTATCGCTGCAGCTTGGGATCCAAAACACAAGCACGTGTCACACTGGTCACTCGGTTTCTGGGAAAAGCCGCCAACGCGTTTCAACCCTGTCCGTCGTGGGTCTTTTTCAAGGCATACACTTAAAACCATACAGCCGCAATTTAAATAGTCACTCCTATTACCGGGATCCGCTCATAGTCCCTCCTCCATTGACTCTTCTTCCGGAGGAAACAGTCCTCGAGTCAGAACGAGGTTGTCACGGGCACTAGGAGTCTTTACCCAGGGATCACCAGGTGGTAGGCTTACCAGAGCAATGTAGATGGTAATAGGGTACTCTGGTAGCTGGGTGATCACGGAACAGGAAACAGCAGATGATGAGATGCTCAGGAAAGTCTATGACTAGCAGCACTGGTAATATGGAGGTAATAGTACACGAGGAACTGTAGGACAAGGACACGTGAAGGTAGTCAGTGGTCTGCGATAGCAAATTGTACCACTGCAATAGTGAAGAGGAATGTCCAACAGAAACGAGGAGGTGATGAGAGTCAGCGGTCTGCGGATAGCAAGTTGTACCGCTGTCTGAGTGAAGGAATGGAATCCAAGTGGATGTATCCGGGGAGTCAGTGGTCTGCGATAGCAAGTTGTACCACTGCTATGTGAGAGGATACTGGAACAGGTGATACTGGAAACAGGGATCAGTGGTCTGCTACTAGCAAGTTGTACCACTGAATATATATGTGAGGAGGTGCACGGGGAGAGACTGCAACACAGGATATACACAGGCACCTTATATACGATCCACAGTAACATGCACAATATATATATAAATGACTGAACAGGTCTGCAAATATAGGAAGTCTCTTGAAGTAGTCTAGCACAAGATAACACAGTCAATGATGGCAATAGACTCAGCGGATAGCAGACTCCAGAGGAGAACCAACACAGTCCAGCAAGATATGCAATACACCAGCACAGTCAATGAGAAGTATGCATACCGTGGTTCAGAAGCAGGTAGTCAGATAGGAGTGCAGGGATACCTGAGCGGCAGGAGGCCGGCTGGATGAGAAGTCCCAGGATACCTGAGGCAGCGGTCAGTAGGTGCAGCGCACAGATAAGTAGACCAACAGGGACACGAATCCACAGGAATCAATAACACGTGGAACTGGACTCACGCAGGACCCAGGAGAGTGGAGATGATCCAGCAGAGGAGTAGTAGATGAGATATAAATCCAATGCAGACAGGAGGGTAGACCTGCGGGAAACGTGAAGGCGTGGAGAGCGGATCAGCAGTAGATGGATGATAGCGCGGTCAGCAGCAGCAGGGCTCTGCGGTACACGGAGGTAACCAGTAGCAACCAATAGTTGTCAGTAGCGATGGAACACGGGATAGCAGAGTAGACCAGGAGCTGTTGATCACGGAGAGTAGCAAATGGCAATGAGAGCAGCAGTCTCGAGGAAACACAGGAGAGCTGAGAAGAGACTGCAGTGCACAGGAGCAGCGGATAGGAATCAGCTAACTTGTCACGATGATGAACACAGGCGAGTGGTAGGCTGGAGGCTGTAGTGCACGGAAGCAGCGGGTAGACATCAGCTAACAATCCCGATGATGAACACAGGCGAGTTGTAGGCTGGAGGCTGTAGTGCACGGAAGCAGCGGATAGACAACAGCTAACAGTCACGATAATGAACACAGGCGAGTTGCAGGCTGAAGGCTTGTAGTGCACGGAGGCAGCGGATAGGAATCAGCTCACGGACTTGATGAGGAACAGGTGAGTGGATGTAAAGTAACGGTTGGAGTGCACAGAGGCAGCGGGTAGGAACCAGCAAACAGTCACAGTGAAATATAATAGCGATGATGTGGATTAGAGGACTGAAGTGCACGGAGGCAGCGGATAGGAATCAGCAAACAGTCACAATGATAAGTAATAGCGTTGAAGTGGTTTGGAAGACTGTAGTGCACGGAGGCAGCGGATAGGAATCAGCTAACAGTCACGATGATACAGTTGATGGTAGAAGTGGTATGGGAACCACAGTAGTAGAAGTGGTTTGGAAACCACAGGAATCAGCAGCGCTGAAAACACGAGGAATACAGGAACACCTTCAGAGACTCATAGGGAATGAGACTCCAAGATCAGGCAACGTGGTGTTGACCACAGGTGCTTAATATAGGGAGTGTTGCCTGATCTGCCAATTGAGTTAAAGGGACATACACAGAAGTATAGGAAAGGGCTGCGCATGCGCAGACCCTCAGGATGGAGGACGGCCACGGTTCCTAAATGTCCGGGAAGAGGCACTCACGGTCCGGTGAGTGACAGAGGTCTGATGTTCAACAACTTTATTGTTCCTGAGTATACCCAAACAACTTTATTGTTCATGAACATACCCAATTCTCGGACAAATTCGTGGATCCCGTGAAAGAAAAAAATAAATAAAAACATATGATACGATCAGTATTCATTTATGACTAATATGTACATACTCCCTATCCACATAGGACTAAAAAAACGGGGACCAACACCCTATAGATAATCATACACAACCCTTCATAGAAACCATTTAATTTCAAAGTCTGTGTTAAGACCTATAGGAAACAAAGCCTGTAAATTAAATATCCACCGCATTTCTGCCCTGGCTAGATTACCAGCCAGATCCTTATTCCTCCAAGATGTTTCTATAACCTTGAATGCCCCAAAATTGTTCTATTTGCTCAGGTTTGCACATGTGTTGATTTTTAAAATGTTGAGATAGAATTGGAAGACTTGCATGTCCTGCATGCTACACATGACCCACACCTATCTAAGACAACGGAGCTGGAGATCAATGGACATAAATTTTCAATTAATCAGTTTATAACATGCAACACAAGAAATGTCATTTATTTAATGAGATGTAGTTGCGGTAAAATTTATGTGGGGAAGACCACCCGCCCCCTGAAAATACGATTAAGAGAGCATATTTATAATATAAGGAAAGGGGTAGAAACACATTCAGTATCTCAACATTTTAAAAATCAACACATGTGCAAACCTGAGCAAATAGAACAATTTTGGGGCATTCAGGTTATAGAAACATCTTGGAGGAATAAGGATCTGGCTGGTAATCTAGCCAGGGCAGAAATGCGGTGGATATTTAATTTACAGGCTTTGTTTCCTATAGGTCTTAACACAGACTTTGAAATTAAATGGTTTCTATGAAGGGTTGTGTATGATTATCTATAGGGTGTTGGTCCCCGTTTTTTTAGTCCTATGTGGATAGGGAGTATGTACATATTAGTCATAAGTTGTTATGTAGATGTCTAATCTGTGCCAATATGAATACTGATCGTATCATATGTTTTTATTTATTTTTTTCTTTCACGGGATCCACGAATTTGTCCGAGAATTGGGTATGTTCATGAACAATAAAGTTGTTTGGGTATACTCAGGAACAATAAAGTTGTTGAACATCAGACCTCGTTCTGACTCGAGGACTGTTTCCTCCGGAAGAAGAGTCAATGGAGGAGGGACTATGAGCGGATCCCGGTAATAGGAGTGACTATTTAAATTGCGGCTGTATGGTTTTAAGTGTATGCCTTGAAAAAGACCCACGACGGACAGGGTTGAAACGCGTTTGGCGGCTTTTCCCAGAAACCGAGTGACCAGTGTGACACGTGCTTGTGTTTTGGATCCCAAGCTGCAGCGATACCATCTATAAGTGGATCCCTTCACAGGCTGTATACACATTGCCATCCGGTACGGGACTTTTATATCATTATGTGGATACGTTTGCACAAGTGTGCTTTTTAGTTTTATCATTGTTTTTATTGTTCCATTGATATTAAATGTGTATTTTGGGGTAATGCACGAAGTTGTCTTCGTATGCTTTTTTTATATATTCCATGCCCCATCGCTCTTCTGGAGACATTATCCATATTTGTTTATATGAGGAAGAGGATTTTGGAGTTGAAAAGTGCAAATTATTCTATGGAGATACCCGAGAGGGGCTTTGAGGAGAAGATATCACGAGTGTGGTGTTGTGAGGAAAAACGACATATCTTAGGACTCTGACACATACTATCATTTTGGTGGTGGACTTGAAAGGATTAGATCATATGTTTACATAATACGCTATGTGGTCTTGTATGTTTTTTTTGTGTTTTTCCATACATGTACACATTTCATATGATGACATCTTTGAGTCCTAAGCGAGGAATACCATCCAATGATGAATAGCACATTTGGTTTATGAACAGCGTCGGACTGGGCCGCCGGTGGACCGGGAAATCCACCGGTAGGCCCTAATGGCAGATAGCTCCGCCCTCCTCCCTGGTGGGGCGGGGCTAAAAAAAAATATTCCTGTGTCCTCGGGTGTTGGTGGGAGCCAGGTGCCGTGGGTGGCTGGCCCCTCCTCAGGGACCAGTCACTTTCGCTAAACAGGAAACAGGAAGTAGCGTGCGTTCCACCGTGGAACGCACGTTACTTCCTGTTTTGCTTTTGATCGCACAGCAAGCATGTGAGCTGCAGCAATAAGGTAAGTGTGAATGAAAGATGGCTCTGCTATACTGTGTGAGAGAGAGGGGAGGGGGGCCTGCTATACTGTGTGAGAGACAGGGGAGGGGGGCCTGCTATACTGTGTGAGAGACAGGGGAGGGGGGGCCACTATATTGTGTGAATGAAAGGAGTGTGGGCTGCTATAATGAGGGAATGTTTTTTTTTTTATATAATGTGTGATATGAGGGAAAGGAGTGGGGTTGCCTTAATAGTACATGGGTAGGAGATAGGCTATTAATTTAATGGTGGAGTTCAGGTGGGGGCTAATTATTTAATGGGTGCTATTTTATTTGTGGGGTGATGGTGGGGCAATTTAATTTATTGGTGGGCTATTTAATTTCAGAGTGGGGCCTATTAAATTAAGATGGGGTGACAGGACCTTTAATTTTATCCTGGGGTGGTTTAGGTGCTATTAATTGAATGTGGGGCTGAGTTTGAGGAGCACGAGGTCTATTTATTAAATGTGAATATGAATTATTTAATGGCAGTGACTGTTGTGGGAAATAGGTATATTTATTATACGTAAATGATATTCATTTATTGCTGGGGCTGTTTGGAGGGAGGGAAATAGGTTTATTTATTAAGTGAGAATACTCTATCTTTAATGTTGGGGCTGGAGGAAGGCCTAAGTATTAATTGTGGGTGCTATAGATTTTACGCCGGGGCTAGTTGGAATTTTCTAAATGTACCCATTTTTTTTCAAAATAGGGCACCCAACATTCCGGGATCCAGACAAGTCGCAACTTAAGAAACCAGCAGCCACAGGTGGTGACAAGAACAGGTAGGACAGTCTGTCAAATTTTCTGATTCTAGTGGGACAATCCAGATTTTTGGTGACTGTTCTACCCAATCTAAGGGGGAGGTCAAGACTGTGTACTCTTTATATACACACTGCATTCTTTATATACTACACTATGATGCTAGCTGTCCTTCATGGGCTGACCACTCCCCCCTCTAGTGTCAGGCCCCGCCTCTATGATGCTGGCCACACCCCCTCTGGTGGGCCCCTAGCTTTGCAGTCCCCCGGTGGGCCCTTCATGCCCCAGTCCGACACTGTTTATGAACATCTATGGGCATGAACGGAAGCGCAAGTGTATGTACTCAATTGTTGTATATATCTATGTGATTTTGAATTAGTTGTGGAAATTCTAGAGTACACACGCGGCTGCATGCCGAAGTGGAGCGCCTGATAGAATTGATTATCTATTCTACATAATAATTAATTAAATTAACTTATCTTTTGAACTTCAATTTTTGAATGAACTAGATCATCATGAACTACTCAACAAAATTAACTAGATTTCCCATCACTATTCAATGCATCCCTTCAAGAAAGCAGGATTTCCAGTTACTTCAACTGCTGACCACGCCCCCAGCATCTCGTTACTTAGCAACATCCATTGCACATGCTGAGCTCTGCCCCTCCCCTCCTGGCTCCTGCATTGTGATGTCTAAGCCCCGCCCCAGCATCCTGTTACCTAGCAACACTTGATGCTGATGCTGAGTCCTGCTCCTCCTCCCCTGGGCTCCTGCTTTTTGATGTCTAAGCCATCCCTCCTATAAGGTACAGTGAGTGAGAGGTACAGTGTGTAAGAGGTACAGTGTGTGAGGGGTACAGTGTGTGAGAGGTACAGTGTGTGAGGGGTACAGTGTGTAAGAGGTACAGTGTGTGAGGGGTACAGTGTGTAAGAGGTACAGTGTGTGAGAGGTACAGTGTGTAAGAGGTACAGTGTGTGAGGGGTACAGTGTGTGAGTGTTACAGTGTGTAAGAGGTACAGTGTGTGAGAGGTACAGTGTGTAAGAGGTACAGTGTGTGAGAGGTACAGTGTGTAAGAGGTACAGTGTGTGAGGGGTACAGTGTGTGAGTGTTACAGTGTGTAAGAGGTACAGTGTGTGAGAGGTACAGTGTGTGAGAGGTACAGTGTGTGAGTGGTACAGTGTGTGAGAGGTACAGTGTGTGAGGGGTACAGTGTGTGAGTACAGTGTGTGAGGAGTACAGTGTGTGAGAGGTACAGTGTGTGAGGGGTACAGTGTGTGAGAGGTACAGTGTGTGAGAGGTACAGTGTGTAAGAGGTACAGTGTGTGAGGGGTACAGTGTGTGAGAGGTACAGTGTGTGAGAGGTACAGTGTGTGAGGGGTACAGTGTGTGAGGTACAGTGTGTGAGTGGTACAGTCTGTGAGGGGTACAGTGTGTGAGAGGTACAGTGTGTGAGTAGAGTGTATTTTGGCAGATTAATCTGACAGTTACTTGGTTAAAGGTTATATAACATGATTCACTACAAGCAGGGGGAGCTTGTTGTTAAGATTTTATGGAATGCAAGGGGCTCCCCAGAGTGTAATGTTCCAGGGTGAGAGCCAGGCTCCTGTATGACTTTTATTTTGCTGTGTCACCATGCTATCTTTCTGCTTTCTCCCTATAAACATCCAGGGCCGGTGCTAGGGTCCGTGGCGCCCTAGGCACATTTACAAAATCGGCACCCCCCGCCCGGCACATTTTCAATATCGGCGCCCCCACCCTGCACACTTGCAAAATAGTGTGTAAGTGTGCAGGGTGGGGGCGCCGATTTTGAAAATGTGCGTCTTTTCTTACCTGCTTCTAACTTGCCTCCTCTCTGCTCCGTCTGCTCCCCTCCACTCACTGACACTGTCGGGCCGTGATGATGATGTCACGCCCGACAGTCAGTCAGTGAGTGGAGGGGAGGAGACGGAGCAGAGAGGCGGAGGTGGTGATGAGCAATAGTCCCTCCCCCCCTCCCTGTGGATGTATGTGAAGCTGTGCGGCGGCCGTGAAAGGTATGGTCAGCGGTCGCCGCACAGTTTTAAAGAAATTTTTAATCTGTGGCGCCCTCCAGAGCCCGGTGCCCTAGGCAAGTGCCTAACCTTGCCTAATGGGAGCGCCGGGCCTGTAAACATCTCACATTAATGTATAATTTTTCTGTGCACTCTTTTGTGAGTATATATTTCTTATATGTACTGGACATATACTGCAGTGTCCGGGTTCTAGTAGAGAAGAGCAGACCTACATCCGCATTCATCACCACACGTATCTTCACATCTGCTCTTTGCTGGATATGGATGTGCATATACCCATTTCATGTGCGTTTTAAAAAAACAGACATTGCGTTCGTTTTGCGTACTTTGATGACTCAGGTGTGGGCTTGATTCATTAAGGAAAGTAAAGCAAAAAAAATTAGTAACTTCTTACCTGGGCAAAATCTTGCTGCATTGGAGGGGGAGGTAAATTTAAAATGTTGAGACAGATTTATAGTTGGGGCAGGGCATGTCCTAACTTCAAATGTCAGTTTAAAAATAAAGCTATAAAGTGTAAGCCAGTATTTCCTTATGTGCAAAATAATAATAAACTAATTTACAGCCCTTGCATTGTAACATGGATCTGTCCAGGAGAAAATGTACTCATTTTTTGCCTTACTTTCCTTAAAGAATCAGGCCCTGTTTGTACATAACTATTGGCAAAACAGTGAGCTGAGATCCAATGAGAGCTCTCAAAGTTAATATCTTGTGGGATCTCAGAGCTCACCTCTCAGCCCATAAGAATAAACATAGTGAACACAGTGTGCAGGTTGATATGGGTGGGCAATCAATGACATTATTGGGTGCAATTAGAAAAATAAGAGTCAATTGTAAGTTTTCATTTTTTAAATTACTATTCTCTAAGTCCCAGCATGCCCTGCCTGCTATTGGCTGGCTATCTATTGGCAAAGCATGCTGGGGATTGTAGCTTAACAACACCTGGAGAGCCACAGATTAACCAGGCCTGGACTAGAGATATGTTTCCAATCACTTACTAGTATTCCAGGTCCAGTGTAATAATTAATTAAATTAACTTATCTTTTGAACTTCAATTTTTGAATGAACTAGATCATCATGAACTACTCAACAAAATTAACTAGATTTCCCATCACTATTCAATGCATCCCTTCAAGAAAGCAGGATTTCCAGTTACTTCAACTGCTGACCACGCCCCCAGCATCTCGTTACTTAGCAACATCCATTGCACATGCTGAGCTCTGCCCCTCCCCTCCTGGCTCCTGCATTGTGATGTCTGAGCCCCGCCCCCAGCATCTCGTTACCTAGCAACACTTGATGCTGATGCTGAGTCCTGATCCTCCTCCCCTGGCTCCTGCTTTCTGATGTCTAAGCCATCCCTCCTATAAGGTACAGTGTGTGAGAGGTACAGTGTGTAAGAGGTACAGTGTGTGAGGGGTACAGTGTGTGAGGAGTACAGTGTGTGAGAGGTACAGTGTGTGAGGGGTACAGTGTGTGAGAGGTACAGTGTGTGAGTACAGTGTGTGAGGGGTACAGTGTGTGAGAGGTACAGTGTGTAAGAGGTACAGTGTGTGAGGGGTACAGTGTGTGAGTACAGTGTGTGAGAGGTACAGTGTGTGAGGAGTACAGTGTGTGAGGGGTACAGTGTGTGAGAGGTACAGTGTGTAAGGGGTACAGTGTGTGAGGGGTACAGTGTGTGAGTACAGTGTATTTTGGCAGATTAATCTGACAGTTACTTGGTTAAAGGTTATATAACATGATTCATTACAAGCAGGGGGAGCTTGGCGTTAAGATTTTACGGGATGCATGGGACTCACCAGAGTGTGAGTAATGTTCCAGGGTGAGAGCCAGGCTCCTGTATGACTTCCATGTATAATTTGTAGAAAAAATATCCTCTCACTTTCTTGGGGAGGTGCTATGATAGGTTATACTCTGTTTGGCTGCTGTGACATACCTCTCAACTGTCCCGACTTTGGCAGACAACTTGCTTCCCGCACAGGGAGCAGGACAAAACAGAAAAGTCGCTGGAGTTTTACAGAAATGTGTCAATTTGTGCGTGTAGTTTGGACGGAACAGGGACGTGACTTATTTTGTCATGCTTTCAGGATTGTAGATGTTGGGTCGTATGCTGTGATTTGCTACTAGGGACAATTTTTACCTTTATATTATTGACTAGTTCAGAGACGGTCTCTATTTGTCTAAATAATATATACAAAATGCTTTTTACCCTTTTTAAATTCTTTCAGCACAGATCTTGCATATTTATCACATATGAAACATCCAGTTATGATATTTTTTAAGTTTTGATCTCCAATCTTTCCTTTAACGCACCTTTTTCCCAAAAATTTGGGGTCTAAAAAGTGGGTGCGTCTTACACAGTGGTAACGGGGATCCAGCAGGGGAGGGGGGGCAGTGTTATAGTGGCAGACAGGCAGGGAGAGCAGCCTTTCAGCACACTCTCCCTGCCTGTCTCTGCCAAACG
The DNA here is from genome assembly GCF_038048845.1 of Mixophyes fleayi. NCBI lineage: Eukaryota > Metazoa > Chordata > Amphibia > Anura > Limnodynastidae > Mixophyes > Mixophyes fleayi. The sequence continues at coordinate 170,739,189 of NC_134402.1, forward strand.
GATCTGCACAAAGTGCAGCAAGCCCCTGCAATCTCCGCACACTTTGAAAGCTACTGTCATATATTTTTTTTCAAATTTCGGGACCAAAATTATGATGCGTCTTATACATGGGAGCGCCTTATACATGGGAAAATACGGTATATATATATATATATATATATATATATATATACATCAAATAGTTACTATTGAAAAAAAAATTATTCAAAGAATACAGCATTTTTCATTGTATTCTGGGATGGCGATAACAGAACATGTATTGCAGCACTCTGTGATTTTGACAACTAATTAGATAATTTTAGACCTAACTGGTTACAAATCACTGTGTGTATGTTCCTGGGGGAAACAGTACCGCAGGTGAATTGATAATGGTTTGTGTCACTTCACCTTCCAGCAACCTATGTCTAAGGGCCACAGCACTTTTGCTACCAAGCCTGACAGGTTTGACTTGGAGCCCAAGCTCTAGTCTTGTACACAGGCCCACTAAATTTATAAAAAAATCCCTGCTCCTAGAAACAATTATTAACATTATTAAAGAGGATGTGTCTCTAACGCATTGTGGAGGCGGCCATTTTTCAGGCTGAACCAATAATACAATACAATATAATATAAGTTAATACCATAATGTAATATTGAATGTTAATATTTAATCAGAATGCAGCCTATCAATTCAATAGGAACTAGAGGAATCACTTATTCACCATTACCATGCCTCTATGATTGTGCTTGTTCTTGCTGAAACACTGAGGCATAATCATTGCGCCCCAGTAATTCAAGATTTAAACTATACTTGCCAACTTTTAAAATCTCCCTAAGAGAAGGCCAAGTGTTGCAAATTGTGTCATTTTGACGACATCTGCAGCAAATTGTGCAATTGAGGGTCCCACCCCGGGAGTCTCCTGGGCATTCCAGGAGAGTAGGCAAGTGTGATTTATACATATTTTAGATATAAAACTATAGTAGTCGATATATTAAAAGTTATGCAAATAGGAAGAAAAAAGGATGTGTAAATGGGGCACTCCAAATAAATAAAATTGAAGCTAAACTTTATTGATATGCATTAAAAATGGTGTAGGGTAGAAAAGAGAGCGAAATATTAAAATAACATATAGACACACAGTGATACAAAAGATAAAAATGCAAACAATGTTGCAAGGGCTCCAAAGTTCTAAACACACATCATTGCAGCAGTGGGCTAAAATAAGCCTAAATGCTGAGAGGCTATAATAAGCCCTGTTAAATATGATAGGTGTATCTCCTAATGAATAATATACAATAAATATGCCAATATAATTAATCATTAATATTAGGTGCCAGAAGGTATCCCGTTATAGTACTCTTGAAAGATCCACTCAATTATATTTTTTAGATTAGTGGGTAAAAAATAAGCTTGCAGAGTCTCCGATAATTGGCATAAAGTCTGACATAGAAAATATAATCCACTCTGATCGCTGAATTTTGTGAAAAGTCCCTACCTAAAATTATCTGGGGAGCGATCAGAGGGAAGGAGAATCAAATATAGGAGAGAGGTATTGGAGCCCTGAAATGCCAACGCGCGTTTCGCTCGGCTGCTTTTTCAAGGCTGAAACATATTAAAAGTTATATAAACTGCTGACTCTCTGTTCAGTTCTCCTCTGGTGTAAACAATATTTTACTGTGGCTCCCAAGAAATGTCATCAAGGAAATGTACTCTATTTGTACTTTATTTCCACAGTCATTTTCATTAAAAATGGTAAAACTTGGGTTAAAAAAGTTGTAATGTATGTGATTTGCCACCACAAAAATTTTTGGGATATGTTTTTAAAAATATTTTTTTTTTTACATTTCCACTGGTATTATGGTCACTAGACTTTACTGAAGTAGTATGAGACCTCAGTTAGGGCTAAGAACTTGAGTACAGTTTAAGATTGGGGCTTGGGATAATGTTTGATCTACAGTTAAAACTTAAAATAGATTAGGATTTGGGCTAATTAAGTTAAAGGTTTGTATTTTCATCTTGAATTTTTTCATTGACCAGGAATCTTAGGGTTATCTTAGTCAAGCAAGTAGTCTTTTATCCGTGATTAGCTGAGCGTTGTTCAAGACCGCTTCTGATTGGCTGTCTGTCTAGTAAGTAGGTGACCTCACCGGAGGTTAACTCATTTGATTGTAAGCTTGCGAGCAGGGCCTTCTTACCTCTTTGTCTGTATTACCCAGTATTGATTTATTACTGTGTTTGTCCCCAATTGTAAAGTGCTATGGAATTTGCTGGCGCTATATAAATAAATGTTGATGATGATTTGGTGCTGGGAAGAGTTTGTACGTCGTTCCAATAGGGTGGTTTATTTTATGCAAGATGTGGATTACATTGGATGAAGAACAGAAGACGATTACCGGTAAGTATTTATTAGGGAGACATATTTATAGGAACCAATAATAGCTTATTTATGTATACAAGCTGCACTACAATTAATTAGAACACTAACAAGAGCTCTCTATATTATTTATGACACTAATTGGGGCACACGCTATTATTTATTGCTCTAACTGGGGCTTTATATTTTTTGACATTATGACTGTATATTATTTATTATGCAAAGGCACAATATTTATGGCACTAAAGGGGCACTATGATTACTCTACGGCATTACAATATTTATGGCACTAATAGAGGTAATATTTTTTATTTATTTAACAGAGGGGCCAATACCATTTCCTGCTGGCACTTGTAGTGCCACAAGAGTTGCCACTTTGTTTCAGGGGTACCAGGAAAGGCCAAGTTCTATTCAGCATCGGGATGGGCCTCTCCAGGTGTGGGGGGCCCGATCATTTGTTTTTTGTTCCCTTCCCCAGAGGACAGATCCTAAAATGCCAACTATATTACATCTGGTTTTACTAAGTGGTTTAGGGGTTTTAAAACTGCCACACATTGCCAGTGGTTTGGATTTTCACCCTCCAAACTGCAGGATAGTAAAACATGCGGTGTGGGGTTGAAAACCACTGGTGATGTGTGGCGATTTGCAAAGAGCTGAAAAAAATTTGGCTGAAATTTACCCCTTTGTGTGTTGTATATTTTTGCACCTTGGTTTAGATTTTTGTATAATATTTGAAAGTTTATTCCTGAGTCCTGTTTAAACGGTCAACTTGCCCTCTATTTATTTATATAGTAGCCATGCAATGCTGCCATTTTGTTTTGTGCTTTTCTGTACACTAGGTACAAAAACCAATCACCTTCCGGGAAGGGGTCCTGTGGACCATCCTGATTCATCTATTATCTATGAATATTTTCTGAGTATCTGTAAATTGGTTGTAGTGAAAAGGAAGGAATTACAGTTATAAGGATTAAACTATAACAAAACTGTGGTGAATAAAGCATAATCATAATGGACTGCATTGTAAATACTGTATACCAAATGAATCCATGTATAATTTGTGTTACTCTGTAACCTAGGGGTAAATGTATCAAATAGTAATATTTGCAAATGGCTGATATTCTGTGACTTTGCATGGTAAATTTAAATCAGCAATGACTTTAAAGGAAAAACTTGCCTTTAAAGGTATTGCCCCTTTAAATTTACCATTCAAAGTTGCTAGATACCGGCGACCAATCAGCACATCTGTAGTGTATTCCTAAATTAGCCTGACTATATCTTAGCTTCAGTCTATGGGGTGACGTATGTAGGGTAGACGTGTGTGATTTCTACACTAAGTGGGATTTTCTCACAAAGTGGACGAAAATGCACAGACAACACAGTTGGACAAACATTGGACAACATTGACTCACTCCCAGGAATAAGCTATATCTGCAAAGTCTATTTCTGCAATACATGTCTATCTATACAGAACACTGCAAAGAGGTAATTCCTTAAAAAAACCTTACTTTTTTCTTTTACTCTCATCACAATGTTTCACAATTTGCTCTTCTTGGTCTCTTTTCATGGCATTATTTTTAGGACTGTGTCATCTTTCACCCCTCCACCAACACAAACATTTATCCACATTGCACCTTCATTACTCCACTCACCTCTAGTTAACACCCATGAACTGTTGTCTTATTTATTATCTCTAACAAGTACAGCCTCCACCTGTCACCAGAAAATAAAAGGTCACATATCTTACAATCCCCCTACCTATCTTTCTCTCTCTCTGCTTCTATTAGCCGGTGATGTATCACCTAATCCAGGTCCCCCACACTCCTCAAACACACATACATCAGAGCACTACCGCTCTATAGCAAACCTCAAATACATCACCTGCCTCCCCTCTCTTCCAAAGTCCTTTAAATGTTCACTTTGGAATGCACGGTATGTTTGTAACAAACTTACCTCCATTCATGATCTCTTCCTCTCAAAAAACCTCAACCTTCTGGCAATAACTGAAACATGGCTCATGCAATCAGACACTGCCTCACCTGCAGCACTTTCACATGGTGGCCTCCAACTCACCCACACCTCCAGACCTGAAGGCAGACAAGGAGGTGGGGTTGGACTACTTCTCTCTCCACAGTGCATGTTTACAGTTCTACCAAATGTCCCATCACTCACGTTCACATCTATCCGCATTTTTAATCCATTCTCTCTACGTTTTGCGGTGATCTATCGTCCCTCTGGAGCACACCAACAATTTATTGAGGATTTCTCTGCATGGCTCCCTTCTTATCTTCAGACATCCCTACCCTAATCCTGGGTGATTTCAACATCCCCATTGATAACCCACCTTCCAAGGTTGCTTTCAAACTACTCTCTCTAACCTCCTCACTTGACCTCTCGCAATGGATTGAATCATCTACTCATCAGGAGAGCCATTGCCTTGATCTTGTTTTCTCTAGACTATGCTCACTTTCTAACTTTCTTAACACACCCTTCCCCCTCTCGGATCATCACCTTATCAGCTACATGCTCACCCCCACTGCTCTACCCTCTCTACTGTCTAACTCTACCAAGCCTCCTCATACCCGCAGAAATCTTAATTCTATTAATATTCAACAATTTTTCACCTCTCTCCAACACCTTCTCTCCCCTATCTCTACATTCTCCTCCCCTGAGATGGCAGTACCTCATTTTCACCAAACCTTAGCAACAGCCATTGATCAAGTGGCTCCAGCGACACTACACACTACACGTCGACTTCGATGTCAGCCAGGGCACACTACAGCAAGGCAAAATCTTCAAAAACTTTCCCGTAAAGCAGAATGTCACTGGCGTAAAACTCGCACCTCTAATGACTTCTTCACATATACTGCTATCTACCGCCCCTATCGAAATGCTCTGGACACTGCAAAACAAACATACTTCCAATCTCTTATTTATGCTCAGGCTTCTAACCCCAAACGCCTTTTTAAGACATTTAAAGCTCTTCTCAATCCTCCCACCCCAAACCCTCCGTCCACTATCAGTGCCCAGGATCTTGCTTCCTATTTCAAGGACAAGATTGATAAGTTCAGACTAGAAATGGTATCCTCTTCCTCGACAAGCAATTGGTTCAATTTCTTCCCACCAACCTCTGATACCCTCTCTTCATTTGACCCCACAAATGAAGAGGACATTTCTACTCTCTTCTTATACTCCTACTCTACCTCCTGTCCTCTTGATCCTATTCCCTCGCAAATTGGTAGATCCCTGTCTCCTGTGCTCATCTCACCTCTAACTAAAATCTCTAATCTCTCGCTCTCTACTGGCATCTTTCCGTCACTATACAAGCATGCAGTGATTTCTCATATTCTAAAAAAACAAGATTCCGACCCAAACTCTCTCTCAAATTACCGTCCTATCTCTCAGCTGCCGTGCCCCTCCAAGCTTCTAGAGAGATTTGCCTACACTCACCTCACACGCTTCCTTTCTGCAAACAACCTGTTGGATCCTCTTCAGTCTGGCTTTCGTTCTCAACACTCCACAGAGACTGCTTTGACTAATGTTGTCAATGATCTGATCACTGCTAAAACTAAATGCCATTACTCTCTTCTAATTCTCCTGGATCTCTCGGCTGCATTTGACACCGTTGACCACTCTCTTCTCATACAAACACTGCAATCCCTAGGGCTTCAAGACACTGTTCTATCCTGGTTCTCATCCTACCTTTCTAATCGCTCTTTCACTGTTTACTTCTCTGGGGCTCCGCTTCCTTTATCAGTTGGAGTACCGCAAGGCTCAGTGCTAGCTCCTCTGCTGTTCTCTATCTATACCGCTTCTCTTGAAAATCGAATAAGTTCCTTTGGATTTCAGTATCATCTCTATGCGGATAATACCCAAATTTATCTATCCTCTCCTGATCTCTCGACATCTGTGTTGTCCCGTGTAACTGACTGTCTTTCTGCTATTTCATCTTGGATGTCCTCTCGCCAACTCAAACTTAATCTTTCTAAAACAGTTAATGATATTCCCACCCACCAACAAGAGCATACCTGACATTTCTATCTCTGTTGATAACATGACCATAAATCCCACCCCACAAGCTTGCTGCCTAGGTGTAATCCTTGACTCACACCTATCCTTTGTTCCCCACATTGACTCTATATCTAAATCATGTTACATACATCTGAAAAACATTTCCAGAATTTGCACATATATCACACAAGACACTGCAAAAACCTTAATTCATGCACTTATCATCTCCTGCATTGACTATTGCAATTCCCTCCTTACTGGTCTTCCCCAGAACAGACTCAAACCCCTACAATCTATTTTGCACGCTGAGGCAAGATTGATTTTCCTTGCAAATCGTTATTCCTCTGTTGAATCACTCTGTATGTCTCTACACTGGTTGCCTGTTTTCTACCGAATCCAATATAAAATACTCTTACTAACCTACAAGGCCATCAACAAAGCTGCACCAACATACATCTCCTCTCTTGTCCTCTCTCATGTCACAAAATATCTCCCAACTCGGCAACTCAGTTCTGCACAAGATCTGCGTCTCTCATCCACACTCATTTCATCCTCCCATTCTCGATTACAGGACTTTTTCCGGGTTGCACCTACTCTATGGAATTGTCTCCCTCGCAGTCACTTTTACCTTTGCAGTCTGGCTGGGCTGACTGCAAATGCAGACTTAACCTCATGTGTGAAACTCCCATTGTCCAATAGATTGTAAGCTTGCGAGCAGGGCCTTCTCACCTCTTTGTCTGTTTTACCCAGTTTGTTTATTAGTTTACTATGTCCCAATTGTAAAGCGCTACGGAATATGTTGGCGCTATATAAATAAATAAATGATGATGATGATGACTTGCAAAAATCACTATTTGATACATTTACCTGCTAGAGTGGAATGCAGATGACTTCAAAGCAAAGCATTGATCTCAATGGGTTAATGACCTAACTCAGGGTGTAAAATGTGAGGCCAGATATACTGGAATGTGTTTATTCTGTGGCCCCGCAGACCCAAGAATGACAAGATAACATTGTCACCTTTAGGGGTCACCTCATGGGGTAAGCTATGTCCTTGTATTGGAGTGGTTTTTGGCACCTAAACAGACATCAGGGAACTGTCCTTACACAAAGAGACATGGGGGTATGTCTATTAAACTGCGGGTTTGAAAAACAGATGTTGCCTATAGCAACCAATCAGATTCTAGTTATCATTTATTTAGTACATCCTACAAAAAACAGCTAGAATCTGATTGGTTGCTATAGGCAACATCTCCAATGTTTCAAACCTTTTAGTAAATATACCCCGTGACCACAAGGTGGCTTGCTCTCTGAGTTTCAAAGGAGGACTACCCTGTGCTCTGAGATTTCTGACAAAACTGCCCTTTAACTTGAGGTTCTAGAAGGCTGTCTGGTGCCCTAATGTTCTAGAGTGGACTGTTCTGTATCCCGTGCTTCCAATGAAAAATGGCCTATGTTGGGCAGCAGAGTGGCCTAGTGGTTAGCACTTCTGCCTCACAGCACTGGGGTCATGAGTTTAACTCCCAACCATGGCCTTATTTGTGTGGAGTTTGTATGTTCTCCCTGTGTTTGCGTGAGTTTCCTCCGGGTGCTCTGGTTTCCTCCCACACTCCAAAAACATATTGGTAGGTTCATTTGCTGCTATCAAAATTGACCCTAGTCTTTCTCTGTCTGTCTCCCTCTCTGTCTGTCTGCGTCTGCGTCTGTGTGTGAGTGTGTGTCTATATTAGGGAATTTAGACTGTAAGATCCAATGGGGCAGAGACTGATGTGAATAAGTTCTCTGTACAGCACTGCGGAATTAGTGGCGCTATATAAATAAATGATGATGATGATGATATGTTCTTAGGTACCAGAGATGAGTTGCCTGTGTCCTGAGGTTCCATGAAATATTTACCTTTGTTCCCAAATTCCTGAGAGAGCTGGCCTGAGCCTTGAAGTTCCAGAGCCAGTCCTCTCAGAGACCTCAGACAGAGCAGTCCAGAGATTGGAGAGTGGACTGCAATGTGCCCTGGATTTTCAGAGGTTCCAGAGTGGTCTGCCCTGTGCTCTGGATTCCTAGTGAATACTGCCCTGTACTCTGAGGTGCATGAGGTTTAAAAGAAGACAAATCTGCATCCTCAGGTTCCAGAGAAGGCTGGCCTTCACCCTGGGATTGTTGAGAAGATGTGCTTTGCGTCTTGAGAATCCTGAGATTCTTTGCCTCCTGAAGTTTCAAACAGTACAAACCTGAAACCTGATTTTTCAGATCCTTTTAGTGCAGTTCTCATCCACCAAGATAAGCATGCTACATTGACTATTGTGCAATCTGATGTACAAGTGAGTACTGCCCTCCGTCCTGAGGTTGAAGAGGCAGTACTTCCAGAGATCTAGGAAAGAGCAGCCCTGAAGATCTAGAGAGGGCTGACCTATGCCCTGAGGTTTCATAGAGTACTGCCCTGTGCCCTAAGTTTCCTAAGAAGAATGCCCTGCACCGTAATATTTAAGAGAGGAATGACATGGGTCCCTGTATTCAAGAGAAGACTGAAGTGCATACTGAAATTAAAGAGAAGACTGGCCTGTCCTGAGATTGAAGAGGCAGTCCAATCAGAGACCTAGGACAGAGCAGTCCTACGGTTCCAAAAATGACTGTCCTGCTAGCTGAACATCCTGAGAGGATTTTGCTGTGTCATGAGGTTTGTCGAAGTCAGCAAATTGGATAAAGTCATTTCAATTAATATCGAGCAAACTTGATTGTCTGTCTTTGTCTGAAATTATGCGTAGAGCACGCTATGGCGTGGAAGGGCTTATCCAGCCGCAACACGTGGCAATAACAGTTTTTACACTTTTGTATACATTCGCTCAAACACACACATTTGTAAATAGTACGCATTAATCGTAGTTGCAACACATAGTTATTTATGTCGAAATATAGTAGTGTTTATGTGTAATATTATAAGTTATATGCATATTAGTGATACATATGGTTCAGGTTAAAGGAAATGTGTCATGTCTGATATCATATTAATCCCCTTTACATCAGCAGCTGTCCGATGCATTCGGCCAATAGATCGCACATTGCATACTCTAGTTATTGATGTTAGGGAATAAACCTTTAATATGATGCTGACTATAAAATGCTAATAGACTAGTTGTAATTGGAGTCTTGGTGGGAAGAAAGGAGCACATCCCCTGGAGAGATGACCCCCACCTTTGGATTCTTTAGTTTGAACTAGCCTATGATCTGCAACCCCCTGGACCTTCCTGAAGCTTGGACCAATAGAAGCAAGCCATACCATCTGCATTGTTTTACTGTATTTCTGTTTGCATATAAGCAGTAGCTTTCATCTAGTGTTCAGTCATATAGACCACAGACTTCAGACCTGAATGACTGTTCACTGGATCCAGAGCGCCTGCGATAAGTAACGGCTGTACTTATTATTATTTCGCTTGAATTATTCTGCTACTTTTTGAGAATAAATATTTGTGCGTTGGAAACACAAAACGAGATTCGACAATCGTTATTGGATAGCGACAAAACGTGCATAACAGGTTTTAGATACAGCTGTTCTGAGTCATGAAGTTTCAGAGGCAGTCCACTCAGAGACCTCAGGTTGAGCAGTCCAAAGGTTCCAGAGATGACTGCCCTGCAACAGGATTTTCAAGGGAGAACAGCCCAGTACCAAGTGTTTCCAGAGACAACTGATATGCATCCCAAGGTTAAAAAGAAGACTGCCCTGCCTCCTGAGGTGCAAAAGAGGACAAATCTGCATCCCGGGTTACATAGAGGGCTGGCCTTTACCCTTAAATTACAGAGAAGACTGATTTGTGCCCTGATATTCCACGGGCGAAGGTTTTCCACCTTGAGAATCCTGATAGGACTGCTCTGTCTCCTAACGTTATAAAAAATACAGACATGGATCCTAAGGTTCCAGAGTCTTTTAGTGCAGTTCCTATCGATCAAGGTAAACATGCTCAATATTAATTTAAAACATTATATAAGCATTTGAATTGTCAATTGTAGTTAGTCAATGTTCTATTTAAAAATACGTGTTTTAAATGTTTGAAAGCCTCCCCAGCCCCAAGAAGAGACACAGGGGGCATTGGGAGGGTGGAACCTCTTCTTGGGGTCAAAGGCATGCCCATTTCAATAGATTTTGAGAAAGGCTTGCCCTGAGTTTGAAGAGTAAGTACTCTGAGACTTCGGTCCTCCCTGTGACCAGAGGTTTGAGAGAGGGCTGTCCTGTGCCCTGAGTCTCTAGAGAGGAATGCCCTGCATAATAAGATTTGAGAGAGGAGAGATGATTGTCCCAAGATTAAAGACAGAACTTTCCGGCGTTATGATGTTCAAGAGTCAATCCTCTCAGAGATTTCAGGCATACCAGTCCAGAGGTTCCAGAGAGGACTGACCCTTGCCCTTAGGTTACAGGATTCACTGCCATGGGCTCTGAAGTTGCAAATATGATGCCCTGCACTCTGAGGTTCTAGAGAGGACCAACCAGCAATCTGAAGTTCAAGATGTGACTGCCCTTCCTCCTGAGGTTCAAGAGAAGACAAATCTACCCTTAGATTGCAGAGAGGACTTGCCTGTGCCCTGATTTCCCATGGAAGAAGGTTTTCCATTTTGGGAATCCTGAGAGGACTGCTTTGCCTCCTGAGTTTCTAGACAGTACAGTCATGCAGGCTCCAGACATTTTAAGTGCATCCTCAAAGGTAAACATGTTTTGTTTAAATTTTAAACATTGTATAAGCATTTGTTGAATAGTCAATGCAACTATTTGCATGTAGTTATCAACGTTCTATTTAAAAATACGTGTTTTAAATGTTTGTAAGCTCCCCATGCCCCCCAAGAAGAGGTATAGAGGGCATTGGGTGGTTGAAACCTCTTCCTGGGGGCATGGTCATGCCCCTTACCATGGCTCTCAAGAGAGCCCTGCCCCACATCTTGAGGTTGCCTGCAGCCTGAGGTTCCAGAAAGGACAGCTCTGTACCCTGAGTGTAAAAGGAGGCTTTCACTGTGTAAAGATGTTCTTGACAGAGCTGGCCTGCATCTTGAATTTCCAAGAGGCAGTCCTCTAAGAAACCTTGGCTTGATGGATCTCGTCTGTTGAGATCTCTTCATTGAGAAGTGAAAGGGCTTGGTGGGATAATTTAGGTAGCCTGGCTTTGGCAAGAAAGTCAGTGATCAGGGCGGAGGGGGTTCTCAGTGTTGGGGAGGAAGCGGGAGCCGGGAGGTTATAAAGAGCAGTGTAAAAGTATTGAAATGCTGACCTGATATCTGCTGGGTCATGAGTTAACTGGTTATGTGAATCACGGATAGCAATAATATTTCTATGGGTTCTAGCTGTACGCAGCCGTGATGCAAGAATTTTGTCAGCTTTGTCTCCTTTTTCATAAAAAGTCTGACAGAGCCATTTAAGGCGTGTGGCCGCTTGTTTAGAGAGAAGGTTTAGTTTGGCTCTGGTTTCCCGGAGGGCTGTCAGGTTTGCTGGATCAGGGGTTGCTTTGTGCTGGCTTCCAGGGTTTGAAGTTGGATGGAGAGCTCATTGGTTCAGGTGAGGTATTTTTTTTTGTGTCTGGAGGCCATGCTGATCAAGTGTCCCCTCAAGACCGCTTTGTGCGCTGTCCATAAGGTGGCTTTGGAGACTTCTGGAATATCATTTAGCTCAAAGTAGTCCCTCCAGTCTAGTCCTAATCTGATATACTATATTCGTATTGTGAGAAGGGAGTCATTAAGACGCCAGGTCATTGGGAGAGGTCGGGGTAGAAGGTCAGAGATGTCAATTGTAAAGGGGGCATGGTCAGACCAAGTCAATGGGTGGATCTGGACCGCCTGGAGGTTTAGGGCCAAATAATGGCTTTGCATGATCATATCTATATGAGAGTATGAGCCATGGTGTGAAGAATAAAATGTGTAATTGTGTGTAGTCGGCTCCTTCACTCTCCAGGAGTCATATAGAAGCTGGGATTTCATTGGATTGAGGAGGGATTTAGTGGATTGTGGGTCTGCTGAGAGCGGAACAGCGACCACCGGGGCAGAATGGTCGATGGTGGTGTTCAGAACAGTGTTAAAGTCGCCCGTTACAATAAGATCCCCCTGTCTAAAACGAGTCAGTAGGGCATCTAGTTTGGTGAAGAAGCGGTGTTGGTGTTGGTTAGGGGCATAAACGGTTACTAGTGTACAGAGCTTGTTGTTTAGCTTACCTATCAGAATGAGATAACGCCCGTCTTTGTCAGCGAGAGAATTGTTAACCTCAAACTTGAGGTGACGTACCAGTCAGATCGAGACCCCTTGTTTTTTAGCTGAGTGATCACAGGCATGGTATGAGTTGGGATATAATTTAGAATGGAGTTCGGGGTGAGAGTCATGTAGAAAGTGAGTCTCCTATATGAAAATTAGGTCTCCCCTATGATATTTAAGGGTCACGTGAAGTTTACTTAGTTTCTGGGGACTATTTAACCCTTTTACATTAAGGGAAAGGACCCATGTGCGATGAGGGAGAGGAAGATAAAATGAGAGCAAGAGATGAAAAGGTGAGGTGGGAGATCTGCCTAAACCTGACGTGGTATCTGGGTGGTTCTTGGGGCACATATAGTGGAGAATGGAGCAAAAAAGATCCTTAGCTTATTGTTGTCTATTTGAGTAAGGAAAGGGGCGGGGAGAAGAGGACAAAGGGAGGGTGGAGGGAGGTGGTCACACGGCGGAATAGGCTGGGACCTGTGGTGCTGACATTGGGAAGGGAGGCTATGAGCCTATAAGGCACATAGGTCAGCAAGAGAGCCTAAAGCTCCCGGGGGGTGTGGCAGAACATCCGAAGGATGCATCAGGAGGGTCCAAATAGTGGGGTCGAGGTGCGCACCCTCCTAGGGTTTTGAGATGGGGTGCTGGAAATGAAAGAATAATGAAGTGATGTGCGGAGCAGCCGGGTAGTATGGTCAGGAAAGATAGAAGGGGAGTTTATGGTAGAGGAGTAGTAAAAAGGGGGAGTAATGGGAGATAAGAGGGGGAGAGACGGTGAGGAACAAAGGAATGTATGTAGCATAACACAGTAATACAACCAGTAATTTTCACTATACAGAATAGACTTATATTACATTAACTCGTAATGAATTCAACAACATTGTACCATCTGGCGCTCTCTTATCATAGTTCTCTAGGGGCATCTGGAGTAAAATAGAAAAGATGCCAATTGACCATGTGGGCGTCACGGTGGTGGCCCAAACAGAAAGTATAATAGGGAGGCGCAAAGAGAGGGCGCCGCCAGAGGCACAGGAGTAAATAGGGACTGTTGAGCACTGAGAGTCTGGGAGACCAACCCTCAATAGAAGGGGGAGCCTCAAACAGAATCTAAGGCCCGACAGGTAATATAACACACAATCAAAACATTGTAACATAGTGAGAGCATACGAGTCAGGACAGTCAACAGTGTATTAAACCAAGCAGGTAGGTGGAGGGCTTTCGGAGTCAAAACAGGCAGGGCAGAGCTATAGGACTAAAGAGCGGGTGGGGTCCTACAAAAGGCGGAAACCCTTAGACGATATACAGTATGGGACACGAGCCTTCAGTATGGGGGGACAGATAAGCTATAGTGGACCCCAACAGATAGAATCTTACAAAAGCTACATAGTAGCATAATAGAAACATCGAAAAGCACGGGTGAGGTCCCGCAAAAGGCGGGAGCCCCTAAACAGCATGCAGATTTCCTCGGGGGCCCAACATATAGAAACATATAGAAGCAACATAATAAGGGTGAAAACATGTGTAACAGGCATATCAACAGTAAATCAAACCAAACTGATAAATAGGAGGCCTCCTATAGCAAAATAGTCAGCATAGGGTTAAGAGCCTAGGGCACAAGTGGGATCCCACAGAAGGTGGGGATTCCTAAGTGGCGTGTAGACAGTCTTTCTTCCGTGATCAGCCCTGGATCCAAACAGTGAAGAAGGGGAATGAGAGGGAGAAAGAGACAAAAAGATAAAACCTGGTAAGCCGAGTCAAGTCCCTGAAGATCCAGTTGGCGATGCTGAGGTCCCAAGAACCGTGGTCCACTCGGAACGGGGGGCTTCACATGTGGACGGTCTTTGTGATATCTGGGGAAGAGGAGAGTCCACGGGAAGGTCAGCGTTATCGGTGGTGATGCTAAGTTTGGGAAGTAGAGATTGAGCTTCAGGAAGAGTCCTGGCGGTAAGCATTGATCCCTGGTGCCATACTAGAATACGAAAGGGGAAATCCCAGCGGTATTTGATGTTTCATTGCCGGAGAAGTGTAGTAAAGGGCTTGAGGTCTCTCCGTTTGGCCAGGGTAAGGGGGGATAAAATCCTGGAAGATTTGTAGGTTGGAGTTGTCGAAAGTGATCATCTAAAGCTGGCGGACCTCTTTCATGATGGCTTCTTTCACAGTAAAGTAATGTAATCTGAGAATAACATCCCTAGGTTGAGATGGGTCATGGGAGCGAGGTCTCAGTGCTCGATGGGCTCGATCGAGAAAAAGTTGATCTTCAGGAGTCGAGGGGGAGAGCTAAGTAAAAAAGTTTATAAAGGTAGAGCACGGTTATCCTGATCTTCCTGGCCATCTTGTAGCTCGGTGATGTCATGGTGCATTTGATGGAGATTAGTTTGAAACGACTGTTCCAGGTGATTTGTTCTATCCCCAATTTCAACAACGTTGGCTTTCAGGGAGTGGAGAGCCTGTACAGATGTTTTGACGTCCCTTACCTCTTTGAGGAGGGATAAAAAATCCTGACAGGTGATAGGTGACTGGTCGTCATCGTCGGAATCTGAATCAACGGTTTGTCGTTGCTATGTTTGGCAGGCGTCTTGTTTCTGGACAGGTAGGGAAGAAGGTCGCCACCTGGGGGTTTCTCCCCTCCCTCTTGGCATCGTAGTAAAGGTTGGGATTAACAGAAAGGGAGAAAAGCATAGAGGATGGGGGTCAGCTGCTCCGTAAATCTCAGTGCTAGGTGGGGTGCATGGGCACACTCTGCATCAAGTCATCCCCAGCCTGTGAGGAGAGGATGTGGCAGAGGGAGACAAAGGACCCAGGATTTGTGGCCGCAGGTACAAACCTCAGTGGCTGGCACCCAAGCTTGGTGGTATAGTGATGTTGAGCTTGTGGAAGCCTGGTGTACTAAAAATGAAGTGGTCCGGATTGTGATATGAGAGAATCCTTGTAGCAGAAGTATTGGTGTTTGTTCAATTGGAGAAACAATTATAATCTTTATAGACCGTAGTGGAGGTGATCCAGCTTGTGGAGGGTACCCCAAAGCAATGCAAGGGGTGCAATGAGGAAGCAGGGGGGGAGAATGAGGACAGCTGTGTGTCCACTGCAAGAGAGTCAGAGCTGGCAGGAGTAAAGCCAATGTGTTGCTAATTAGACTGGTGTTCTTGTCTCAGCAGGGGGGATACCCCACTGTCCACAACTGACAGCCAAAAGGTGGGAGGAGATGGAGGGGAGCTGTAGTTCTGGTGGTCTGAAGACTCTGCCCGGAACTCCCACAGGTGGGACAGGAGTGTGGCAGGGGTGACCTCCAGGTACTCCCCTAGTGTTGCCAATAGGGGTGGGGGATGCAGAGGAGAATGTTTGTACCTCTCAGCAGGGTCACTGACTCCTTTCCAGGCAAACCGGAAGTGCCGTGGCGATGCCGGAAGTGAGGGGTCCGCGGGGAGGCTGAAACTTTAAGCCGGGGCTTCAACCGGAAGTAGGCCGCCGAACTCGTCCCAGGTAAGTCGCGAGGCGTGCAGCCGATGGAGCCAGCGGTGAACCACAGGAGGCTGGGGGGTCTGGATGCAGGGCAGCCAGAGGGGGAGCAACGGATCTGTCACTCAAGGTGGCCCCCGACACAGGATGCCCAGCTAGCCACAGGAGGACTCAGAGCAGGTATTTCAAAGGGTCCAGCGGTAAATCAATTATCGGATGGCTGCTGGAGGACTCCACAAATAGAGGACCGTGTTTATGAAGGTTCAGTGGCGGGGATGTCCCAAAATATAGAGGGATAAGGGTCTCTGGATCAGGGGAGCTCAGGCAGATGCGGCCAATCGAGATGGCGTACTAGCCACGCCCCCCATTAATCAATTTTTAATTTAGTAGTAGGTGTTTTTTGTTTGAAAGCCTCCCCAGCCCCAAGAAGAGGTACAGGGGGCATTGGGAGGGTGGAACCCCTTCTTAGGGTCAAGGGCATGCCCATTACAATGGATTTCCAGAGAGGCTTGCCCTGCATCTTGAGGTTCCAAAGAGGATGGCCTTGCGCCATGGGGTTGCATAGCTGACTGACTTGCAACCTGAGATTCCAGAGAAGATTTCACTGCATCATGAAGTTCCAGATTAAAGACAGGACTTTCTGGCGTTATGGTGTTCAAAAGGCAATCCTCTCAGAGACCTCAGGCATATCAGTCCAGAGGTTCCAGAGAGGACTAAGCTTGCCCTTAGATTACAGGGTTTACTGCCATGTGCTCTGAAGTTGCAAATATGAGTGCCCTCCCTCCTGAGTTTCAAGAGAAGACAAATCTACCTTTAGATTGCAGAGAGGACTGCCCTGTGCCCTGATCTTCCATGGACAAAGGTTTTCCATTTGAAGAATCCTGAGAGGACTGCTTTGCCTCCTGAGTTCTAGGCAGTACAGTCATGCATCCTAAGGTTCCAGAGATTTTTAGTGCATCCTCAAAGGTAAACATGTTTTGTTTTAATTTTAACTATTGTATAAGCATTTGTTGAATAGTCAATGCAATTATTTGCATGTAGTTATCAACATTCTATTTAAAATTATGTGTTTTTAAATGTTTGTAAGCTTCCCCTGCCCCCAAGAAGAGGTATAGAGGGCATTGGGTGGGTGGAACCTCTTCCTGGGGGCATGGTCATGCCCATTACCATGGCTCTCCAGAGAGGCATGCCCCACATCTTGAGGTTGCCTGCGGCCTGTTGTTCCAGAAAGGACAGCCTTGCTCCCGGAGTGTAAAAGGAGGCTTTCTGTGTCCTGCTACATAGAGAACTGAATACCTTGACATCCCATGGATGGACAGTTACTGAAAAGGCAACAGATTTTTCAAGAAGTCACAATGGAAGTTAGTTCTGTGCCCAGCTCAAAAGTGAGCCTGTTTGTTAAAATAATGATCAAGAAAGCAGAAATTCAATCAATTGTGACAACACTGAAGGAGATTCAGTTTTTATTTTTCAATTTAAAGTACTGTGATTCCAAAAGTTCGGGCGGGTTCAGTTCTCTGGGAACCGAGCCCGCCCATCTCTAATATAAAGAGAGAGAGAGAGAAGAAATGATACACTTGTGTTTTTTTTTCTAATTTTCTATTTTATACAATATGAAATAGCAATAAATTATAACAGTAGTGGTAAGAAATACAGATATTGTTATCTATCTGGTATATTATTGAGCTATATATGGCTTCTGAACTCTGAACCTTTATTACATAAGTAATAATTTGTTGTCATAATAAGTTATGACCCTTTTTTCCCGGTTTTCCTGTTGGCAATGTTTCTGATGTCAATGAATGTCTGTTCATATGACCCTGCACATTCAATTCACTGTGGGCCTGATTCATTAAGGAGCGAAACTGCAGTTTTTTTTTAGTATAATGCTGTCACGGTTGGCTTATAGGAAATTGATCTCTAGGCTCTGCTGGACATTACTTAGCCCACCCACAGGCGCGGAGTCTAACAGGCCGGTGGTTTTCAACCAGGAATCCCCGCAAGGAGGTATGGACTTTGCGGCACCAAAGCTGCAGGTCGCGGTCCTGTGAGTGGGTGTACAGCAGAATGGTGTGGAGGAGCCAGGTGACACGGGCAGAACAGATGAGGCACAAGTAGAGTAGATGTCCTGTGGTACAACCAGGAGGAACAGAGGCTGTCACAAGGGTGATGGGTAGAAGTACTGGAACAGCTGGAGTACAGCACTAGAATTGTACAGGCCACACGAGGAAGTGGAGTTTACTGGGGGAACAGGCGATTGAGTCACCGAGGCAGTTGCGGTCCACAGTGGTAGCGGTCAGAGAACTGGGGCTGTCACGATGAAGTACATGAGAAGTAATAGTTCATGAGAAGTAATGGAGCAGCAATAGTTCAATACAGCAGGAGACCGATAGCAACTGAAGTGGCCGAGGTAACTCGTAGCACCAATAGATGAGATACAGTAGTAGCGGCTCTGAGTGATAGCA